>NC_139632.1:14111036-14138536 GCF_964638095.1 Poromitra crassiceps
TGTGACGATGCCAGACCAGAACTAGTCAACTCTTTTGCATGTGACGATGCCAGACCAGAACTAGTCAACTCTTTTGCATGTGACGATGCCAGACCAGAACTAGTCAACTCTTTTGCATGTGACGATGCCAGACCAGAACTAGCCAACTCTTTTGCATGTCACGATGCCAGACCAGAACTAGCCAACTCTTTTGCATGTCACGATGCCAGACCAGAACTAGTCAACTCTTTTGCATGTGACGATGCCAGACCAGAACTAGCCAACTCTTTTGCATGTCACGATGCCAGACCAGAACTAGTCAACTCTTTTGCATGTCACGATGCCAGACCAGAACTAGTCAACTCTTTTGCATGTGACGATGCCAGACCAGAACTAGCCAACTCTTTTGCATGTCACGATGCCAGACCAGAACTAGCCAACTCTTTTGCATGTCACGATGCCAGACCAGAACTAGTCAACTCTTTTGCATGTGACGATGCCAGACCAGAACTAGCCAACTCTTTTGCATGTCACGATGCCAGACCAGAACTAGTCAACTCTTTTGCATGTGACGATGCCAGACCAGAACTAGTCAACTCTTTTGCATGTGACGATGCCAGACCAGAACTAGTCAACTCTTTTGCATGTGACGATGCCAGAACAGAACTAGCCAACTCTTTTGCATGTGACGATGCCAGACCAGAACTAGTCAACTCTTTTGCATGTCACGATGCCAGACCAGAACTAGTCAACTCTTTTGCATGTGACGATGCCAGACCAGAACTAGTCAACTCTTTTGCATGTGACGATGCCAGACCAGAACTAGTCAACTCTTTTGCATGTCACGATGCCAGACCAGAACTAGCCAACTCTTTTGCATGTCACGATGCCAGACCAGAACTAGCCAACTCTTTTGCATGTCACGATGCCAGACCAGAACTAGCCAACTCTTTTGCATGTCACGATGCCAGACCAGAACTAGTCAACTCTTTTGCATGTGACGATGCCAGACCAGAACTAGTCAACTCTTTTGCATGTCACGATGCCAGACCAGAACTAGTCAACTCTTTTGCATGTGACGATGCCAGACCAGAACTACCCAACTGGGTGGAGTGGGCATACCGTATTCCAAGGTCTGGACCCAGGCAAATATTGAGCAAAAGTGGGCCAGGGAAGTGTGAAAGGATGAATGTGAACGTGACGTGGGCCTGTAAAGCTGGAATTATGCTTCCCGCATCGGCGAGGACCGCGAGTGTCCGTGCGGAAAAGTGACGTCAAATCAGCCGACACTCCCCTCCGCAAGGCTCCTGTGCGGACGGTTTTCGCCTGGCCGTGCACACCCCGAATTTTGTAACTACGCGGACGCGGCTGGGCGGACAAAGAGGAGGTTTCAAGAGTCGCGCTCACTTCCCCGAGCAAACGTTTTAGAAACCGCACAGAGTATAGAAGCTCCACACGTTTTCTCGTCAGGATTCCGTGTCTCTCATTTCCGTGCGGCCGGGCCAAACGTCAAGCATATTCCCAGCTTGAGGAACAAAACTCTTACTAAAAACAGTGTTTATAATTAACAAAGTTCTACTTCAAAATGCCGCTTGTTTATTTGAGCACTCACAGTGACACTGAGAGCACTGTCAGCGTGTTTGGGGTGGCTCAACAGGGTGGCATTAGGGAGAAGGTCTGCTCTTGCAGCCCAGCTCAGCTGTGGCTAAGCTTCTAAGCCAGGTGACACTGGGGAAGGTTAGAGGCCAGTAATGGGAGGGGGACAACAATATGACAGTATGAGGGACAGCGCAAGCTCCTATATGGGAGAGGATGGAGGTCTGAGCTTGCATGTTTGGGGTGTGTGTGTGCGCGTGCGCGTGTACGTGTGTGTGTGTGTGTGTGTGCGTGTGTGTGTGCACGCGCGCATGAGTGCGTGCGTATGTGTTTGCATGTCAGGGAAACAGAGGGACAGGGATGACTCCTTCGGGAGCACATGCGTGACCCTAAGTAAGTCTGGCATACATAACCTGACAGACTGCTCACAAAGTCACACGCTGGCAATGTCACCCGGCGCAACGAAATGTCAGCAATGTCACCACCAACACAACGGATCCAACGAGCCTTCCTCCTTCAGTGTGATGCTGCTGCTGACACTTCAGGTCCCAGATGACCAATGTGGAGTCAAGGTGCTGACATTGAGGAGGAGGAGGCCCGGACCCTTGAACCACGTTACAAAGACAACACAAACACACAACACACACACTCTGTGTGCACACGCACACAGAGGCAGAGGCTACACCATGTCCTCCAACTGCTAACTCCAGTCCAGCATTCAGCCGACTCACACGCACCTGAAGGGAGACTGACAGAACAGCGTTGGTTGGTTTGTTTGTACGTAGTTTGAAAGGGGCGCTAATATGCAGAGGGGGAAACGGTGAGATACCTAGCTATTGATCGTGGGGGCCGCGGGTGCCGGCAGCAGCCTTTTAAATGTCAGCTTTTTAATTTCCTTCTCCCTCCTTCAGTGGGAAAAAGATGTATTCAAAGCCGTGCTGTTCCAGGAGATATCAGATAGCAGCACGGTGACAGTCTTTTAAAAAGCTTTTGTTTGGTTGAGGCATTCACGGCCTTTTGTATCAGCCTCTTTTATTCAACCTAGAGGAGAAGGAGGAAGTTTCTCTGCCTCCCATTGTAAGGTGCTGTACCACTGGAACTTCTTTAATTAGGGTTCCTCTCGCACTGACTGACAGCCATGGCCAATACCCTCCAGACAGTGGCGGAGGTCACACACACACACACACACACACACACTCACACACACACACACACACACACACACACACACACACACACATGTACTACACACACACACACACACACACACACACACACACACACATGCACGCACGCACGCATGCAGACACAGAATAAAAACACATGTGAACGCATATGCAGGCATTCACCTCTTGTATTATGGATGCATATTTCTACAGCTCACAATATGCCAGTGAATACACAGTAGCATAGTAGCTCTGTGGAGGCCTTTTATTGCCTTCATATAATTACCAAGCTACATATTGCAAGTGCTATAGAAGCAAAGCTGGTGCTACAATTACATAACACAATAAACACATTCATTTTGTTTTGCAGTGTAGTTTACCAAACTACTACAGCAGCTACATCACAATGTAAAGTGGTTAAACATCATCTAACTACTCTCAAAGAAATGTAGCTACTTTCAAAACTTAGTTCAACTACATCCATCTACATCACTGGAAATGATCACAATCAGAGTGTGGAATCCCTGTTACACAGAGGTAAGAGGTAAGTGTAGGTGTGTTTGATTTAGGCACTAGGGCAGCTCAATCCTCACGCAGGCAGCCCGGGGAGGTGTTTTAAGGAGAGGATAGCGAGCAAGTGTTGAGGTGGAATCAGGAAAATGATACCTTTCTAGGGAAATTAATAGTACCGGTATTCGATCGCAGACATCTTGGTCGCAAACCACAGGTGATTTTAATCCAATAGCAGGAGATTGTCATTAACCCATTTCAGACGGGATGACGTTCGCGTCATTCTCCCTTTAAAGACGGGATGCCGTTCGCGTCAATATACCTTTGAAGACGGGATGACGTATACGTCAATTTGTAGTTTAGCTGTAGTTTTTCGCCTATTTCCGGTCTCTAGGCAAATGAAATCATTCAGAAAACACACGTGGGGTCTCGCAATGCATTCTGGGGAGGAAAAGTTTTTCTTTCTTCACTTTGAAGCGGACCTGTAGCGATGGAGGAAGAAAATAATATTAGCGAAGGAAGCGATTTTGAAGACGCGGAATATTCCGAACATTCCACCGTTGATGAAGAGTTAAATGATGACCCAGTTACAGACCCAGATTGGCAGCCCTTGGACAGAGATCAGTGGGTCAGAACTATGTTTCAGGATGACGATGAGGATGAGTCTGACGAAGATGACCAATTCCAAGGCTTCCATGGAAACTGGGTAACGGAGCAGCGCTGTTACCGTCCTGTGCCGGTCAAAGCGTTCAAAAGGGTGCCCGGGGTGAAAAGCGGTGTTGGCTTACAAGCCGATTCCACACCTCTATTTTCTTTCGAGAAAATTTACACGGAGGAAATGTGGGACCGTCTTGTCACGGAGACGAACCGATATGCCGACCAGAGACGCACAATTCCCCCAGCCAAAAAAGCAGCCAAGTGGACCCCGGTAACAGTGAAAGAAATGAAAACATTCATTGGGCTGTGTCTCGCCATGGGGATAATGAAACTTCCCGTCCGAAGAGAGTACTGGCGGCTATCCAAAAACATCTTCAAAACCAACTTCGGCCAGAATATGTCCCGGGACCGATTTGACGCCATTTGGAGGTAGGCTAAGAACAATAATATTATCCTTGTTATTATAACCATTGCGTGATATAGATGCGCCCCATTGAATAGGATGCGCTATATAAATAATAGTAGTTTGATAGATAAAATGTAACATTAGTACCATTGTTATGATGCCCTAAGGGAAATGAAATATATTGCAAATGTATTAGAAGTGTAGTGGGAGTATTGCCATTGTAGCGAGCTTATACACTGGGGTAAGAAACCCCTGCTGGGCTCGGCTGCTACACCTATTGTGTGTGGGCAAACACCTAGTAGGCCTATTGTTATTCAATTGTCAGGAATGTGGAGAGAATGCGCTTCACTCTTTGCACCAAGACAGACACTGCACTTAGACAGACCCTGTAACCCTCAAGTGTAACTAACCTATATAATGATATAGCCTACAATTTTTCATTTCATCCAAGATGTGTCTACTTGTATATAATATACAATACAATATACAATATTGTATACAATATACAAGACATTATATTGTTTATAATATATTGTAATATGTGTCTAATTACCCCCCCTCCCCTACCCCCCCTCTTCCATCCTCCCCTCTCTCACCTCTTCAGATACCTTCACCTCCAAGATAACAACACACGAGGCGACCCAGCTGATAAGCTCTGGAAACTGCGCTGGTACCTGGACTTCCTGAACCAGCGCTTCCAGGACCTCTATGAGGTCAACGGCACAGTCAGCATTGACGAATCAATGATCAAGTTCAAAGGCAGGCTTGGCTTCCGGCAATACCTGCCAATGAAGGTACTGCTGATTGATTGATCAAATTGTCTCACCTCTATTTTGCCTATGTAACCTGCATCTTTTGGTAATGTGTGAAATAAACATTCATTCATTCATTCATTCCAGCCAACCAAATGGGGCGTGAAGGTTTGGGTGATGGCGGAGAGCTCAACAGGCTACGTTCCGCACTTCAAAGTAAGGAAAAAAATCAGCACACCAAGAATATGCAAATATGTATTCTGTAATGTGTTGTTATTTGAGTGACCTTTCAAGCACCCAAGGCCCTTCCTCAGACTTGTGTTTCTTCTTGCAAACTCCCCAGGTGTACACAGGACGTGAAGCGGCGCCGCAGACGGGCCTGGCACAGCGCGTGGTGCTGGACCTCGCCAAGCCATACAATGGCACCTTCCTGTCCATTTATATGGACAACTTCTACACCAGTGTAGAACTCCTCCAGGAGATGAACGGCCTTTTCCTGTACGGCTGTGGCACCCTTCGGGCCAATAGGAAGGGGCTGCCGAAGGACCACAGCCTGACAAAGAGGGCTGCGCTGGGGAAGCACGAGTTCCGGGTGGCACAGCAGGATGACCTCACCTTCTGCGTGTGGCAAGACACAAAGACGGTGATGGTCTTGTCCAATCACCATGACCCCAGCGCAACAGGGACTGTAAGGCGGAGGAGAGATGAGACCCACCGGGCTGATGTGGTAGTGCCCGCTTGCCTGGCGGACTACCAGAGCCACATGAAAGGTTTGTTTTACAGATTTATGTTTTATAAACAAAAATTAAAATACTGTAAGCTTATATTCACTGAGGTCATTTGAGTGAAAATGTATGTATGTAAACAGAGTTCCATGTGTGTTCCAGGTGTGGATCTCCTCGACCAGATGATTGGATACTATGGTTTCGATCATCGGTCGAAGAAATGGTGGCGGCGTGTGTTCTTCTGGGGCCTGTCTGTGTCGTGCTACAACGCCTACGTTGCAGCCAGGTCTGTTGGAGGAAGGCACAAACATTACAAGGACTGGCTGGAGACCTTGCTGGAGGAGCTCATCACACCGGTGACAAGGAGGGCCCCTCCTGTGATCCCTCCTCCTTCTCCTCCTCCTCCTCTGTCCCCAGCTTCCAGACCAGCCTCTCCATTTGGCTCTCCTTCCACTCCAGAGAGCAGGGGAGCCTCCCCAGCACCAAGCACATCGAGCAGGGCAGCCTCCCCAGCACCCAGCACGTCAGGAGAAGCCACAGGTCCCCCAATGCACGACTTCGGGAAGGTGTTTGAGAAGCGGAAGCTCTGCAGGGAGTGCCAGTTGTTGCTGGACAAAAAAGATGTAGTAGGCAGTGGGCTAACTGTGTATGGCTGCATACAGTGTGACCTGCCTGTCCACATTGAGTGTTTTGGAAAACACTACAGACATTTTTTGTAAGTGTTTGCTAAACACTAGCTGACACTTTAGACACTTGCCCCTTTGATGGTAAATGGACTGCATTTTTTTTTATGGTTGCAAGGGGACACAAGGGGGCAGTGTGGAGCACATTTTTGATTTTATTTGAGTGGTTTGGAGTGATTTGTTGCTTGTTTTTTCATACGTTTTTTAGTTTTTTAAAAAATTTCTGTGTTTACAGCAATATTTGACAATGCTATTGAATTGTCATACCAATAAACACCTTTTACAAGGAAAGCCACATGTGTCAGCTCTCAAATGCCTTTTAAAGTGTGTTTTTATCTTCTACAGAGGCTGAGATATCACTATTTTAGTAGGCGTTGACATTTCTATGAAAAGTTCAGGATTTGGGGGTCTATTATCAAATCGGACTTAGGTTTTAGAGGCTATTTTTTAGGCGAAAATAGGCTGAAATGGGTTAAAGGACAACCATGGCCAATGAGCTGCATTGCACCATATTGTATGGCAATAAATAAATAAATGAATAAATAAATATGAGAATACTATAAATATGTAGTCTGTAATTTACTACAGTATCTGAAAGTACATGACCCAAAGTAGTTCACTACTGAAAAAGCTCCTGAGATTTGAATGTAGTTAAATTACTGCCAAACGACTACCAACTGTAGTTGTAAACTACTCCCAATGGTGTTTTCATCATTAAAGTAACTGTACTGTGTGTGTGCATGTGTATCTGTGTGCGTGTGTGTGTGTGTGTGTGCGTGTATATCTGTGTGCGTGTGTGTGTACTGTATGTGTGTGCCTGTGTGTGTGTGTTTGTGTGCGTGTGTGTGTATGCGTGTGTGTGCATGCGTGCTCCTATGTGTAGAACATGCCTGTTTGTGTCTGTGACTGAGCGCGTTGTCATGGTCAGCTGCAGATATGTCAGATATGAAGAGCCTCTATCTCCCTGTGTGTAATTGACAGGGTGTTTGGACAGCAGCTCCCAGGCAATAAGAGCACTCTCGCTGTTTGACGCATGCTTTGAACACCCCGTTCTTTTTTCATTAGCACCCATCCTCGTTTTCCGCCCCGCTGTACCTTCACAGCCACGAGCATAATAAGAACTTCTCCCATATGTCCCTTTGATATCACATATCCTACAGCATGTGTTCTGCTCCTCTCGCACATACACTCTCTGAAGTGCTTTTTATGAGCTTCCTCAAACAAGGGGGAAAAAAAAACACTGCCTAGGTTTACAGCAGAGCTGTGTATATAGAAGAGTCGCAACATCTCCATTCACCTCAGTTGACCAGTTTTTCACTCTCAATAGTTCCAGGAAGTAAGGTCCTGGATTAAGCAGCACTGTCAAGTTGCAGCAAAATGGACAGTTTGTGTTGTACTTTGAAAGCGTTCTTTTTTTTTCAGAATCAAATTGTACATTATCTGCTTTATTTTAGCATTCAAAAGTAGCACGAGACCCCTTCCTGGCCGTTCATTGGCTAAGGAGTCACGCATTTTGGTCCTCCGCTGACGCCACTCTCTCTCTAGAGGACACGAGTTTACAGGTAGTCCTCATGGCCTCATACCTTCTCTAAAATGTCCTCAGTATCTCCCATGCAAGTGAAAAGATCTATTTAAAAAGGCTTTTAACATTCATAATTAACATAAAGCCCCAACATATACAGGCTAAGATGAGATGCAATGTGAATGTGTGTTCATGGGACGTGTAGAGCTTGACATGGCAGCATGTTCTGTCACATTGAATCTGAATCAATTCACTTGGCAAGTACATTTGATTTGGGGCGTCGGACAATCTGATTGGTTTATCTTGGTGGGTCGGTGTGCACGTGACGTGAATAAAGCAAAATAAGCAAACATACAATATAGAGATAGTATATACAATACATGATGCATGATTGATTGAGCCTAGATGGAGACGTGCGGCAGCAGAGGGTAGATGACGCACATTGCAGAGGGCCATATTACACATGACCAAGCAGAGAGATGGCTGGAGGAGAAGTTTTTGCACTAGTTGAGCTCAGGAAGCCGCGCCACATGTTCCAGCTCCACTCTGCTGTGACCAGGACGGAGGTATAGTTCCAGCCAGTCCACCTTCACTCCCTGAGCAGCAGCACTGCAGCTGCCACAGGCACTCAGCGAGAGATGAACAGAGCAGAGCTGCCGTAACGGCCAACTGCTGCTCCTCTCCTCTTCCCACCTCTCCTCTCCGCTCCTCCTTTTCTCTGCTCACCTTCTCCCCCACCCCCCTTTCCCCTTACCGCTCCGCTCCTGCTTTAAACAGGGAAGAGTTCATTTGCTCAGTCTGCAGGCAGCATCTCTTTCTATTTCTCTCTCTCTCTCTCTCTCTCTCTCTCTCTCTCAGGCAGGGCTGTGCTGTCAGGCCCTTCCAGAGCAGTGGGGTTGTCAGGAGTGATGGATGACTATCAACCTTCTGCTGTCTTCCGCTACGCTCCTGGGAGATTTACAGGCTCGCTGACTACCAGGCATGAAAACCAATCTCTCTTTCTCATTCTGCCCTCCCTCCCTCCCTCCCTCCCTCCCTCCCTCCCTCCCTCCCGCCCTCCGTCCACGCCTGCCTCGCTCTTTCCATCTCACTCTCGCTCCATTTCAACATCTCCTCCGCGTTTGGCGAAAAACAGCTTTCATAATGGAGAGATGTGTGCAAAACAACATTGAAATACGCGCGCGGACAGAGAGAAAGCAATCGCTCCCCCTTGAAGGGCAACGGTGGAGGTGTCAGAAGGCAAGCGCGTCGTCCCCGGAGAGATACGGCCCGGGTCTGTGACAGCCCATCTTGCCCATCTCCATCGTTTCCAAGCTCCTTTACAGGCCAGCAACATCACAGCAGCATCCATCCATGTTCTCCTTGCTGTTCATCATAGCGTTAGATAAACGTGCCGGGCTAATTGCTGTCTCAAAATAGTAATTGCTTTATTATCACGACTATTTTGGTTGAAGGTAATGATCGTTCGAAGGCATTATGTTAATGCAATTAAACGATTTCATTATTGTTGTTGCCTTCACTAATTGGGGGTATTTTCCAGGGCTGGGCCCCTAAATAAACTTGTATTGAAAAACTCCTTTTGGCTACAATGAGGAGACAGGAAGTAGGAAGTAGTAGAGTCAGAGAGAGAAAGAGACACACATACACACATACAGAAATTTGAATAATTTATGTATGTCCACATAAATACATGTACTGTATGTAAAGGACATAAACACTAATAGTGCAATTACATGTTGGGTGTCAGTCAGTTACATAAGTGTCCAGTCGGCAACCACAATAACACATACACATAGGATAACAACACACAGGATGACAATGGCAGGTCAACAAATACAGTTACTGTAAGACAAGATAACGGTAGTATCCACTTCATGGGTACAAAAAGCAGAGCCGCCTCCATATTGAGTAGCTACCAATAATAACATATATTGAACAATATCTTGCTAACTGCTTGGCCCTTCTCTTTGGGAGACCAGCCAACTGAAGGCCTCTCACAAACAGCTTATGTACGTGACCCAGGCTGCCAAATATGAAGTTGCTGCAGGGAGACATGCAAGCTTCCCTTGAAGTTTCAACTCAGTCCAGTGTTGTCGTTGTCTGTTGGTGCGCCCTCACGAGGTGACCTCAGGCATTATAGTGGAAGTTGATGATCTATCCCACATATATTCACAGTTGCTCTCACAGAGATGCTGGGGTCAGATATAACCTCTTCAGAGACATTCACTGCCTCTGAGTTAGACCCCACCCACTCCAGGGCAACTTTGGTCCAGCCAAGTCATTCAGGCCAGGCCAGTCAGACCACACACCAAAGCCAGGGGAGCGACTGTCAGCTTCCCGCTGGGTTTCGTCTTGAATCCCAGGAAGCTAGGAGCTGACCCACATGCCAGGGGGACCTCGCGTCTTTACCTTTACAACCGGTACTTACTAGACCGAATTGCCCGAGCTGCTGAGTGAAATATCCGCCCTCTGGTGCTCCGAAACTGTTCCCGAACATCATCGTTTGGAGCGTGCCGCTTGAAATCCTCTTTAAATTTGAAAAAGTATCGTTTCAGGCACTGTTTAGGCACCGCAGTATCGTTTTAGCACCGGTATCAGAAACATAAGAAACGATGCCCATCCGTAAAAATGAGACCTGTAGATGCACTGACATCCCCCCCAAAGCAGTAGGCCTATAATCCTAAAATCTCATGTTTGAAGGGTTGTATGAGGTACTTGCATACAGTCAGTGTACTACATGTGTAACAACGTTCTGTAGGTGGTACTTGCAGCAACCCATGTTAAGGGCTTGCCCAGGGGTGGATTCGAACTGCAGACCCTCGGCTTGGGAGTCCGACATGTTAACCGCAACGCCAAGAGAGCTAGCTCCATTGGCGGAGCTGATTAACATGCCTTTATACCTGGGGAGTGAGTTTAACCAATCCACTCGCTACCACTCGGGACTCACGAGGAATCCGCGCTGATTCAACTCAGTTACACATGCAGCAGAAGGCAGCCGGCACGCTCCCAGTTTGGAGAAATGGAGACCGCATCACACAAGTAGAGCTGTCTGCTGAGTGTGACGGGGGCCATGAGCAAGAATGTTAAAAAAACAAACAGAAAAAATACATAAAATGCTCCTATACTTCTCACCTGGCATAATCCAAGTCTCCACAAGCCCTGAGATGCCAAGTTGACATGAAAATACATCATTTACACCCTGTTTTTAGCTGGAATCTTCAATGTAGTCAGGTGGTGCAGTAGCTCCACTTCTTGTTGTAGCTACTGCTGACTCTTCACTGACAGACCTGGCTGCAGTGAAGATTTCATCTAAAAACACCGTGTAAATGACATCTTTTCAACCCAACTTGGCATCTCAGGGCTTCGCCATTTCTCCAAACTGGGACCGTGCCGGCTGCATTCTACTGCATGTAGTAAGTACACTGACTGTATTCAAGTACCTCATAGAACCCTGCTTCAAAACAAACCAAACTATCCCTTTAATGTCACTATTGTAAATGACACGAAGAGAACAATCCAAACAAGTTCATTTCGTCTATCTATTATTAACTATTAGTTTTTCTTATTGAAAGACTGTGTGTATTTTGTCATACCTGACAGTTTCGACTGCTGCTTCCTGCAGTCTTCCTCAGAGACGTCACGTGATGTTGTTGTGACGTGCTGTATGGCTGGTTTATGAGGGGTTGGCCATCCCACCTGGATAGGTAGGATGACCATGGTCGCAGAATAAATGCATATAGTTTTCAGTGATATTTCCTTGACCGAAGACCCAAAACCAACTAAGACATCATACGCATTATCAAAGACTTCTGTCTCCACATTTCACAACCATTCCCTACAACTGCTACTTTCCAAAAATGGTCCAGGGAGGAAACTCATATTTGCATTAATTTGCAAATTCAGCAAAGGAAGCGTGCTAGGTGGCGGAATAAATTGGAGCTTTAATATGCAGACGGTGCTGACACGGCTCTTCAAAGAGAAGCTAATAGACATAAATGACATGTAAATGTTATTTAGATTGCCATCTAATAGCATGCAAAGCAGCACCGTGTCTCGCCATATCAATTATTTGAGCTAGGAGAAGACGTGGCCCCACCTACACCTTGGGCTGAGTACAGTAATGCTGCATGTGTGCATATGTGTGCATGTGTATGTGTGTGTGTGTGTGTGTGTGTGTGTGTGTGTGTGTGTGTGTGCGTGCGTGCGTGCGTGTGTGTGTGTGTGTGTGTGTGTGTGTGTGCGTGTGTGTGTGTGTGTGTGTGTGTGTGTGTGTGTGTGTATGCATTTGTGTGTGTGCGTCTTTGTGTATCTGTGCCTGGCGTGCATGTGATCTCCACTCCGTAATGATCCCTGGTCCTATCTATCAGCACGATGCAGAGTTTATACAGTGTAAGAGGTAAACACATGTGCAGCGCTTTCATTGACATTCGGTGGGCTCATTAAAATCAGATCACATCTCAGGAGGACAGCTTGAGGAGAATTCCCCTCCCCTTTGCTTCGACAAGATAGCTTGACAGTTACCTTTTGCTTATATAAAGAGTCTTGTTAGCTTTGTGTCCATCAGGTATTTATTTACTCATCCTGAGTGAAACGTCTTGATTGACACCAGTCACAGGAAAAGGCGGTGCAAACAGCTTCAGGCTTATTATAGCCACTGTCTTGCGATGCCAGTCTGATCTGGAGATCGCCGGCCTGACAACTTCATGCATCCCCGACTTGTGTGTCTTCCATTGTAAGAATTGATGGAACAAAACAAACAGAGCAGAGGGAGGATTACTTAGAAAAGAGAGAGGATAACTTAAAGCCAGCCACAGGCCTGGGTGTGCAGGGTACATACTGGGTCATAAAGCCAGACACAGGCCTGGGTGTGCAGGGTACATACTGGGTCATGAAGCCAGACACAGGCCTGGGTGTGCAGGGTGCATACTGGGTCATGAAGCCAGACACAGGCCTGGGTGTGCAGGGTGCATACTGGGTCATGAAGCCAGACACAGGCCTGGGTGTGCAGGGTACATACTGTGTCATGAAGCCAGACACAGGCCTGGGTGTGCAGGGTACATACTGGGTCATAAAGCCAGACACAGGCCTGGGTGTGCAGGGTACATACTGGGTCATAAAGCCAGACACAGGCCTGGGTGTGCAGGGTACATACTGGGTCATAAAGCCAGACACAGGCCTGGGTGTGCAGGGTACATACTGGGTCATAAAGCCAGACACAGGCCTGGGTGTGCAGGGTGCATACTGGGTCATAAAGCCAGACACAGGCCTGGGTGTGCAGGGTACATACTCGGTCATAAAGCCAGACACAGGCCTGGGTGTGCAGGGTACATACTGGGTCATAAAGCCAGACACAGGCCTGGGTGTGCAGGGTACTACTCGGTCATGAAGCCAGACACAGGCCTGTGTGTGCAGGGTACATACTCGGTCATAAAGCCAGACACAGGCCTGGGTGTGCAGGGTACATACTAGGGATGCAGCGGTTTCCGGTTTGAAGGTATACCCCGGTTTGAAAAAGTCACGGTATCAAAACCACTAAGATTTGCCGTCATACCTTCTCCATGGTATCAGCTGTTTCCCCAAAACAACGTGCCGGTTGCTTGCAGAGTGCAGCTTACGCGGCCCCTCCCCCTTGCTGCATGCCTACCTAGACGCACAGTAGTGAGGAGCTGCCCTTGACTGTGTTTACAACCGTGTGTGTGATAAAGCAGGAGAACGCAAGGAAGGACCCCCCTGAACTTTCCCCCCATCTAAAAAGACGACGTCGGCTGTATGGGAATATTTCGGCTATTGTAAAATCACAGATGGCCATAGCCTCAACGCGAGACTCATCAGAATGACTGATGAGTCTCGCGTTGAGCCTAGGATGGACAGGGCTTAGATCTGCGTGAGCACGACCCGTCGTTATTTGTCAAATTCAAGCTACATTAAAACGTTGTCTTGCTTCAACATACAGTACATCGCATTGGACATAAACTATTTCCACCCGCAGGTTTGAGGAGTAGCTAACAAACATCAGATAAATGCTCTCTCTATGCTAACGTTACCTACTGAGGCAGCTAACATGGCTAATTAGCTAGCTAACACCAGCTATCTTTCTCCACTAAAGTTAACGTTAGTTGACTGAGCGAACGGCGCTGTACAGCAGGTCGTTATCAAAACGTATTGCACTGAAGAGAAGTAACATTAGAGAATGACGAAAGACTCCTCCAACCTGTCAGTGGAAAAGTATGCACAAACTTTGTGTGAGTGAGAGAGAGAGAGAGATAGAAACAGGGACAGAGGCTGTGTGTGTGTGTGTGAGGAAACAATAATTGTGTCCAGTGTTCACCCATTACAAAAGAGAAGCGTGTATTTGATATTATTATGATGTTTTAGTTTCACATCAAATTAATTAGATTAAATCGTTTACATTTATAAGTAAGAACAGTACTATATTAACATAGTATAATAACAAACTATATTAACACATAGCTACTTGCCAGTTAACTGTAATTACAGTTGGAGGTTACATTAACACTTTTTCTCAGTCCACAATTCAGCAAACTGTTAAAAATAAAATAAATTTTGTTCATTGGCATTTTTTACACATAAAGGTCCGCGATACCGCGATACCGTGAAACCGTGGTATTTTTGTCCAAGGTTATCATACCGTCAAAAACTCATACCGTTGCATCCCTAGTACATACTGGGTCATAAAGCCAGACACAGGCCTGGGTGTGCAGGGTACATACTCGGTCATAAAGCCAGACACAGGCCTGGGTGTGCAGGGTACATACTCGGTCATAAAGCCAGACACAGGCCTGGGTGTGCAGGGTACATACTCGGTCATAAAGCCAGACACAGGCCTGGGTGTGCAGGGTACATACTGTGTCATGAAGCCAGACACAGGCCTGGGTGTGCAGGGTACATACTGGGTCATAAAGCCAGACACAGGCCTGGGTGTGCAGGGTACATACTCGGTCATAAAGCCAGACACAGGCCTGGGTGTGCAGGGTACATACTGGGTCATAAAGCCAGACACAGGCCTGGGTGTGCAGGGTACATACTCGGTCATAAAGCCAGACACAGGCCTGGGTGTGCAGGGTACATACTGGGTCATAAAGCCAGACACAGGCCTGGGTGTGCAGGGTACTACTCGGTCATGAAGCCAGACACAGGCCTGTGTGTGCAGGGTACATACTCGGTCATAAAGCCAGACACAGGCTTGGGTGTGCAGGGTACATACTGGGTCATAAAGCCAGACACAGGCCTGGGTGTGCAGGGTACTACTCGGTCATGAAGCCAGACACAGGCCTGGGTGTGCAGGGTACATACTTGGTCAGACCAAAGACTTCGCCACCAGCACTGTTTCACGCCAGCGCTCCCATAATATCCGGCGTCAAAGTAAATATGTTATTTTTGCTTTCTTGCACAATCTGCATTAATTAGAAAAAGCGCCCCCCTTGGTCAAGCGTCACACTACTGCCAGGAGCCACGGGGCAAAAATGAGTCATTTTGAAATGAATAATGGATTTGTGTCTGCAGGGGGAGTAGAGGATTCAAGTGTGTGTGTGTGTGTGTGTGTGTGTGTGTGTGTGTGTGTGTGTGTGTGTGTGTGTGTGTGTGTGTGTGTGTGTGTGTGTGTGCGCGCATGTGTGTGTGTGTGTGTGTGTGGGGGGGGGGGGGCACTAGTGCGAGTGTGTGAAACCGGAATTGAGTCTATAAATAAGTCCTTGCTGGACATTTCACTCAGCCAACCCAGCTTACTCCTCCAGATGCTCTCCAGCATCACTCTCTCTATCTGTGTGTGTGTGTGTGTGTGTGTGTGTGTGTGTGTCTCTCCCTCAGTCTGTCTGTCTGTCTGTCTGTGTCTCTCCCTCTGTCTGTCTGTGTGTCTCTCCCTCTGTCTGTCTGTCTGTCTGTCTGTATGCCTGTCTGTCTCTCATCTCACAGCCACTATGCAGATGTGGGAGTGAGGAGGGTGGGGTGGGGTGCAGAGGGAGGGAGGGGCAGAGGGATAAAATCATAAATAAACAGGAGCTTTGGGCTTTTGCTGCCATTTGACCCGCTGTGCGCTGTGCGGAGGGCAGGGATGATAGATCTGCCCTTCCCCGTCCTACAGCTGTTCACACGTCAACAGCACACGCTCCAATTAAAACGCTGAAGTGCCGGCATCTTTATCGCTAGTGACACTCCAGAGCCCTGTGTGTCACTTCAGGCCTGGATGAGCTGATGGAGGAGAGGAGAGGAGAGGGGAGGAGAGCAGAGGAGGAGAGGGGATGGGAGGAGAGCAGAGGGGAGGAGAGTGGAGGAGGAGAGGGGAGGGGAGGAGAGGGGAGGAAGAAGAGAAGGGAGAAGGAGAGGAGATGAGAGAAGGAGAGGAGAGGGGAGTAGGAGGGGGGAGGAGAGCAGAGGGCAGGAGAGTGGAGGAGGACAGGGGAGGAGAGGAGGGGAGAGGGGAGGAAGAGGAGAAGGGAGAAGGAGAGGAGAGGGAAGGAGATGGGAGGAGCAGCCCAGATTCTCAGCCTTTCCCCTCCACAGGCCCCCACTCTGACGGACCCTGATACACCACATTCAGATTGATTTGAAGGCTTGATAACAAAACAGAGGTCAACAAGGGAAGAATTGTGTGTGTGTGTGTGTGTGTGTGTGTGTGTGTGTGGGAGGGGGGGGGGGGTCTGTATTCTTAGCAACAACATGACTGGGTGGAGGGAGGGGGGGGGGGTCAAGGACGCTGGAACTCATCTCTGACAGCAGTGCTGTGTCAGCAGGAAGTGATGTCACAGGTCAGTGTTTAAAATGTGGAGGCGGGTCCGGGGAGGCGCTGACCCTGCAGCCCTGCCGAATCAGCAATGGGGACACTAAACTCAATCTGAATGCTTGAGCGACAGGTCCCTCCGAAGAATATCAATCAGTGTCTCCACACTCCTCCACTCACTGCTTTTTCCTGCTCCTCTCTTTAGTCTATGATTTCAACATGTGGGGCATCTGGGTAGTGCAGAGGTAGATTCCCTGCCCGCCAACGAGGGTCGTGGGTTCGAGCCCCTGTGTTACCTCCAGCTTGGTCGGGCGGGCCATACAGGCACACAACTGGCTGTGTCTGCGGGTGGGAAGCCAGAGTAAAGGTATGTGTCCTGCTTCCTCTGGTTGGTTGGGGCACCTGTTCGGGGGGGGCAGGGGAACTGGGGGGGAATAGTGTGGTCCTCCCACACGCTACATCCTGCCGGTGAAAGTCCTCGCTGTCAGGTGAAAAGAAGCGGCTGGCCACTGCACATGTATCGAAGGAGGCAGGTGCTAGTCTACAACTCTCCCCTGATCGGCAGAGGGGGTGCAGCAACGACCGGGACAGCAGGGGGAATTGGGCAAAGGTGTGTGTATACCAGCCGGAATGCAGTGTTGCTGTTGCTCTATATACTTTCTCTGACCCCTCCTTAAAACAGACACGGCCTTTAATCCAAGGCGCTATTTGTCTGACCTTCGTTAAGTAGCGTCTGCATGGCTGCCCACCGGGATTCAGCTGCTACGCTGCACTACTGTAACTTCAGGCACTGTCTGTCTACCAGGGCTCTGCCTCCATCTACCTCTGTGTTGGCTCTTTGTGATTGAGAGGCTGTAAAAAAGCAATCTTCCCTACCTCCAGCTCATCAACATGCGTGGTGACGAGCGCACGCACACCCACACCCATGAACACACACACGCACACGCACACGCACACGCACGCACGCACGCACACACACACACACACACACACACACACACACACACACACCCACACACACCCACACACACACACACACACACACACACGCCTCCCTCCGAGGGAGACTGTTAAATTGTGGCACAGCATTTGATTGTAGCCACCATGCTTTCTGCCTGACAGCAGCAGCAGCTCCATACAGTCTTTCTCTTTGACTGCAAATGATGAAAAAGGATGCAAATGGACAACGCTGCATCTGCGGCTTCACAACAGCACAGACGAGTGGAGAGAGAAGTGACGGGGATGATGGCTCGCCGTCACAGGATGAACGATGGCTGGAGCCTCCTAATGGTTCAGGGGGAATGTGGCACCGTGGCTATTTTCTACAGGCAAATGCATCATCACTCCGGCACACGGGGGGCGGAGGAAGGAACAAAGAAATAGAAAGAGAGAAAAAAAAACTGTGTGTGCCTGATATGTATTGAATGCATGATGGAATTAATGCGCGGGGTAACCTTTGGAACGTCACGCGTAACAAAAAGTGATGGTTTTCCCCCACTTGACTGATTACAGGCTGATAAGCATGGAAAACACAGCACACCCACCATCGACTGGCAGCACAACAGATCGATAAAGCACCACCAGCACACTCGCCAGATAGACTCGCACACATCCAAACGTAAAGGACACACGGCGCCGTCTCAGACCAACCTATACGTTGGATATTAGCTGCAGCATAGACGGACAGCAGGCAAATCTTGTCGTGTTAATTAACAGAATTCAGGATCACGGTATTGATCGCGCACGCTGGCTGAGGAGTTGTCAAGACATAGGATCAAACGCTGGAGACACAGGAAGAACAGAGAGCCTGTGAGGAGGAGACAGAGGGAAAGAGAAGGTGTGTGTGAGCAGGCTGCCTGAGTTTGAACAGTGGGAAGATCTTCTCATATCAAAGATGCCCCCGATCAATTGTTAAAATGTGGACTTGAGGCATGAAGAAGCAAAGTGAACAAAGTTTGGTGTGTGTCACATTGGCCATCTGAAGACAAGCCAGGAAATGCTGCAGCGATGTGCAATTGCATCAGTCACATCAGTTTGGTTTGATAAATAAGAACTGAGCAGGGTGGAAATGTCCTCAGAAATGTGCCGAACGACTCCACAACAAAGCATGCAGTTCAGTTCAGTTCAGATATTATCTACAGCACTCATTAGATACGCAGCAGCACACCGGTCCCCGATTGGTCCCCGGGCCGCGGAGGCAGCATTTTAAAATATCTAGAAAATGCAGTTCATTTCAATTCAGTTCAATATTTAAGTAAAAGGAAACAAAAGGAAACTTTGGGTGTGAACAGGTTTTAGACCTGAGGCTTATAATCACAATGCTTAATGTAGTGGTTCAATTAAACAGTAACAAAAACTGTGAAAATGTACTTCTTTATATACAGTATAGCTAAGAAATCAGCAAATATACAACAGGTATTTAAGGCCTTTAAGAATTCTGGGTGAATATTTGTTGGACTTTTAGGTCTACGTAATAGCTACTTTTTCTTTTGCTGTGTTAATGCATTCGCTTTTTTCACCTTCGCACACAATTCACCCATTTTGTGTCTAAATGGCAGGAAGTAACACAGGTGCAACCAAAACATTAACGAGGGAGGGCCCTGGATCACCTAAACGGATTGGAAGTTGGAAAACCCTCATTAATGTTTTGCTTGCACCTGTGTTGCTTCCTGTCTTTTAGACACAAAATGGGTGAACTGGATGGGGGGTGAAAAAGGCAAATAGTGTTTGTGAACAGTGTCATTTGTTATAGTCGAGGGCTAAGCTGATGACTGCAAATTCACAATGCCTTAAAAACAATCAGTGAATGTAGCACACAATGTCTCTTGCTGAGGATTATGAAACAGGGAAGTAAACAAAGTTAATTGGATTTAAGGTTACATTTATCAACTCTCTCGTTCCATGACATGGTAAAAACGATAATACTATTAGCAAAAATACAATTTCACAGTGCAGTGCTTAAACACATAATTCAACAGACATGTGCCCTCATTTGAAATTCAGGTAAACAAATAGTACATTTCTGTATTCACAAATGAGTCTTTTCATAGATAGACAATCTTGACTCCACACTTGCGAAGATAAAATCATGGATTCATCCAGCAAAACAACCATTACAATTTCTTTCTCCATTTTATGGTCAGCACCAGTGGCTCCTGCATGCCATTACTGGCTTTCCTGGGAAAGCTATAAACAGGTCTGGCCTAGGATACTCCTTGGATGGGAGACTGCCTGGTGCTGGAAGTGGTGTTGGAGGACCAGTAGGAGGTGCTCTTTCCCTCTGGTCTGATGAATAATCTGGTTTGATGAATAATCTCCCCAATGCCCCAGGGCAGAGACAGGGACTCTGTCCTAAGAGTGAGCACCGTCCTTCGGATGAGACGTTAAACCGAGGTCCTGACTCTCTGTGGTCATTATTAAAGAGTAGGGGTGTCACCCCGATGTCCTGGCTAAATTCCCACACAGGCCTTCCTTCCATCATGGCCACCTAATCATCCCTCGTTACTTAATTGGCACATTCTGTCCTCATCTCTCCACTGTGATAGGCTGATGTGTGGTGAGCGTTCTGGCGCAAACTGGCTGCTGTGCATCACCCAGGTGGGTGCTACACATTGGTGGTGGATGAGTTGAGTTCCCTCCCCCTTCCTCCCCTGATATGTGAAGCGCTTTGAGTGTCTAGAAAGGCGCTATATAAATCCAACAAATTAATTAATATATAATCTAGATTGACTGTAGTATAACATGTTTTTTTTTCGCAGTCTTTTTCTGTATCTTCAAGACTGAAGACAATATTCCTGTCAGGATACCTACAGCACACATTATACCCCTGTCTGCTGATCATTTAAAATCTAGAAAATTCATTTAGGACAATCCAGTGTATTAACCCATGGAAAAATATTAAAAGTACACAATACTGTAATACAAAATAAAAAATTCCTTTTACAATCTACTTCCACAATATTTACTTTGTAAACTGAGAGCATGTATGGTACATTGGTACATGTTGTCACTACTGCATTGGCAAAGGATTTGAGTATTGAGTATCGCCTCCTTTTATTGTCCAATTTCATCTTTTTCCCCCAATTAAGTTGGACTGTTTTACCCAATACCTTTGCAGAACATGACAAGAGTAAAGGCTAATGTCCACCAGCTCCGGAACAGATGTGGTACGGCTCAGGTACGGCTGCGAACAGACAGGAAAAATAATGATCATCAGATGAAGACCTCTGTGACGAAACGTCAAAAATAAACTGACCTGGGAGCTCATTTTCAGTGTGCGGACATCATTATTTTTTCCTGTGTGTTTACTTCGTACTTTGTCCTGCACCTGATCTGCTGAAGCTGCCTGATGTGCGCGCCCCTACCTCTTTCTTCAGACCCACACTCATGTAATCTGTCAGACGTAGGCGGGATCCGAAAAAAATAGAACAGGTGCGTAATTTTTCCGTACCGCATGTATTGCCCATGGGAGACATGGGAGAGTCGATCCGGGCCGTTTTACCGGATCCGCAACGCAGCCGTAACGCAACTGGTGTACATTGCCTGTACGTTAGCAAGTAATTATTACAAATGTAACTAAATTAGTACAGTACATTACTGGATGTGAAAGACACAATGTATACACATACATTGTGTTGCTATATGTGTTGTTAACACACCAGCATAAAACCATTGTAAAGTAAACTGCAGCCAAATACCGTATACTGAAGACATCAATAATATAATACAGGATTGAATCAGTTACATGGAGCAATGTGAGATTGGGCTGCACTGACAAAGACATGAAGCACCTTGGAAACTTGAGCACTTGAGCGTACTTCAGACAGAGAGTACAGTTGGAGTGGGAGTGTATCTGTGGGGGTCAGGCGGGGGGGGAGGTGTGGCTACAGGGCTGTATGGGACACTCAGTCAACCTCTAAATCCCGGGGAATTGGTGTAAGTCACCCAGTCCACCTCGAGAGCTTTGGGCCAGAATGGGATTGTGAGGGCCGAGGCCAGCGGCGTCACCCCTGAGCCCAAAGGAACAAAAGATAGGCTGAAAAGAGAGGCGGTTGGAACGGACCTGGGCTTGATGAAATGGTCACTGAGTCGGAAAGCAGCTCTGATGTGATCTGTGACCTCGTACCGCCCAGAAAAAAAAAGACTCCTTTTTTTAAAAAGAAATGATTAAATGAAAGCACCTTCAAAAGGATCCTTGGGGCAGCGGAGGGGAGGGGAGGGACTGCGGTGAAGTGGATGGACTGGTGGGCGAGTGCGAGGTCTCTGCTTAGCACAAACACTGAAGGAGGGGGGGGGAAAGGGTTTTGAGAGAGACATGGAAGTAGGTTCAGACCTATAGTAACCAGAGGTGGAAAGAGTACTGACAAAAGCTACTCAAGTACAAGTATTGTTACTTCAGTGAAAATGACGTAACTCAAGTACAAGTAAAAGAAGTGTCCATCTGTGAGTGAGTGAGTGAGTGAGCAGAAATGTGTCCGTGTTACGTACGAACGGGCTGAAACTTTCGGGGAGTGTAAAGAGAACCCGTGCGCGTGACCTGATGGAGCCGGACAAACTACTCATGTAGTACAGTACATGTACTTGAGTACTGTACTTTCCACCTTTGCTAATTTAACATCAACTCACACAAGAAGTTATCACCTGACTGAGGAGAGCTAAAGCGAGAGAGAAGAGAGAGAGAGAGAGAGAGAGAGAGAGAGAGAGAGAGAGAGAGAGAGAGAGAGAGAGAGAGAGAGAGAGAGAGAGAGAGGGTGAGGTGCCAGCTGTGCAGGGAGTCTGTGTGTTGGGCCTGTTAGCTAGCAGCCCAGGGCAGGACAGCAGCAGACCTTAGAGGCAGCGTAGGATGTGAGGAATCTCAGGTGACTTTGATTCCTCACAGCTCTCCTCTGGTAACATTTTGGGTGGAGGTTCAGAGGTTCAGAGGGCTCCTCCAGGGATGGAACATATCTGAAGTTGAATAAAAGAGAAAAGGGCCTTTGAGAACTAGGGAGGGGGTGAGGCAGGGGGTGAGGGAGGTGGTGAGGGAGGGGGTGAGGGAGGGGGTGAGGGAGGGGGTGAGGGAGGGGGGGGGGGGGCAGCAGCCAGCGACGGTGTGATGGCTACTTCAGTTTGATTAGAGGCAAAGGAAGAGACATTTAGAGAGGAATGACCCCATTAACTCTGTCTTTACAGAACAGACTTTACAGATCCTGTTGGACTTGGGCCACTTCACATCAACTGAAGTTCAACCAGAGTCCACCGCACTTTCGGAAGTTTGACCATTAGTTACGGACTTATTTTAGGGCTGATGTGATTTCCATACTGACCTTTGTGTGAGTTAGGCCACAATTCCCTTTTCAACCTGTAATTACTCCGAAATAAAGTAGAAAGCAGAGTCGGAAAGCAACCCAACATGATGTAGATGTACTACTACACACTGTTGAAAAGTGGCTTGTGAAATTGTTAAAAGGCAAGTGAATCTCAGGATTTGCCAGAGGATGTAGTTTACCCCCCCCCCCCCCCCCCCAAAAAAACAACAACAACAACAACAAAGAAGCAAAACACAACTTTATAGCTTGTTATGTGTGAACAAATTCCTCTAGCCGAGTTGTGTATGTAGTACACAAAAGTTTGAGGACATAATTTCAATAAACTATACTTTGACCAAATATTGAATTAGCCCATCATATTTTCATGTGGTCTACCTTTGATGTGTTCTACCTGTTCCCTCTCTGTACCTCTGCTCAGCGGTGCAATCTCAATCAAGTTTGAGGACATTATTTCAATAAACTATACTTATAACTTATTACAAAATTTGACCAAATATTGAATTAGCCAGCAAAATGTTTGTCTCCACACACAGGTCTAGATACACGCTGAGGACGGCTTAACGTCGAAATGCGTCCGTGTGATACTACGCTGTGCGTTGCTGTTACAGGTATGAACTAATAAAAGTTCCTAGTAAAAGGACATTGGAGTGCTGGCTGTAACTTATAACAAAATTTGACCAAATATTGAATTAGCCCATCATATTTTGATGTGTTCTACCTGTTCCCTCTCTGTACCTCTGCACAGCGGTGCAATCTCAATCAGTATTTATATTGCAGTGGTGATGGAAATGTGGAGAGTGGAGACAGCTCAAAACAACACAATGTTCTAGTGCAGGGGTGCCCACACTTTTTCAGCTTGGGAGCTACTTTTAAAATGACCAAGTCAAAGTGATCTACCAAACATATTTATTTATATATATATACACTGAGTATACAGTGGAAAACAGTGGAACAGTGGAAAAACAGTGGAAACAGTGGAAAAACAGTGGAAACAGTGGAAAAACAGTGGAAAAACAGTGGAAACAGTGGAAAAACAGTAAAAAAATAAAAATAAAAAATAAATCCCTCAATGCCATGCAATCGACCACACTACCTTCGACGTATTGGGCACCCCTGTTCTAGTGTATCCTGTTCACAGCTGCCTGGTAAACCACTATCTGTCATCCTGCTTAGACACATCGGAACCCAAGGAAGCAACCACCAAAACACATCTCTCTCTCTCTCTCTCTCTCTCTCTCACACACACACACACACACACACACACACACACACACACACACACACACACACACACACACAATAACAACCAGACGTTTCCTCTTGGAGGAATAGTCCATGATAACAGTTGTTTAAAGCCAAGTAAATTGTTTGGATGCATTGTTCTGTGGAGACCGTCACTTTCCCAAAGCCACATCATCGCAACCAGAGACCATCTAATCACAGACATTTCTACAGCCAATCACAATTTACAATTTACCATTTGACGCTTTTATCCAACGCGACGTACAAATGAGATTGTAATACAACACAAGCAAGTATCTAGTCAGGAGAGAAAGAGAGTAAGGGTGCTTTCACACTGGCGCCCCGGTACCGTTCCCGAGCGCACTTGTTGCCAAATTGACCCCCAGTTTCGGAACGTTTGCTGAGTGTGAACGTGTTGCGTTCCGTTGCGTTCCGGGGAACCGTGACAGTATCCACTTGAAAAGGTGGTCTGGGGAGCGCTTTGGCGTGCTCGGGCACAGAACACTTGCGAGTGTGGAAGCCAACCGTTCCAAACCACACAGACAACACACGGGCGAGGATACACTGCAGGCATAGTTGATGACGCAAGTGCACTCTGTTCCGTTTCCGAGCGCGGATGAAATGTTGTAATGATGAAAGCGGGGGGGGGGGGGGGGGGGGGGGGCGAGGGGAGGTGGGGTAATCGTGCCCGGGCGCGGGACGGACCCGAACGAAAGCAATCGTTCCCAGTGAGAAAGCACCCTTAGTGCCATAAAGCTCAGTTCTGGTCAACACAGTACAATAGAGTAGGTGTTATGAGGCCGGGCAGAGAGCAGTGCATAGATTGAATAGATCAGATACAGATAGAGGCAGACAGTCCATCAGGTGAGACGGTTTTCACTAGAAGAGCTAGCTGGGCTTTCAAAAGACAGCAGACAGACTGCTGCATCTGAACCAAAGATACTCAAATCATGGCTCCATAAAGCCTCGATTAAAACAAATTGACACCGTCAAACAGCCGCTCCACGACAAAGCACCAGCGCGTTGAGTGAGTGTGGTAAAAAGAAGAACGTGCGGAGAGATGTCAGTGTTTTGTCTGTGGAGGATTACATGTACCCAGAGGGATTTGAGGCTGTCGCGGTGATCCATCCTTATCACTCGTCACGTTCAAAGAGGGAGGAATTGGAATGGACTCTGGGACGGAGTTGGGTAAGTGGAGAGCTTTATGACCAAGGAGAGGCATGCCAGAGACAAAGTGATACCAAGTGAAGATCAAGTGTGTGTGTGTGTGTGTGTGTCTCTCTCTCCCCGGCTGAGTGAGTTGTCTTCGCAGAGCTAGCACCTCTCTGAGGATATCTGCTTTGCTGCTTTGTTGCAAATGAGGCAGTCCTCTTTTGAGCTTTTATTCATAGAGCTGTAACTGAGACACAGAAATTAGGGGAAAGTAATCACTGGAGCAATGGTGATGATTCCACGTTGGGAAAATATAATGAGAGACGAATAACAGAGACTTTGTTTACAGAGCACACACACACACGCACACGCACACGCACACGCACACACACACACACGAACACACACACACACACACACACACACACACACACACACGAACACACACACACACACACACACACACACACACGAACACACACACACACACACACACGCACACACACACACACACACACACGCACACACACACACACACACACGAACACACACACACACACACACACACACACACACACACGAACACACACACACACACGAACACACACACACACAGATAGAGATACATCCAGGGTGGCTATGAGACACACTATCTCACACACGCTCAAACCCCATCCAGCCTGCGCCTGGTGGGGGGGCTAGAGAGCGTGGAATGGGAGAACGGGCGTACAGTACGACATGCCGCTGGAGAGAGGGATGAGAGCGGAGGAGGAGGAGGAGAAGAAGAAGGGGTGCGAGGAGGGAGGGAAGGTGATTTCGGTGGAACAGCGGAGGGCTGACTCAAGCAGTCCTAGGCTTAGGAAGGCCACGGGAGTCTTGTGCTAACAGCTTCCGTGTACAACTCCTTTCAGCAGCACTTGTCTGTCTCTCTCTCTGTCTGTCTGGAGCTTGTTCTGGGCCAGCTAGCAGCCAGATATCATTATCTCCTTGACTCAGGGCACCGTCATCTGCCTGCCTGCTCCTGCTTTATTGAGTTGGATAAATATAATATGTGACTCACACAGCCATTATCTACTACAGAGCAGCCCTGTTTGTCCAGCAGGCAGAGAGAGCGGCCCTGGTGCAGTCAAACTGGCCCCTCTCTCTTGGATGGAACTAGCCTTTGAACAGCCATTGATGGGATTCTCAATTGACCACTCTCCATTTGTCCAATTGATCAACAGTGGAGGAATTAACTACACAAATCAATTATTTAATGTAGACACATTATGGGATTAAAAAAGTTAATTTAATGTAAAAGTTAATGTTAGGTCATATTTCAACAAGACTGGGGAAACTACAGTGCATACATAGACAGCATAAATTATGCTTTGTTGTTACCCCGCCCCCTTTTCCACCAGTTCCCTTCTGCCCCGACCAGAGCGGAGGACACATACCCTCAATCCGGCTTCCAATCCGCAAACACAGCCAATCGTGCCTGTATGGACGACCGACCAGGCTGGAGGTAACACGGGGGCGCGAACCTGCGACCCTTGTGTTGGTAAGCAGGGAATCTACTGCTACACTACCCAGACATCCACCCCCTCTTTTTTTTTTAGAGCATACATGTATAGTGGTCTGAGTCCTACCACTACCAAAACGTTCATTCCTGAGAAGCCTGCTGCAGGTTCAGCGAGGTACAGGGAGAGAGAAGGGGAGGGGGAGAGAGAGCGGGGGAGAGAGAGAGAGGAGAGAGAGAGAGAGAGAGAGAGGGAGAGAGAGAGGAGGTGAGGGTAAGGCTCCTCTTCTCGTGCCTCTGCCTCTCTGAGGGGTTGACAGGTAGGGAAATAGATCAGTGGTCCATGACAGCTCAGTGTGACCCCCCACACAGGCGCTGTGCTGTCTGTAGAATGAACTCCCTGATGCACACAGCCAGCCCATCCACAGCCCAGCTACTTAACAGCCCTCCCCTCTTCCCCCTCTGCCTCCTGATAGATCCACAGAGGTTTTCCCCCTGACGACCACGCACCGTCCTTGACTGCTTCTAAATGTTAATGAGAATATATAGAGAACCGCAGGAATGAGT
>NC_139632.1:14143536-14146036 GCF_964638095.1 Poromitra crassiceps
CACACACACACACACACACAGGCACACACACTCACACACACTCACAAGTCATTTTGAGAAGATGGAATTTTCTCAGTGTGAAATAATAGGCCTTAGTAGTAATCAGAGCAGGGGAGGAGGGGCATGGAGGGAGGAGGGGAGGAGGGGCATGGAAGGAGGAGGGGCATGGAGGGAGGGAGAGACGAGGACGGAGGGAAGGAAGGAGAAGATAGGGACAATAAATTGTGAGCGTGGTGAAGTTGGCCATAAAACACGTAGCGGGTTTTTATCCATCTGAGGGCATCGCTGTCTGCCTGGAAATAATGCAGAATTAATTAGTGGAGCGGTGGGAGAAGAACCTCACGACAGTCGGGCCCAACTGGGCTCATAAATCAAACAGTCTGGGGGAAAAACACAAAGCGAACGTCTGACAAGTACGCTTACCGTATACTCCCCGAGAACAAGCACGGCTGTAATTATGAGCGCCGCGCCAAGATGAGTCAATGCAGTGTCATTCCCACCACACACACCCTGAGCCCAGACATCGAGGGGTTAGCAGAGAAATACATAACGCCAAAGACACACATTGCTGCTACAGTAGATCTGATATTTATATCATTTCGTCACTTAAGAAGACGGGTACATCGCAGCTGCCACTCCAGCTGCAAGCATGGAAGACAGATTCAAACAGCAGCAGCTTTCAAGTTGCCACAGGGGGAGCTATTGATGTTTCAGTACTCATTCTACTGTACAGCTCTAGGACGCTTGTGTGCGTGTGGATGTGTGTGTCTGCGGTGAATGTGTGTGGTTGTGTGTGTGTGTGTGTGTGTGTGTGTGTGTGTGAGAGAGAGAGAGAGAGAGAGAGAGAGAGAGAGAGCGAGAGAGAGACTTGATGTTGAGCCAGAGAGGTCAGCCAGAGGTCATTTGGCAGACACAGCAATGTGCCCTGTGTTTTTTCACAGTGCCTCACAGGAGCACGGCGCTCAGCACGCCCACATTAAGAGATGGAGGATCTTCAGCACATAGTCGATAATTTTGTATATTTGACATCTCTGTGGAGACTAATATGGATTATATAAACTGAATCCAATTATACTACTGAAACAGAGGTTCCCCAATGTGGGGATTTCCATGGGTCTTTGAGGGGCTTCCAGGTCGTCCCCCGAAGGAATAGTTCAATTTCACTATTATTTCACTCACGAGAAGCTAACACAATGTGAGAATAAGCAAGGATGACTATTTCATCATAGGTTTCACTGCCTCCTCCCCACCTCCAGTATAGATAATGTCACGGTATGTGTATGATTCATAAATATAATAATACATAATGTACACGGCTTGTGTACGATTGGTACCTCTGGCTGTCCATCAGGAGGAGGAGAAGCTATGTTAGTGACATGATGTGAATGTCCTTATAGAGGCTTCCATAGTAGCGTAAAGCTTAATTTATACTTATTATAAAGTGTCGCTCAGCACATGGTCGCAGACGAAAAATAAAGTGTCGCTCATGTTGCTGCATTTATGCTTCTCTCCACGGCGCAACGGTCACGTGACGCTAGAGACAGAGGGAGGCAGAGAACTAGTGCAGTGCAGACAGGCAAGAGAGGGAATGCTGTCAGTGAACCCACGTCGGAGGCAAGATGTAACTGCAGCCGCATATAACGACACACAACCACACAATCACCTCCTCTCTCTCTGGGAAGTTGGTCACGGTGTTCTTTGTGATTTTCACGAAGTCATACATCAAGGACAGGCTGATAAAAATACCGGGGACACGCTCATTAATTTCATTTCAGCGAAAACTAAAACAAGGAAGTCGCGCGTGCCCGTCTATAGCCAATCAGACTTGCGCGACATTATGTGACGTAGTCAGCGACACTAGACATTTCACCAGGTAGCAGACACTGCTCGCAGACACTTGAAAGTGTCGACTCAAGTCCTCATTTCGGTCTGCGACCATTTCAAAAGTGTCGGCAGACGAAGCATAAATTGGGCTTTAGTCCCCTTCGCACCACCACCCCCCCCCCCCCCGGCCCCGCCAAAAGCAGCAAACCTAGAAACACTGTCATTCCATTCCATCCTTCTTCTTTTAATGTTAATACTGTATTTGTCTATTGTTATTTATCACTTGAAGGCTACATGTCACTGTTGTTGTTCAAGGTTTTCCTAAATTTCCACATGTACATGGGATTTATTTTTTATTTTATTTTTTTGCCCTGGTATCAAAATGGATATCGAGAATCGTGTAATTTCAATGGAATTGATCGACTACCAAACTTCCGGTATCGTGACATCCTCCTTGATATGAAAAGGTGAAGCCATCAAACATCAGACCTTGACAGACCTTCAGACAGACCTTGCTCCTTGATATTCATTCTGAGATATTGCTACATGATGCTAGAACAGCCCTGCAGTTTCCCTCTGCTGTGTGTTCTTCATATAGCACAGATCTTCGTGCTTCTCTCTCATTGTGAGGTTAGGTCTTGTGTGTCGTCCATCTCTGCATCTTCCTCCCTTCACA
>NC_139632.1:14148536-14176036 GCF_964638095.1 Poromitra crassiceps
CGAGCAGAGACTTGCTGGATCAGCAGAATGTGAGCGTTTAGAGACACACAGATGTGTGTGTGTGTGTGCAGCCGCTCCCTCTCTCTCTCTCTCTCTCTCTCTCTCTCTCGGTCGCTCGCACACACACACACACGCTGCACCCTCCTCCTCAGTTGTGAGGCGTCTGGGGAGCCCAAGGGCGAGCGTTCAGCTGTCACACACACACACACACACACACACACACACACACACACACACACACACCCTTTCCTCTCTCTCGCCCAACAACCCCCCCACTCCATCCCACCTTGTGAGCCGCACCCCAGAGCCACCACACAGCAAGACACAGACCTGCTGCCAACTATCACTGCACACACTACTGTATAACACACACACACACACACACACACACACACACACACACACACACACACACACTACTGTATAACACACACACACACACACACACACACACACACACACTACTGTATAACATGCACACACGTATACGCACACATGCACACATGTATACGCACACACACACACGCACACGCACCCCCCATTTCACACAAAGCAGTTTGATTCTAACACATACATGCGCAAAAGCCCTAGTCTCTCCCTCTCTCTCTGTGCCTCCACTCTGTCTCTTCCTCTCTCTCTCTGTCTCCCCCCCTCTCTCTCTCTCTCTCTCTGTGCCTCCACTCTGTCTCTCCCTCTCTCTCTGTCTCCCCCCCATCTCTCTCTCTCTCTCTGTGCCTCCACTCTGTCTCTCTCTCTCTCTCTGTCTCCCCCCCATCTCTCTCTCTCTCTCTCTGTGCCTCCACTCTGTCTCTCTCTCCCTCTCTCTCTGTGCCTCCACTCTGTCTCTCTCTCTCTCTCTCTGTGCCTCCACTCTGTCTCTCTCTCTCTCTGTGCCTCCACTCTGTCTCTCTCTCTCTCTGTGCCTCCACTCTGTCTCTCTCTCTCTCTCTGTGCCTCCACTCTGTCTCTCCCTCTCTCTCTGTGCCTCCACTCTGTCTCTCTCTCTCTCTGTGCCTCCACTCTGTCTCTCTCTCTCTCTGTGCCTCCACTCTGTCTCTCTCTCTCTCTCTGTGCCTCCACTCTGTCTCTCTCTCTCTCTCTGTGCCTCCACTCTGTCTCTCCCTCTCTCTCTGTGCCTCCACTCTGTCTCTCTCTCTCTCTCTCTCTCTCTCTCTCTCTCTCTCTCTGTGCCTCCACTCTGTCTCTCTCTCTCTCTGTGCCTCCACTCTGTCTCTCTCTCTCTCTCTCTGTGCCTCCACTCTGTCTCTCTCTCTCTCTCTGTGCCTCCACTCTGTCTCTCTCTCTCTCTCTCTCTGTGCCTCCACTCTGTCTCTCTCTCTCTCTCTGTGCCTCCACTCTGTCTCTCCCTCTCTCTCTGTGCCTCCACTCTGTCTCTCTCTCTCTCTCTCTCTCTCTCTCTGTGCCTCCACTCTGTCTCTCTCTCTCTCTGTGCCTCCACTCTGTCTCTCCCTCTCTCTCTGTGCCTCCACTCTGTCTCTCTCTCTCTCTGTGCCTCCACTCTGTCAAATCTCTGCCTTCACACTAAACAGCTCCGTGGGGATTGGTAGGCAGGCAGGCAGGCAGGCAGGCAGAAAGGAAATAAATATGTTTCCTGACGACGGCAGACTTTTCTGACAGTGCTCTCTCTGGCTGGGCTGGGCTGCTCAGGCACAGGCAGAGGAGAGCGTGAACTCTAAGTGGATGTGTGTTCTTCTTACCAGTCTTCTGCTCACTGACTATCCAGGCTGACAGACTGTCTGTGCATCGATAAGAACTGTTTCTTCCTGCTACTGGAGGCCAGTCCTCTAGCTACATTCCTGTAGCTACAGCCCTCTAGCTACAGTCCTCTACTGTAGCTACAGCCCTCCAGCTACAGCCCTCTAGCTACAGTCATCTAGCTAACAGTCATCTAGCTACAGTCCTCCAGCTACAGCCCTCTAGCTACAGTCCTCTAGCTAACAGTCCTCTACTGTAGCTACAGCCCTCCAGCTACAGTCCTCTAGCTACAGTCCTCCAGCTACAGCCCTCTAGCTACAGCCCTCCAGCTACAGCCCTCTAGCTACAGCCCTCTAGCTACAGTCCTCTAGCTACAGCCCTCCAGCTACAGTCCTCTAGCTACAGTCCTCCAGCTACAGCCCTCCAGCTACAGTCCTCCAGCTACAGCCCTCTAGCTACAGCCCTCCAGCTACAGCCCTCTAGCTACAGTCCTCTAGCTACAGCCCTCCAGCTACAGTCCTCTAGCTACAGCCCTCTAGCTACAGCCCTCCAGCTACAGCCCTCTAGCTACAGCCCTCTAGCTACAGCCCTCTAGCTAACAGTCCTCTAGCTACAGTCCTCCAGCTACAGCCCTCTAGCTACAGTCCTCTAGCTAACAGTCCTCTAGCTACAGCCCTCTAGCTAACAGTCCTCTAGCTACAGTCCTCTAGCTACAGCCCTCTAGCTACAGCCCTCCAGCTACAGCCCTCTAGCTACAGCCCTCTAGCTAACAGTCCTCTAGCTACAGCCCTCCAGCTACAGTCCTCTAGCTACAGCCCTCCAGCTACAGCCCTCTAGCTACAGCCCTCTAGCTACAGCCCTCTAGCTAACAGTCCTCTAGCTACAGCCCTCCAGCTACAGTCCTCTAGCTACAGCCCTCTAGCTACAGCCCTCCAGCTACAGCCCTCTAGCTACAGCCCTCTAGCTACAGCCCTCTAGCTAACAGTCCTCTAGCTACAGCCCTCCAGCTACAGTCCTCTAGCTACAGCCCTCTAGCTACAGCCCTCTAGCTACAGCCCTCTAGCTAACAGTCCTCTAGCTACAGCCCTCCAGTTACAGTCCTCTAGCTACAGCCCTCCAGCTACAGCCCTCTAGCTACAGCCCTCCAGCTACAGCCCTCCAGTTACAGTCCTCTAGCTACAGCCCTCTAGCTACAGCCCTCTAGCTACAGTCCTCCAGTTACAGTCCTCTAGCTACAGCCCTCCAGCTACAGCCCTCCAGCTACAGCCCTCTAGCTACAGTCCTCTAGCTACAGTCCTCCAGCTACAGCCCTCTAGCTACAGCCCTCTAGCTACAGCCCTCCAGTTACAGCCCTCTAGCTACAGCCCTCTAGCTACAGCCCTCTAGCTACAGCCCTCCAGCTACAGCCCTCTAGCTACAGCCCTCCAGCTACAGCCCTCCAGCTACAGCCCTCTAGCTACAGTCCTCCAGCTACAGCCCTCTAGCTAACAGTCCTCTAGCTACAGCCCTCTAGCTACAGCCCTCTAGCTAACAGTCCTCTAGCTACAGCCCTCTAGCTACAGCCCTCCAGCTAGGGCTGTGCGATTAATCGATTTTGAATCGTAATCGAATTAATTAGTTAGGACGATGTTAAAAAAATGAAAATCGTAAAATCGATTTTCACTTCAACTAGGGTAATTACGTTACGCGGGCGGCTCTCTCTCATGTACGCATGCTGCTACTTGTCCATTCTCCCCGCTGTAAAGTCTCTCTAGAGGCTGTGATACTGGCTACTAAAGACAGCAGCGCAATGGACTTATTTCAACACCAAACACCAAAAAGCACAGAGTGAGCACTGAGCGCAGCTTGTTGCACTGCGGGCTGTAGCCTACCAGATAAGATTGCCACAACACACTCACGCGCGCACAGTCGCACACGAACACAGACGTTATCACCGGACGATGAAACGTTGCCTTTACAGTTCACATAATAACAAAACAACACGTGAGGCCACTGAGTACTGATAGATTGGCTGTGTTCATGGCTGTAACGTAGCAGCCTCAGCTGACTCACCTGTCCCTGTGTGTCTGAATTTCCCCCTAACTGCTATCGCAGTTCCACGCATTCCTGTTGTGACTTTGTGTTATTCTAGTACAGATATAACTCCGAGCACGGGTGGTCGCTTAGACACTGCTAATATAATTATGTCACGGAGGAACACGCAAATCCACCAGTGTCAAGTTAGCAAGCAACAGCCAGGAAGTTAAGCATAGCAGCGGCAAGCTAAAACAGGAAGTTGGGGTGTTCTGCCTTCAGAGTAAAAGCGTAAATTGTCAATTAGGGAAAAAAAGGGGGGAAAAGAGCTCTGTAGGGCAACAAATGTTTAGAGAAGTATAATAGTATAATAAATCGAAATCGAAATCGAAAATCGAGTTTTGAGAGAAAAAATCGTCAATTTTAGTTTTAGGCAAAATCGCACAGCCCTACCTCCAGCTACAGCCCTCTAGCTACAGCCCTCCAGCTACAGCCCTCCAGCTACAGCCCTCCAGCTACAGCCCTCCAGCTACAGCCCTCCAGCTACAGCCCTCTAGCTACAGTCCTCCAGTTACAGTCCTCTAGCTACAGCCCTCCAGCTACAGCCCTCCAGCTACAGCCCTCTAGCTACAGTCCTCTAGCTACAGTCCTCCAGCTACAGCCCTCTAGCTACAGCCCTCTAGCTACAGCCCTCTAGCTACAGCCCTCCAGTTACAGCCCTCTAGCTACAGCCCTCTAGCTACAGCCCTCTAGCTACAGCCCTCTAGCTACAGCCCTCTAGCTACAGCCCTCCAGTTACAGCCCTCTAGCTACAGCCCTCTAGCTACAGCCCTCTAGCTACAGCCCTCTAGCTACAGCCCTCTAGCTACAGCCCTCCAGCTACAGCCCTCCAGCTACAGCCCTCTAGCTACAGTCCTCCAGCTACAGCCCTCTAGCTAACAGTCCTCTAGCTACAGCCCTCTAGCTACAGCCCTCTAGCTAACAGTCCTCTAGCTACAGCCCTCTAGCTACAGCCCTCCAGCTACAGCCCTCTAGCTACAGCCCTCCAGCTACAGCCCTCCAGCTACAGCCCTCTAGCTACAGCCCTCTAGCTACAGCCCTCTAGCTACAGCCCTCCAGCTACAGCCCTCCAGCTACAGCCCTCCAGCTACAGCCCTCCAGCTACAGCCCTCTAGCTACAGCCCTCTAGCTACAGTCCTCCAGCTACAGCCCTCTAGCTACAGTCCTCCAGCTACAGCCCTCCAGCTACAGCCCTCCAGCTACAGCCCTCTAGCTACAGCCCTCTAGCTACAGTCCTCTAGCTACAGCCCTCCAGCTACAGTCCTCTAGCTACAGCCCTCTAGCTACAGCCCTCCAGCTACAGCCCTCTAGCTACAGCCCTCCAGCTACAGCCCTCTAGCTACAGCCCTCCAGCTACAGTCCTCTAGCTACAGCCCTCTAGCTACAGTCCTCTAGCTACAGCCCTCCAGTTACAGTCCTCCAGCTACAGCCCTCTAGCTACAGTCCTCTAGCTACAGCCCTCCAGCTACAGTCCTCTAGCTACAGCCCTCTAGCTACAGCCCTCCAGCTACAGCCCTCTAGCTACAGACCTCTAGCTACAGCCCTCCAGTTACAGTCCTCCAGCTACAGCCCTCTAGCTACAGCCCTCTAGCTACAGCCCTCCAGCTACAGCCCGCCACTGATCAACTGACTCATTACCATTACACATACAGCAGCAGCAGCTTGAGGCGGTACAGACACGGCTGGAACCAGTGCATACTGTACGTGAGGATGTAGGCCTTCACAACACTCTGCTGTGCAGCGCAGGGATACGCTGGCATATTGAACAACTAACTACATTAGGAGACTACTAGGAAAAGTCAACGAATGATAAGCATTTTTAATAAAGTAAAGATAATTCTGTCATTTTGTTGTATATTCAGGAATACAATCACGGATATGAACAAAATCCAATTGTATTCCCAGAAATGCTTTGATTACATTTTATTTATGCCCCTCCCCCCTTAAAACCTTCTATTTTCTTTGCCTGATAAAGATTTACAGTATGTCGGCAAGGTGGGTAAAATACATAAACAACTAGAAATACCGCCTCATGGTTGTTTGCCTCCACCAACAAGTTGCAGTCTACATCCATGTCTGTCCAGACGCATACTGCGGCATACAAGCACAAATACCTTGAAGCCCACAGCGCCGTGGTGTGGCCATTCAGCCTTATGGCACTTTAGGTCATGTTTGCGGGTATCTCAATAACACGGCTGTGCCCTTCCTATCCCTAGCTACGGCCCCTTTTCCCTAGCCCCGCCTCTTCCCTCATGTCACGGGCAGGGTCACTAGCTTGAATAATAACGATAATATCAAGGCTCATGTCTAGGGGTGAGCTAACGCCGAGGTCACCATAACATGAAGGCTGCCATCAATATGAAGGACGTTAGCTCACCTGTAGCCGACTTGCGTAGCTCATCGGGCGAGGCATGTACTGTAGGTCTCTCGGACAGCTCAGTCTGGTGGTGCAACATTGAGTTTGGACATACATATCACAGGGACAGAACAAGATGTCTCCCAAAACAGATAGACTACAATATGCTATCGCTAACAGGCACGCTGTCGCCAAGAGGGTGCCGCCATCTTGTGGAAGGGGAAAAGGAGAGGGAGCTGACGCTGGCTATTATGGACATGCACGTCCCCTCCATAAAAGCTAACGTCCACTCCTTTGATAGACAGCCATAAATATGAATCATAGATGAGATGAGAGGGGCTGACTGTAACACCTCAGCATGCCCCTTTCTCACCACCCACATCCCCCTAGCCACTCCCACTTCCCACCTCCCAAACCCCGGCTCTCTAGGACCTTCCTATCCCTAGCTACGGCCCATTTTCCCTATACCCGCCTCCTTACTGATCACGCCCCCTTTCAGCACTCAGATCCTTCTAGCCACTCCCCCAACCCACCCTTTGAATCACGACTCTCTATGACCTTCCTATCGTTAGCTACAGCCACCTTTTCCCCAGCCACACCCCTTCCTTGACCCACCACCCACATCTCCCTAGCCACTGCCTCAACCCACCCCTCAAACTCTGATTCTCTACGACCTTCCTATCCCTAGTAGGGCTGGGTATTGGCAAGGATCTCACGATACGATACGTATCACGATACTTGGGTCACGATACGATTGTATCACGATATATTGCGATGCGATACATATTGCGATATATTGCGATATTCTACAGAATTTACTCAAAATTAAATAATGGAGCTAAAGATACAACACACTGTGTACCACCCAGGTAGTGTAATAATATGTACATCACTTTATACTGATAGGTTAGTGGACAAATTTAGTCAAAACTACTGAGTGTTGAGTGTTACTGAACGCATCGATATGGGAAATATCGATACAGTATTGATTAGGGGTGGGAATCACCAGATGCAGAGGCCTGGCATGGCATGGCCTGCAATTATTATTATTATTATTTTTTTTATATCGTGATACTTGGCGTCCAAGTATCGATACAGTATCGGGAAATAAAATATCGCGATATATTGCCGTATCGATTATATTGCCCAGCCCTAATCCCTATGACCCCTTTTACCTAGCCCCGCCCCCCTTCCTTGATGGAACAGACGGCTGTGAGGTCACATTGACCTTGAACTTTGACCTTTGACCACCAAAATCGAATCAGTTCATCCTTGAGTCCAAGTGGACGTTTGAGCCCAAATTTGACGAAATTCAGTACTTACGGACAACCCGAAAGCATAATGCCTCTGGCCCACGGCTATCGCTGGGAGAGGCATAGGAAATGTGGGTAAATCAAGTGTACTGTAAGTAGGTTTACCCTCCACTCCATCCCTGTGTATAATGTCATGGCAGTCAGATAGTAGTTTCTACAGTGCTGTTGATGCAAAGGAGGAGCAGTCTGTAGAGACGAGGGCTTTGGCTGAGTCTGCTCCTTTCTCCTATCAGGACAACTCAGGGAGTCAGAAGGACATGAGATGGCCAGAGAGAAGGAAAGAGGGGAGGAGACGGACAGCTGGGTTACGGAACATTCGGGACAAGGCGGCCATATCAAGGTTGGTGTGTGTGTGTGTGTGTGTGTGTGTGTGTGTGTGTGTGTGTGTGTGTGTGTGTGTGTCATACAGGAAGGAAGCCCAAACAGCCAGAGCAGTGTGCCCCTCTAATCAGATCACACAGAGAGAGAGAGAGAGAGAGAAAGATAGAGGGAGAGAGAGACAAAGAGAGAGAGAGAGCCCTCTGAGGAACAGATGTAATTTCAGCGCACAAAAAAAAAAAAGCAGCTTAAAATGCTCCTGATCACATTAGCTAGCCATCACAAAATAGGATTTCTGCACTGCCACAGCAGTGAATGCCCATTACAAATTACTTAGGCACTGCAGACCCGTAACTCAATAGGCAGGGGAAGGCGGGGAGGGCGAGGAGAGAGAGGCAGAGATGGGGGGGGGGGGGGGGGGGGGGCGGGGGAGGGGGGCGATCGATATTTATCAGTAATAATTATATCCTTCCTCCCACCTCCCCATCCCCCACCCGTCCCCTTAGTGAAGCACATATCTTACATGCATCTCTGCTCCATAACATCATTAGCGTTATGAGGGGGAGGAAGCCCTGATGATGCGAGGCAGTGGTCCAGCTCTAAGGGTGCCAGGACTGTCCTGGGCCGGAAAGTGCTGAAGGCAGCAGACGCAGGTGGACAGGGCAGCTTTAGAGTACTGTTATAGGCTGAGACGATGTCTCGTCATAGACGCTGGGGTAAGCTGGCTGGGGGGGGCGTGGTCAGGGTGAGGTAAATCCTCCCGTTCTCCCCCATTCAGCATAGTGAATAGCATTTAGCTACCAGCCCAGCCCAGGCAGACACGATCGGTGATTCGACCACCGCAGTAAACGCACATCTGAACAGACGTCTTATGTACCTGCTCTAGAATCCCCAATCCTGTAGTGTAGAGCCCCAGCACCGTCCTTTGGTGAGTCAGCCCATTGACATATATGTGGGGTTTTAACCCCCTCGCACGCCAGCTGTAGAAACATTTTGTGGGCGTTCCCACACAGAGCGAGTGTCTCCATGCTGACGTCTGTGAGTTAGCAACCTACTGAAGTAAAAGGCCACTGTCCAGGGAACAACGGAGAGGGGGGGAGAGATAATCACTGGAAGAAAAGAAAAGAAAACAACACACTCTTTCTATCTCTGTATTTGCCATCCATCAAAGGCGAATAAAAGCCCAGAGAAATTCATCATAGCAGTCTATTTGGACCGTAGAAATCAACATTATGTAAAGCGGAGAGGAGCACAGCGGGGAGGATGGAATGGAAAACAAATAAATCAACGGGGAGGAAAACAACCGTGTTTGTCCTTTATCTGTACCTTTGTGGCCTCTAGCTGCTTGTTGATATGTTTTATTGTTCCCGTGGACTGTTGTTTGTGACTGGCTTCAGACGGGGGTTCCACTGCAATCGGCCCATCATGCTTACGACCGCACGGATAATTAGATTGCAGGATATTAAAAGTCAAGAGGATTGTATGCCAAGATCACGACCAAGGTGCTGCTGCAGGACTGAGGCACTAGAGGACTGCAGTGCTGTGCTGAAAAGACAGGGGGGGCCATATTGGAGCTTATACAATTATGCAGTTTATAAGCCTTGTTCCAACTGTGCTGCCGCCGCTAGCCCAACTTATAGCTGGTGTGATCCAGGGGGTTATGTTGGTGATCTCTTTTTGTTTTCTGGTGCTTTTGATTCCTACAGGATCAGTATGTACGTTGGTGCTGCCAGCTGTTCAGTCTGATCTACTGCATCGTCACCGCAGCCCAAATCACAGTAAACAACAAGCTCTCTGCTTTTATCGCTGTCGTAATTCAGGATTCACTCTATTGTAGCTGCTGCACTGGAATATATGATGCAGCCAAGGGTTGTTGGCACAAACAGGAAAGGGTTGAGAAAAACACATAAAAAAAGGGCAGAGTGGAATAATTAACAAATGCTGACAATAAAATGGGTTGGATTGGAAGGAATACATTTGCATTAGGTGTTGTAGGAGCGTCAATCTTAGCCAATCAAATCAGCTCTTCTCCCGGGCCATAGACCAGAACCACCGCCCCTTTTACGGGGAAACCCACCATAGGAGAAGACTGTACAAGAAGCCGAAAACACTGATAACGAAAAGTCTGATCCACCTGGAGTCAGAGGAACAGCCTGAGATCTGATCCACCTGGAGTCAGAGGAACAGCCTGAGATCTGATCTACCTGGAGTCAGAGGAACAGCCTGAGATCTGATCCACCTGGAGTCAGAGGAACAGCCTGAGATCTGATCCAACTGGAGTCAGAGGAACAGCCTGAGATCTGATCCACCTGGAGTCAGAGGAACAGCCTGAGATCTGATCCACCTGGAGTCAGAGGAACAGCCTGAGATCTGATCCACCTGGAGTCAGTGGAACAGCCTGAGATCTGATCCACCTGGAGTCAGTGGAACAGCCTGAGATCTGATCCACCTGGAGTCAGTGGAACAGCCTGAGATCTGACATGTGTCACACAGAGAAGCTAGAGGGGTTTATACAAAGACAAGGAGAACAGGAAAGAGTCTGCCAAACTCTAAACTGCACCACGAACATGACAGTGGCCTCTGTTAACCAGCCCACACGCACGCACGCACGCACGCACGCACGCACGCACGCACGCACGCACGCACGCACACACACACACACACACACACACACACACACACACACACACACACACACACACACACACACACACACACACACACACACCACAAAAAGAGCATCCCCGCAACAGTGTGTGAGTAGAGGTTAATTAGGAGAAGTGGTTTGGAACTAACTTCCTGGTGTTAAGCACTCCAGAGCACTGAGTGTCTGCTCAATGGCCCTGAGGTTGGAATTTAAATCTTATTGAAGAGCAAAACTGCCCCTCAGAGTTTTTCACAGCTACTTTAATGACATGCGTGCACACGGGTAAGGACGTGTGACTGGGAGGTCCCCGGTTCAAATGCTGCAAAACCGCCCATGAAAATCTTAGCTGGGGAACGCACAACGCTGGCTTTTCCCTTCTAACAACTAACTGTCCAAGGTGCCCTTGAGCAAGGCTTTGTCCCAGCTTTCTGGACGTGTGAGGGGATCATCTCTATGAGAGGGACAGTAGTGCAGAGGAGGACAGATGATGGAGTGATGATGAGGAAGGTTTAAGTCCACTTCTCCTAACAGCCCCCTGAAGACCGCCTGGTCAGATAAGCAGCTAGTGGCCTGCGCAGGGCACTGCTGGGCCACCGTTATGACTGACAGCCCACAGACGCAGGCCTGCATTGATCTCGGAGTCAGATGTGAAACTTGGGCTCTCAAGGCTAATGGTAGTGACAGGAAAGCCATCCATTATATATGATGGCTCCCTGTGGAGGCGGAGCCATCACACAGTTCTGATGATGAAAGAGAACATTGGCTAGCGGCACTGCTAATTGTTCTGTTTGATGCCAACGCCGACGGAGGAACGGAGAAAGGAACGCCGGGGCGGTGAAGCACTTATAGGAATGATGGCGTTTGGAGGGCGCAGTCTTTCCTGGGAGAAGCAATACATTATAGATGTTGTTTTCACTAATAAGCATTCCATGACACACACACGCACACACACACGCACAGTGACGCACGTGGGGAGACTGGCTCAAGGAGGTGTATCCAATAGGTTCATCAGTCAGTGTGTTGTGTGGTAATAGCGTGGGACAGGTGATGGAGCAGGGTGTGATGATGCATCAACAACATCAGCCCTGGGTGGCGCCGCCTGCAGAGGTAGCAGATGGCACACATGACTGGAGAGCAGCCATACAATCTCACACACACACACACACACACGGTCACGCGCACGCACGCGTGCACGTGCACACACACACATACACACACACACACTACTGTATGCACAAAATACACACACATATTTTGAATTCACAGTAAATAAACCGTGCACATGCACACAAAATGACATGGCGGCATGGATACACACATAATTACAAAAAGTTTACTTTCTTCCAGAAGCTCTGCTGCAATAGTTATGTAACATGTGTTCTGTCTGTGTGGTAGTGGGTTTCCTCAGCAGACATCCTCCCCCCCCAAACACACACACACACACACCCGCGCGCACACACACACATATACACACACACACACACACACACACACACACACACACACACACACACACACACACACACACACACACACACACACACACAACAACCCCACCACCCATACACTCTTAAGCTGTGTTCACATCGAGATATTTATTTTTCTCCCTGTCGCTCGATTCAACCCTTTGGAATCGCTCTGTCGCTGTGTTTAAATCGCTCGTCAACAGGCACAAGAATTGACGGTCATCTGGTGGCTAACTGGATGAAAACGCAATGTCATGATGTTTGTCCACTACGAGCCACCGTAGTTGTTTATAAGCTAAGCCTATGAGCGTGCTCCTAACACGAGCTTGTGTATCTATACCGGTAGTACAGACTTCACTTCATGTCAGCTGTCAGTCTGTCAATGCGATTTGTTGCCACACTAATAAACCAGCGGTTTGTTCCAAGCCAGTGTGATCCTTGACTCACACGGGAGCCAATCAGCGTTGAGCAGCAAGCGACTTTTGCCAGTGAAATTTCGCTCGAGTTGGGATATTTCATCTCGGGCGACGAGCGAATGTTCGCCCTGTTGCTCTGTCTCTGTCGCGCCCAGCGATTTTTCTCCCCGGCGAATATACGCTCAATCGCTCGTTTGCATTGACTTTGTATGTAAACTCGATGCCAGCGAAAAACTTGAATAGGTCGGTGTGAACGCACCTTTAGTCTTACTCTATCTTAGGATCTTCCTGATAGCACACTCTCCAGCCAAGTAACAGACTTACCATCATTATAACTAAAGGTGACCAGGCCTTCTCTGTTCAGGCTCCTCGGTTATGGAATGACCTCCCAGAGGAGATCAGGGAAGCCACCACATTGTCTTCTTTTAAGTCACGTCTAAAAACCCACTATTTTAGACTTGCTTTTTATTGATCTTATTGTGATTTTACTGTTTTATTCTCCTTCTGTCTTTTAATTGTATGTAATTTTATGTATTGTCTGCCCTTTGCCTTTTTTTTTATCTGTATGTAAAGTGCTTTGTAACTTGTTTTGAAAAGCGCTATATAAATAAAGGTATTATTTATCATCGCAGCGCCACCTGTGGACAAAAGCGGTACCATAAGGCTGACGTTCGTCCGCTGGAACTCAAATTACAACCAGTTTCACACGGACATGTGATGGATGCTGTGCTCGGTCAGCACGGAGCCATTTAGAAAAACGATGTAGAAAACTATATCGAAATCGCCGATCTCCTCGCTGATGGTCTGATTTGCTGATGTTATGTAGGTAAGACGTGGGGCATAAGTATTATTTAGAATCTTACATAACCAGTTCAAAGTTCCTCGTAGCTGATTTAAATTGTACGCACAGGCAGAATCAGAATCTCGTAAGGTGTCAAAGTGGTGAGAAAGTTGATTTAAAAAAGGACCACTGTGTCATTTCAGACACGTCGGTAACATGTCGCCGTTAGATAAGATATCAATAATCTTGTTCAAATGCACCACCATCCCTAGAGAGAAGAACACTAGTGAAATCCAATATGGTCTATGTTTTGCACAAAGAATCGAGCGTAATTGCCGAAAATCTCAATCAATTCTCCCGGCCTGGGTGTCTTTCACTCGGCTTGGCTACGTGCTCTCTTCACTCATTCTCCCTCACAACCAGTCATTTCATGTAATCACCGAGGTGATCAGAAGAAGCTCTCTGTCGCTGCTCAGCCAAATATCAGCCACGTTAATCACAGCAGCCACGCTGCCTCTGGGAGAGCAGGGAGGGTGTGCCCGGGGGCCGGACGTGACATTTGGTTGGCTGAAATTAGTATAATCACTGTGACGGGGAGCCAATCACGGCGGTCGCTGTAACAATACGACTGATTAATGCAGCGGGGGGAAAAAACTCGTTAATATAATCAAGTTTCAGAGAGGTACTGTACTCTCTGTCTGACTCGCTCTTTTCTCTCCCTCTATCTTTCACACACACACACACACACACACACACACACACACACACACACACACACACACACACACACACACACACACACACACACACACACACACACACAATTCTTCTTTTGTACCACAACTATAGACGGTGTCAACTGTACAACATAAACATTCTTAACTTCCTGTTGCAGTGTTTGCTGGTACATTAACTGACAGGACATATGCTAGGTTCCAAACTGTTCCCTAGCAACACAATTCCATGAAAACCATCTGTATAGAGTAGGTCTTGGATAATCATGTGTTCCACTGCAATATACTGTAGGCTCAAAAAACACAATCCACAGCTACTAATGAAGCTTATGCGCAAGTTCAAACAGGAAGACTTTCTACGCTAACTACTAGGGCTGGGACGGATCAGAAAACCCACGGATCGGATCGCGTGACGGATTTTGAGCCACGGATCACGGATTTTTCGGATCAGCAAAAAAAAAAAATATAGGCTATATCAGATTTTTTCTCTCAAAATTAGATTTTCGATTTGAATTTTTAATACTATTATACTTCTCTAACCATTTGTTGCCCTGCACAGCTCAAAACATATTTTTTTCTCATGACACAATTTATGCTTTTACTCTGAAGGCAAAACAACCCAACTTCCTGTTTTAGGTGGCACTGCGCCTATAACTTCCTGGCTGTTGCGTGCTAACGTAGTCACTTGACACGAGTAGGCTACAGACCAGACCGGGTGAGTCTGGAAACATAACGTTGATGCTACGTTATGCTACTCGGTGGCCCCACGTGTTGTTTTGTTGTTATGTGTCCAAGACAACATTTCACCGTCCGGTGATATGTGTTCGTGAAACATGTGCGCGTGTGTGTGTGTGTGTGTGTGTGTGTGTGTGTGTGTGTGTGTGTGTGCGTGTTGTGGCTCTCGCTATCTATCTTGTGCAGCGCGCAACATGCTGCTCGCATTCCTGTGCTTTTTCAGAGGTGTTGAAATAAGTTTGCTGTCTTTAGTAGCCACTAGCCACAGCCTTCAGAGAGACTTTACAGCGGCGACAAGGGATGAGGAAGCTCACTGTGCTTGCCATGATGATGCCTGTCTGTGTCTGGCTGCGCTGCAGGCGTTCTCATACACTAACGTTAAACGTTAAATGAAACGAGGGGGGGGGGGGGGGGGTCCGCGCACCACGACGTTCCGAACCGTGTGCCGAACCGTGGGGGCTGATCCGTACGGGTCACGGATTATCCGTGATCCGTCCCAGCCCTACTAACTACAGTATCCATTCATTCATTCAGCACCCCTCTCCCTCTCTCTCCCGCTCCCCTGCTGGCATCAGCTGATTAGTACCAGCCGATTAGGGCCATTCACTCTCTGGTTCCTAAACCAATCAGAGCTAGCCACATCTTCCAACATGTACTGTATTCAGCCAATCATGCCTCAGCTGTCAACTTTAAAAACCTCTCTCGTGCGTCTGCTGTCATCTCAGGCGATTGTTGCGACCCTCCTCCACCCCATTCACCCCCAGTTCATCACTTCTATGTCCAGGTCTGAGATGTCCTATTCTCATCCATCCAGATGTCAGAGTTCTGTCATCGTCACCACCACCAGTGTCTAGAGTCCATAGGGGGATATCCTATTCTACTCTCTGCTTCACTACCTGCGTCATACCACATGGAGTCTGATCGCAAAAAGACGTTTCACATTATTGTGCACATGTAAATAAATCATTGTTCTTTAGCTCACGTAAATAAATAATGAGTCTGAGAATGAGTCTTTCTCTCTGACTGAACGGTGGAGCAAGTCAAAGCTAGCTTAGACCCATTTATGTATTGATTACATCTACACTGATCCAAAATTAAGTAGATTCAATGGAAAGGTAATTACACAGTCATCATGCATGCTAAATGGAACATTTCAACAGCCAGCTGCTACCGTTGTGAGTCATAGTCAAACCTCAGGTGCCGTCTTTTGTGTGTGTGTTATAAATGCAAACAGAAGAATAAATAAACTAAATCAAATGAAATGCCTCATTAATGATTAACGAACGATGAATTATGAATTATTACAAAGACAATACAATGAAATACTTTATGGAATAATAAGACTAATATTTGCCTGCTGAAAATGAAATATTCAGCAACCCAGATCAAAGATTGGTTTAGCCAATCCCACGATGGGGAAGAATATTAGTGAAGCCATATGACCTTTTAAACCATCGTCATAATGATATAATGACCTTGACATCTCTGAGTGTCTGATCGAAGTCATGAGTAGCTCATCAGTAATGTATACTGCAGCAACTGGAGCTCAACCAACCACAGCGGAGAAGAGAGAGAGAGAGAGGGAGAGAGAGAGAGGAGAGGGAGGGAGGAAGAGAGGCAGTCAGCACCCGCGCTAGAGCAGACCGCTTCATTTCTCCAGCACCTTCCCTTTGTTGTAAATAAAACATTATTTCAGATGTTCAATTAAGATAAGTACCCTTAATTTAAGACCTCAGTCAATGTGCTGCCATCATTATTCTGCCCACAGAGCGCCTGGGCTCCGGCTCCAGCTCAGGCCTAGCACACAATCACTCAGGGGCCTCGGCAAGCAGGGGGAAATTGCAGTCAATTTCTGGAGCACTCATTTGCTTAACAGGAGGGGGAGGGGGGATCAGAGGAGCTGGGGGCAGAGCAATGGGGTATGGTGACTGAGAGCAGAGGAGAGAAGAGAGGAGGAGAGGAAGAGAGGAGAGGAGAGAAGAAGAGAGGAGAGAAGAGGAGAGAAGAGAAGAGGAGAGGAGAGAAGAGGAGAGAAGAAGAGAGAAGAGAAGAGAGGAGCGAGAAGAGAAGAGGAGAGGAGAGGAGATAGGAGAGAAGAGGATAGAAGAAGAGAGAAGAGAAGATGAGGAGAGGAGAGGAGAGGATAAAAGAAGAGGATAGAAGAAGAGGAGAGAAGAGAGAGAGAAGTGGAGAGAAGAGAAGGAGAGGAGAGGAGAGGAGAGGAGAGGAGAGGAGAGGAGAGGAGAGGAGAGGAGAGGAGAGGAGAGGAGAGGAGAGGAGAGGAGAGGAGAGGAGAGGGTCAGGAGGAAGGAATGAGGGGGAACGAGCAGAAGAGGGAGTGGCTCTGTGGGTGCAAAAGAAGATAGTTAGTTGACTGTAAGTATGCAGATACTCCCAAAGTCTCTCTTCAGACTGGAAGCTTCCACAGTGAAGCGTTCTGTGCAATCGCCAAAATCCAACCCCTGGACGACTTCCTGGCCGCAGATAGATCAAGTCCTTGACAGGGTAAAATGCTTCTGAGCTCTCATCTGATTGCGGCAGGACTTTGTGTTTGTACTTCGTTACAGCGCGCCGATACAAGATTAGATAAACACTGGCCTATCTGTACCCTGCATCTGTTTGGCTCTGCAAAGTGCACTTTCCAATTCCACTGACGACCTTCGCAGAGGGCTGGTCGGCAGACAGGCGCTGGCGATAGAGATAGACGCGCATAAGAAACACATCTATAAATGCAGACGTGCGAGCACACACACACACACACACACACACACACACACACACACACACACACACACACACACACACACACACACACACACACCTCCACTGACAAACGGTATCACCTATAAAGACATCAAATCCCATATAACAAATTCCTGTATACAAGGGCGGCCTTGCCAAGAGAAAAGTTGCCTCTTCAAATGAAAAGGGTGTGAATAACAGAAGAGGACAGCAGATACTGTAGTGCTGTGGAGCACACAGCAAGTAAGGAGATGATGGCAAACAGCAAACAACAAAATAAGAAAGGGCAGGCCAGCAGAAAGGACATCAGAAGAGTATACAGCTCTGTTACTGTGTTTCAGTAGATCAATGTAGCAATGCAAGTGTTAAGGTGCGTTCACACCGACCTATTCAAGTTTTTCGCTGGCATCGAGTTTACATACAAAGTCAATGCAAACGAGCGATTGAGCGTATATTCGCCTGGGAGAAAAATCGCTGGGCGTCCGAGCGACAGCGACAGAGCGATAGGGCGAAAATTTGCTCGTCGCCCGAGATGAAATATCCCAACTCGAGCAAGATTTCGCTGCCAACAGTCGCTTGCCGCTCAACGCTGATTGGCTGCCGTAACCCCGGAGTATTTATTCATTCTTGCATCAGCGGAAAACACAGTTGTGCTGTTTGCGCTTTCATCCTGTCTAACGTTAGAGCTGTGTGCTGCTTGTTTCTTGACAGTGAAGATCTCTCTCGAAGCACCCCGCCCACATCTATCAGCGGGCCGACACAGGTGCTGCCAATTGTGCACAAATAGTCTGTCCCTCTCTCCGAGCTCTGAGTATGAACACCTCGGCCCGAGGGCGGAGTGCGCTCCCGGGTTTGCGGAGCGATTTAAACACAGCGCCAGAGCGATTCCAAAGGGTTGACTCGAGCGACAGGGAGAAAAATAAATATCTCGGTGTGAACACAGCTTTACTGTGTTTCATTAGATAAATGTAGCCAAAGCGAGTGTCTGTTTCTCATTGAGATGCGAGATGCAGTCGTTTAATACGTCCCTGAAGGGGAACGGTGAGCTCCTGTACCTCCGGAGGCTGAACTCAAGTGAATGCTCTGAGGGGCTGTAGTGGATCTGAGAGCCATGGTCACCGGAACCAAAGTGTCCTAAATATAGCTCTGCTCCGCTCCACTCCGCCTGGCTCGCCTCCATCATATTAGTCGAGCATCACAGATATAAAAGGGCTGGCGGTCGTCATATTGCCACCAGACACACACACGCAGATACCAGACGACCTTGAGCACTAAACCTGTGGCAGAACCAGGGGTTAGGTTGTCTCTTTGCTGGCTTGACTGTGACTGCGTTGACAGTTACGTACTGTATGTCGTATAGTATGTTCACCTGGTGGGCGCCCGGATAGTGCAGCGGTAGATTCCCTGCCTACGCACACGAGTGTCGCAGGTTTGAGCCCCGGCCGTGTTACCTCCGGCTTAGTCGGGCGTCCATACAGGTACAGTTGGTCGGGTCTGCGGGTGGGAAGGGTTTAAAGCCCCATTGAGGAACTTTTCCAAGTTTCGCTATTGGGGAAACTGCGCCCTCTGGGTGCGATAGTATCGGTATCGATATTGCCGTTCAAAGTCAAGAAAGCTCTATGTACATGTTGTGACATCGGGTACTCAGTCACCACGTGATGAAATAATAATCCATAGTTACCTGAAACGTCATTTTCGTAGCAAATCCACAGTCCGAGTTACTTTTTTTACATTTTCCAGAACACATCAGCGCTTCCGCTGTACAGCACATGTGCAGTATGCCGCTCATGCTGTCTCCGGGACGCCGGCACAAAAATGCTTAGTGCCAGGAGAGGCCTTTGGAGGGCGCTGTGGGACCAATAGAGGCGGCATTCTCCCTCTTAGAATACACTGGACCATCTTCAATGACTAAAAAGCTGTTCTATTAAGGTGAAAAAGTTACTGATTGGGGCTTTAAGGGTATGTGTCCTGGTTGCTGCACTAGTGCCTCCTCTGGTCGGTCGGGGCGCCTGTTTGGGGAGGGAGGGGAACTGGGGGGAATAGCGTGATCCTCCCACATGCTACGTCCTGCCGGTGAAACTCCTCACTGTCAGCTGAAAAGAAGCGGCTGGCGACTGCACATGTATCGGAGGAAGCGTGCTAGTCTACAACTCAACCGGGACAGAAGCGGAATTGGCCAAGTACAATTGGGGAGAAAACGAGTATGTTCAATGGATTCTGTGAAAAGAGTGTTGCTCAAATAGTTCAACCATTTCAGCTTCCTCTATTCACCTTATGTAGCCACGCCCATTTGACCCGGTTCCGTGGCCGTCCTACGACTTCCGGCTAAAAATAATAATAAAATAAAATAAAAAAAGCTGCGCTGCTCCAATATCATCTAACTCTGAATTAACTAATAATTTAGCCAATTGTATGTAACATACCAAATAAAAGCAAACGGCAATGTCTAAGAATGCAACGCCATGTAACTGGCTCGTTAAGTCTCACATTCCAGGGAATTACGTTAACGTCTGCGGGTCTTTATTAACGTTAATGGCTCGCGCTGCCTCGGAGGAGAGAAAACCATCCGAAACTTTCTTTGTTGGAGTCCAGGTATGTTTTACAAGAAAGTGCTCGTCATTGTCGACGATAACGTTATCTGACCTGGCTAACAGTGGATACTCCGCTTGCTTGCTGTGTACCGAGCTCAAAGTAGTAGGCTACGTTCTTTGTTTTACACCCTGCGCTGTCCACTACAAAAACGACTCTCTTCTTCATGACGTTCTTTCATATTTGGCGCCGTGACCGCCGGAAGTGTTAGACGGACCCGGAAGAATTTGGCCCACTGTAAGGTCTGAACATAAGGTGAATACAGTAGGACAAATTAAAGCACATTCACAGCAAGCTCGCACATGAGAGCGCACTGCACTGTACATTGCAAGAGAGATACTGTAGAGAAACTTGCAACACCTAGCAGATCTATTCCCAGCCAGAGCTTCTCACCTTCACTGCTTTAGCTAGTGTTAATTAGCAATCTCATTAGCGAGAAGTCATGTGAGTGCGCATTTATATTCCGCTAGTTCTCATTTTTGGGTAGGTAGGGAGGAAGGAAGAGATTTGTCGGGTTGGGAGAAAAAAACACAAATGAAAACAATCCCCCAAAATGTTTTAAACTCACAGAGAAGGAAAGTAATTAACTTGGGGCCATGCTTGTGAAATCCATTTGGGAGAGCATCCAGCACGGATTATTATTATTCTTTCAATATGGGATGGAATTTGGAAGGAACCTGCGTGAGGTCTCTCGACGGCATTAGCCGTCAAACATTGGATCTGTTTACCGTGCTTAGAAAGAAACTCCTTCAAGCTGTTGAAATAAAACATCAACAACAACAAGTGAAAAACACAAACAGGGTAGGGCTCCCAATGGTACGCTCTTTTTTTATAAAAAAAAAAAAATATTCTGGTTTTTCAGCACATTTTCTCCCCAATTGTACTTGGCCAATTCCCCTGCTGTCCCGATCCCGATCCAACCCCTCTGCTGATCTGGGGAGAGTTGTAGACTGGCACATGCTTCCTCCAATACATGTGCAGGCGTGGGATGATCAAGCTATTCCCCCCCAGTTCCCCTCCACCCTGAACAGGTGGCCACGGTGGTAGATGAGTCCTTTTACCTCTACACTACCCAGACGCCCCAGTGCATGTGTTGTGTCTGAGTGTGTCTGTGTAGAGAGGGACAAGAAGGTACGCTCTCTGCTCATTGGAGGGATATGAGAGGTTGGAGGACAGGGTTTGCATGTGCATACGTTTTTGTGTGTACAGTAGGTGTGGTGCATGTGAGCATGTGACGGAGAGACAACCAGAGAGACAGAGACAGAGAGAGAGACAGAGAGATAGAGAGAGACAGAGAGACAGAGAGAGACAGAGAGACAGAGAGAGACAGAGAGACAGAGAGATAGAGAGAGACAGAGGGCATTGACAGTGATGGAGGCTGCCCTGGCCTCTCCCCTGGTCTCATGAGTGGCAGCAGGGTCTGTGCCAGCCTGTCAGCCTGTCTGTCATCACCACGCTTAGTATTCTCCTTAAGACCATCTGCCTCATTATAAACAAGCTCTTGTTCTGGACTGACATGTTTTCTTTGACGTCGATATTTTCATTGCAGCTCAAATGTCCCCTTTCCGCCCTAAGAACAGGAGGGCAGTGAGCCTGCGTTGAGATGGAATGAGATTTCATAAGAACCTGTCTCCAGCCTTGGTGATGGTGCGAGATGATACGGAGAGAGAGGAAACAAACGGTCACAGTGGGGTTTTCACAGGGGCGACAGAATAAGGCTGATATAGGAACATCGCTCTACCTGCTGCTGGCCTGGGCCATTCTTCTCATATCTCAATTGCTCTCGCAAAGCAACTTTAATTTCCTCTAAAAGACGACATTATCACAAGCCAAGGTTAAAGGAACGAGCCAATTCAATATCCAGTTTAGCTCTGCTATCTTACTGGCCGGGCGGATGAAGCAGCCAGCACCAAAACAAGATCTGCAGAAAAAAGTGCTATTAGTTCTGCAGTGTCATTGTGTCTTTGCTGAGGTGTGGGACTAAGAGAGATGAATGGCCAATAGAAGAAAAACAACACAACCGGCAATAGGCCATAGACTGTAGGGTTACTGGTGGAGAGATCAAATGATAAATGAAGATAAACTCGTTGCACATTATAGTCTAAAACTGTGACTTTCTGCGGGCTCGTATGAATGCGTGGGCCAAATAATAGCGAAATGGTCGAAGAATGCAGTTCTGTCAAAAAAGGCCCCGTTACGAAAACCTGTTTTATCCTCAACTCGCGACGCTGTTCATAGTTCAATAGATTTGAGACAGATAGTCCGATGGCGTTCCAGCGTGTGCTAAAGGCTCGCTGACCCCAGACACATATTATCTTTTTAAGCCTACTGTATCTCGCCGGATTGCCCGAGCCCATTATACCAAAGCTCTTCCTCAGAAGAGCAGCCTGAGCGGGAAATCCTCCGGCTGTAATTGGGTGTGCACACTGTGTTTCCTGTAATAATACAGCGTTAGGTGGGCATATTCCCGCCGAGCATTGTCAAGTGCTTTCATGAAAATCCTATTCCATGTTATCTGTCACCTTTTCAAAGAGAGGAGGGCTGTCGGTGGTGCCAAAGACCCGCGTGCTCACCGTGTCACTCTCATTATAAGCCTTCAAAAACAAGGCAGATATTCAATTTAGATAAGTCCCCAGACCACGCTCGTCTCGCCTACATGAGACAATGCTCTATTTCCCCCCCCCCCCGCACCACGCTCCACGGGACATGGATGCCGCATTGTCACTCACTCTGACGCGGGCGGGCTAAGCGGAGGAGATTTCCAATTATGGATCGGGGGGGGAAAAAGGATAGTGAGGAGAAAAGCGATAGAGGGGAAAGGAGTGAGAGAGAGAGAGAGAGAGAGAGAGAGACAGCGAAAGAGTTAACGACATAAAAAAAAGGAGTCGCTCCCTCTTTGTCGGGTCGCCGCCGTGTCGTTTTTATATTTATATATCTCAACTTTGACAGGAAAGTTTATTTCCTCAGAGTGTTGGGCTATACTCACAGCGGGGAAGGAGAGAGTGAGTGGGAGAGAGAGAGAGAGACCGAGTGAGAGAGAGAGAGAGAGAGTGGGAGAGAGAGAGTGAGAGAGAGAGAGAGAGAGTGAGAGAGAGAGAAAGAGAGAGAGAGAGAGAGAAAGAGAGAGCAGAGGAGAGAGAGGGATGCACCATGGAGAGAGTCCTGCCTGCTTCCTGTACTTCTCCCATTAACAACAGTAATAACGAGGGAGGAGGAGCTTGGCAGGACAGTAGCTCTGCTCACATCTCAGCTAATGAAGAAACAATTGGCCGTCATCACTCTGCTCAACTTCACTTGCTAATCAGGCAACACATCATGCTGATCAAAGCTGGACTTCAAAATAGCAAACTGCCACATACAGTACGAGTACGTGCAAATCCAGTGTATTTAAAAACAGCTAGTGGATCTATATGCCCTTTCTTTATCGTTCTATTTTGGCGACTGCATAGGATACAGTGATTTAATGCGTGACATTTTGTAGACGCTTATCTATTTAAACAGCAATCTCCTCCAGTGCTATAAAAACACGTGGCCACAATGCCATCCCTGCAAATAGATAGGATATAGGATACGGTAATGACGTCTTTGTGGTTGATAAACCATTCGGCAAAACCGTAGAGCATCTATCTGAATTTGTCTCCTTTGATAACAGCCTGTCCTGCGATCGTGTACACACACACACGCGCGCACACACACACACACACACACACACACACACACACAGGCATGCACACGCACGCACGCACACAGATACATACACATACACACACACACACACACACACACACACACACACACACGCACCCACACAGATACACACACACACACACACACACACACACACACACACACACACACACACACACACACACACACACACACACACACACATGCACCTTCCCAAAACAAGCTGTTCGGCTCGCAGTAATGAAAGGGGAGTCAACTGCCTTCAGGTGCTGCTGTGCTGATATGTGTTGGCAGGCGCTGCCTTCAGGAGTTGTAGGAAAACACAGAGAAATCTGCTCTGCTGTCCTGCTGCTCTCAACCATGGAGGACGGCACCGGCTGACTGACAGGCCCTGGAGCACCATCACAGATCCAGAGCCAAGAGCCAGGCCACAGCCGCCCGCCTGCCCAGCCCGCTCTCTGAGAGGATCTTCACACTCCACCAGGCCCAGATGAGCCACTGGATCTGTCAGCACCAGATGCACTGCGTGTGTGCGTGTGTGTGTGTGTGTGTGTGTGTCTGTGTGTGTGTGTGTGTGTGTGTGTGTGTGTGTGCAGAAAGTCACCCTAAGTACTACAGTCCCTTCACTCAAACTGTCCACTCTGATGGCAGTATAGTGACTGCATCACTTTGAAAGTGCTATTTGGTCCCAAAGGTGTTTATCGCCTACAAATCGATGTACAACAATGGCCATGTGCTGTGTGTTTTAATTCATGTAATTTCCCCCCATGTTTAGTTACACACGACAGACACAGCATATACATTCTCCAATCTCTCCCCATAAATAGAGAGGCCATGTGGAAAGGTGTTAGGAGCAGATCATATTACTCACTGACCCTTTCGGGAGTCTCATAGCGTACTGGAATGGCCATGCATATTCCCTCGACCTAATGCAGGTGCCAGCATTAATATTCATTAAGTGCACTGTGATTTACAATGGGAAATACCATCACACTATTCAGCAGGGGGGTGCCCGGCGTTCCCCCTGGTAGACAGGCTCGGGCCTGTTTTCCAGGACTCTTGGACAGTTCAACGGGCCAAGTCAGACCAGCTTTCTCCCTGAAAGTGAAAAACACCTCAGATCTACTGTCACGAGTAAGCATACATTAAGCTCTTCCTCCCTGCAGTTATAGACCCCATTCTCATGAATAGACCCTGGTTATGCAAGGTTCATATAGCTCCCTGACACAGGAGGGAGTTTTGAATTTAGGGCACTAAACCGATGTGGATATTTCAGAGAGGCTCACGAGGGACCCTTCATCAATATTCATGGAGGATTCCTGGGCTTCCCTACTGTATGGTGAAGCCGGTGTTAATATTCATAAGGCTGGGACTGTGATCTGCCCGTGGGTGTTGAGAGCAGCACAGGGAAGCCGCTTGTCATTCTCCAGCGACAGAGAGGGAGACGCCGTCCTCTTCAGGACCAGGGACAGCTCCGTCTGGTTCAGCGCGGGATTGTGGCCCCCGAAGAGGAGTACAAACACGCACACAGCAATCTGACCACACTCAAATAACAGAACATGAGGGCAGCGGTACTTCCAGCTTGGTTAGACGTTTCTATACTGACAAAATTGGCCGTGTCTGCGGGTGGGAAGCTGGGTTAGGGGTATGTGTCCTGGTCGTAGCACTAGCGCCTCCTCTCATCAGTCGGTCAGGGAGCCTGTTCAGCTGCTGTCCACGCTGTCAGGTGAAAAGACATGTACTGTAAAGGAGGAAGCATGCCCTAGTCTGGCACTCCACAGGTGGGCAGAGGGGATGGAGCAACTGCAGCAGGAGGAATTGGCAAGGTACAATTGGGGAGAAAATGGACTTTGAAAAAACTGGATTGGAAAAAATCAGAACATAATACTGCCTATAGCCTGGCCCACTGCGCATAATTGACCACTTATCAAACATGAATAGTCCAAATCTGAGCGAGAGAGAAGCAAAGAGACAGAGATAAAGAGAGAGAGGTAAAAGAGTCAGAGAGGGAGGCGGGTTAATGGGGAGGAGGTTTGGCCTACACCTGTTAAGCCCAGTGAGAGGGCCACTTCATCACAGGCACACGGCAGCTCTGCTTCAGCCTGTGATTGGACGAGGTCTGCAGGGTTGACCCGTGATTGGATGAGGTCTGCAGGGTTGATGGATGTCACTTGCCGAGGGAAACTAGGACCTCCACCAGCACGTTGCTGTGACCTGTAGCACATTAGCGCCACACCTTCCACCTCCACAGCCAAAACACCATCATCCAGTCAGCACTATGACAGCAATCTCCATGCCCACAATAATACCACCAACAAACTACGAATACAATGAAGACTAGTACAACTATAATGACAACGGTAAGCCCCGAACTACTACAAGCTGTAACAGAAGTCGTCAAATCAGCATCAGTAGAGGGTAGATGTCCCAACTACGCCTGGAGTGTATCCTCGCCCGTGTGTTGTCTACGTGGTTGGGTACAGTTAGCGTTCACATTCGCAACTCTTCCGTCCCCGGGCACGCCAAATCGCTCCCCATACCCCCTTTAAAAGTGGACCCTGTCACGGAACGCTGTTCCACGCCCCAGGAACACAACGTTCACACTCATGAAACGAACCACAACTGGAGTCAATTTGGGGACAAGTGTGCTCGGTTCTGCTCCCGGGTCCCCAGTGAGAAAGCACCCTAAAAGAGTCCAGCAAGCAGGACAACAATATCAAGTCAGCTGCCATGCAGACAGATAACAAGCCAGCCAGAAAGGAAGTTAAGTTAAGTTAGTTAAGTTATCCTTTATTTATTCCCATGGGGAAATTCATCCTCATCGCATTGACCCATCCTCTACTAGGAACCTTCCTAGAAGTAGGAGCAGTGGGCAGCTGCAGTGCAGCGCCCGGGGACCAACTCCAGTTCTTTTGTCAGTGCCTTAGTCAGGGGCACTGACAGGAGGAGTATTAACTCTAACATACTGTACATGTCTTTAGGTGGTGGGAGGAATCCGGAGCACCCGGAGAAAACCCAGAGAGAGAGAGAGGGAGAGAGGGGGGGGTGCATATCGGGAGCCAATCAAGCCTGAAGCAGCTTCCCTCTGTAAACACCGTGACCTTTCAACTTGACCTGAGTCAACTGTCAGAATCAAGTATCACCAGGCTAAACAGAGGGCTCATACAGTGTCATCATTTTATTATAGCATGTGCTCCTAAAAGTAGTAGGGGGGAAAAAAACAAAAAAACACATGGACCTTGAGATTTATTTAAAAAAATCATGTCTGTAAATTAATTTCTTGTGATGCTAGACTTTTCACCTTGGCATGACTTTACATTAACATGTTACAATATGCCCCAACTACTCATGGTGCAATATCCAATTAAGGAAGTCAGTGGTTACAAACTAAATAGTAATTACTACACCACCTCGAGAAGGGACTTCACACCGTGACAGGCACAAACTCAAACGCATAGCTGGCTGCACCCTGTTCCGGTCTGGACCCACGCGCTTCACTTACGTTGCTGCAAAATGCCAATTCAGGCCCGGTGCTGTACTCGAGCTCTCCCCTCACCAGCTAGTAAACACGCACGTACACACACACAGATGCGCGCGCACACACACACACACACACACACACACACACACACACACACAAACAAGACATCCCGACGACCTCGCCCCCCACTCGCATACACACACGTGCATATGTACACACCCAGAGACAGGCTGTTCCCCTCTGAGTGAGTGCAGCAGAGCGCGAGCTGCTTAATAACTGGCAATGATGGGCTGCTCGGTCCCAGTCGGAGAGCAAACTGAAGTGCTCTGCCCAGGACGTCAACTCCACTCACGTCAATTACCAGTGACTGCTAGGCTGCCTGCGCCACAGCACTGACTGACAACTAGATAGCACTCTGACTAGCGTGGGCTATACAGTGACTTTGA
>NC_139632.1:14191036-14206036 GCF_964638095.1 Poromitra crassiceps
TGGTTAGTCGGCCACTCTTTCCATCAACAACTGCATTCCCGCGGCGCCCAGGTATAGTGCTGCGGTAGATTCCCTGCATACCAACATGACGGTCGCAGGTTCGAGCTCCCGTGTTGCCTCTGGCTTGGTCAGGCGTCCATACAGGCACAATTGGCCCATGTCTGCACGTGGAATTAAGGGTATATATGTCCTGGTGGCTGCACTAGTAGTGCCTCCTCTGGTCGGCCGGGTGCACCTGTTCGGGGGGAGGGGAGGGGAACTACTGTATGTCGTGCCGGTGAAAATCCTCACTGTCAGGTGAAAAGAAGTGGCTGACGACGGTGCATGTATCGGAGGAAGCATGTGGTGCTAGTCTACAACCCTCCCCCCATCGACAGAGGGGGTGGAGCAATGGTGGAGCAACGGCGGGGGCGGGGGGGTCTGGAAAAGAAAAACATATCATCTCATACTCATCCCTCATCCATCAGAGTGGACTGTAGTAGTGGTAGCTGCAGTAGCAGGGTTAAAGGCCTCCAACCATCTGGCTTCAGGTGACTGCCACCATCAGGGGAGGAGGGGTGGAGCCATCACTGGTGGCTCCACCCCAGAGGAGGAGGCGGAGCATCTCCATACACTCTGCTGTAGCACCATGTGTCAACGCAGCTCAGGCTGCGTGGCACGGCCGTTTGTCAGGTGCACTGACATGGTGTCACATGACACGGTGTCACATGACATGGCTGCTCATCACACAGCTTCTGTCTGCAATGCATAGAGGCTTTTTTCACCACTTTCCCCACACGGAACGCAACCACATCCACGATCAAATGTGCTATTCTGTCGCAATATTTAGTGTTAACTAACTACATACAGTGCAGAACCTTAGGGCTGTGCGAGTAGTTTGAGCCATTCGATATATGTGTGCTAATGTCTGCATCTATCCCATATAGCCTGGTCTGATGGATCTAATCAAGCTACAGCTAGTTTCCACAGAGGAGTGCCTGCCCCAGCAGGGCTGCTGCCTGGCAGTCTAAATCAAGACGGAGCTCTTTTCGCCCATGTGGAGGGGACAGGGAGCGTGTTAGCTCCAGCAGATTGAATTAAGCTGAATCCCCCAAAGATCCGCATTCAGGCAGGATTCAGATCAACGTGGAGATGACGAGCAGCGCTGTATTGATTTCTCCCAGTTCCCAATCATATTACTCTTCTTCTCCCGGCTAATTCAATTCCCGTATAGGACGGTTCACAACTCAGTTCATAATTACGGCGATACCAAATTACAATGTATCTCGCAAAAAGAAATTGGATTAGGGGCTTCCAACTGTGCAGTTTGATTACATCAAACACCCATTGTTGGGGCGGGTCTCGACAAATTTAGGAGTGTCTGCGCACGGTCGCTTAATGTGCCAAACCGAACCCGGTCGGGGTTGTAATGCAACTACAACCCCTTGTCACAAATTAGATTGATGTCATGAATAAATAAGTGTCATAAAGTCCTTGCGGAGGGACAGCTTGTGCGTTCCTGTACATCCCAAACAACTTAATAACTTAATGCAAAAGCCACACAACAAACTCTTCTCCGTCTTTCTAAACGCTTCTTGTTTTATCCTCAGGAGGCACTATCGCGTATCATCTAGGTCCATTTCTGGCCGGGACCTGAAAGTCACGGTAAAGGGCAGATGGCTTCTGTACTGACAAGGAGCTCAGCCTACAACATTGATTTGTTTACTAATAGCTGATGGAAACCGTAGAGCGCCTCTCCTCTTCCCCAGCAGCCATGATGGGGACATGAATAATTAATGGCATCTTAGCTCTTTTTTAGCTATAAAAGGATTACTGAAAGTCCATTCAGTAATGTGATACCCACAGCAAAAAAAACAGAAAACAAGCCGTTTCATCCCTGCCACAGTGCTTGTTCTGGGAATCTCTCTCTCTCTCTCTCTCTCTCTCTGTCTCTCTCTCTCTCTCTCTCTCTCTCTCTCTCTCTGTGTCTCTCTCTCTCTCTCTCTCTCTCTCTCTCTCGGCCTGGTGGAACGCGGTGGGCCCAGCAGACTTCTGGGTAGTGGTTGTGATAAGGCGGTTGAGGGAGCTAATGACACTGGTATGTTAATGTACAGCTGTGAATATGGTAGATCAACATATTAAGTGTCTACTCAGTGGGGGGCTAAAGTCAGCTTGTATAATATGCCCTTGCCAAGGACGGTGTTTTTTGAATCTATAAAAGCAGAATTTATGGATGCAAAAACACACTGAGCAACTAGGGGTGTAAGAATATGCGCACGCGTACTGAACTGTTTAGGTAGGAGGCTTTACAGTACTGTAGGTTCAATATGCATTGGAAACAACAAATCTTCTACAAGTCTTCTACAAGGACTAGAAATATCACATGCTTGGTGCGCTCATCTTCTGCGTGCATTTCTAGCACTGGTTTCTAGTGTGCTTCGCACGCTCACCTGCTCAACAGCTTCGCTCATACGCAGTTGAGCAATTGTGAGCCGCGCGCGGAACCCCTCGCCTTATTATAATAATGAGATATCATGGTAAACTAACACTGAGACGAAAAAGATGAAAGGTGTTTAAAAAAAACATTGTCGTGTTATTGAAATAAAATTCTTAATTAGACTGTGAAAATAATAAAATACAATAAATAAATAAATAAAAAATTACATTTCTCTGTCATTTCTTCTTTTTTTGCTGTATGGAAAACATACCGAACCATGACACCACTCTTGTATGGAAATGACCAGTGCATTTTGTGAACCGTTACACCCATTATGAGCAAGCCAGTGGAACAAAACATAATGCAATTAAAAGTGTATTCCGGCTTTCAGCATTATTTGCAGTTTGACCACAGGGAAATGCATTTAATAATAATAATGCCATCCGAACATGACTTTGCTTACTCACACTAAAAGATAATCAACGGATGAGAGAGATCATTTAATCTGCAGATAAACCCCAAAAAGCAGAGACAAAGATCTTGCAGAGAAAACAGAACACTTTAATCTTTCTTCCGCCTAAGGCGAGAGAGAGAGGGAGGAAGACAGTCCGGGAGATGGAGAGACTGAGAACAGACAGACTGATAGAGACATTGATATAATTGAATGTGACTTCTTCCAAGCACCCACCCACCCCTCTGTCCATCTGTAGGCAGCCCCGGACCCACCACAAACACCCACAACACCAGCCATACTCTCTCCCCTCCTCTCTTACTTCCAACTGAATGAATACACACTCACTCACACACACACACATGCACGCACACACGCACACACGCACACGCACACACACACACACACACACACACACACACACACACACACACACACACACACACACACACACACACACACACACACTCACAGAACATCTGGAGTGTGGACCAGTGGACCTAGCCTAGTGCCAACCTGCCTAATAGCCTATGGAGTCAATTATAAGAGGGGAGAAATGTTCTGGCTTAATCGCTAATGGTGCCATCTGGATAATGGCAGATTTCAGAGAGGAACTTTTGCTTCTTCCTCTTACCTGGTCATCTGGGGATGTCTCATCTGATCATTGGCCTGTTTCTGGAGCAATGGAGTAGAACCAAAGAGACTAAACAGTTTTTCATATTTTAATGACGTTACTTTTTCCACAGCCCAGCTAGCTATGCTACAGTCATGCGGGCTCCTTCTGTGTGTATTTAAAGGCCCCATTCCATCTCCCTTTCTATGCAAAAACTACAACTTTTGGGGACGTGAGGACTAGAAATGTGTGCACTTTACGCGCTCATTTATACGGTGGAGACTCTGGAGAAGATGCGCCATGGGCACACTTTTTTGGGGGATGTGATCAAACTCATGCCGAAATTCGGGCACTGCACTTTGTCAGGGGCCCAGCAGCACACCTGCCAAGTTTGAATTCGATCGGACGAACGGTTCTCCAGATAAACCGCTTTTTGTGTTGCCAGTAGGTGGCACTATGACTATGCGCATGTCGAATTTGGGCACCGCACTCTGTTGGGGTCCCAGCAGCGCACTCCCAAGGTTGAGGTCGATTGGATGAACGGTTCTCGAGATAAAGCGTTTTTTGTGTTGCCAGTAAGTGGCGCTATGACTATGCACGTGTCTGAATGAAATTGGGCAGTGCACTCCGTCGGGGCCCCCTAAAGGCCCAATTATACTCTACATTAAAGACGGAGATGGACAGAGCCTTCTGTCCATACTCTGCCTTCATTTTGTGCGTTTTCTGTCTGTCCTCTGAAAGCTTATTGATACGCATGAAACGCAGCAGAACCACACACACACTCACACATTTGACTCTCTACTGCCCACTGGTGGATGTATTGCTTAACATAATACCAAGGTGAAAGATGCATGGAAGTATGTGGGCAGTGACGATTACACCGTTTCAAACGGAAGCATTCATTTTCGTATGGAAATGGAGTATAATTGGGCCTTAATTTTGGAGGCGATCGGAGAAATGGTGTGCCTTGCAACTCAAGACATATGGACAGACGGACAGACAGACAAACACGCCGGCAAATTATAGTAGTGAGATTACTAATTTTATTTAATTTTTAACAAATATTATTTTGCTCTGTGTTTATTTTTGTTGTATTAACTGTCTAGCCTGTCTTTCCTTTCCCAAGGACAAGAGTAACAGAATAGTTGAAAGCTTCTTTTAAATTGTACAGGGACAATAGAGTTATTTTTCCTTTTTGGTTTTAATTCAGAAACAATCGCTTGCACTGTGGCATTTCAACTCAACAAAAAACTCAATCCCCCAGAGCGCATTGCAACACCATCAATTTCCCCACTACAGCAGCAGGTGATATTTTAACAAATGTGCTTCAACAACAACCAGTAGAGCTGAGGGCCAGAGAGGCACAGGGTTATTTATCGAGACCTGGGAGGAAGTATGGCGGGTCGACGGGCAGGAGAGGAGGAGACAGGAGAGGAGGAGACAGGAGAGGAGGAGGCAGGAGAGGAGGAGGCAGGAGAGGAGGAGACAGGAGAGGAGACAGGAGAGGAGACAGGAGAGGAGGAGACAGGAGAGGAGGAGACAGGAGAGGAGGAGGCAGGAGAGGAGGAGGCAGGAGAGGAGGAGACAGGAGAGGAGACAGGAGAGGAGGAGACAGGAGAGGAGACAGGAGAGGAGGAGACAGGAGAGGAGACAGGATAGGAGCAGACAGGAGAGGAGGAGACAGGAGAGGAGGAGGCAGGAGAGGATGAGGCAGGAGAGGAGACAGGAGAGGAGGAGACAGGAGAGGAGACAGGAGAGGAGGAGACAGGAGAGGAGACAGGATAGGAGCAGACAGGAGAGGAGACAGGAGAGGAGGAGACAGGAGAGGAGACAGGATAGGAGCAGACAGGAGAGGAGGAGACAGGAGAGGAGGAGGCAGGAGAGGAGGAGACAGGAGAGGAGACAGGAGAGGAGGAGACAGGAGAGGAGACAGGAGAGGAGGAGACAGGAGAGGAGACAGGATAGGAGCAGACAGGAGAGGAGACAGGAGAGGAGGAGACAGGAGAGGAGACAGGATAGGAGCAGACAGGAGAGGAGGAGACAGGAGAGGAGGAGGCAGGAGAGGATGAGGCAGGAGAGGAGGAGGAGGGAGAGGAGGAGGCAGGAGAGGAGGAGACATGGTCTAGGGACCTGAATCTTCCTATTGATGTTGAACCTATTCTATGGAACAAAGTATGGGTGTCAGTGGTGGAATCCTCTAAGAACCCTGACCATCAACAGATACATCTAAACTTTATTCATAGAATCTCACCCCAAGAAAACGCCACACAATGAAAATTATTTCTTCCCCACTGTGTGACCTCTGTCTTGATGGTCATATAGGAACCTTTATGCACATGTACTGGGAATGTATGGATGTAGCGTCTTTTTGGAATCAGGTGGCCTCCACACTATCAGATTTCCATGCTCACCAAAAGCTATGCTTTTAAATGACTTCCAACTTTCATATTCTGGAAAACGTGTGGTGTTAGCAGGTTTGACAGCAGCCAAAAAGATGCTGGCTCTTCGCTGGCAACCTCCTCACACACTTACACACACACAATGGTTGAACTCATATCTTGATATAATTGTTATTGAGCTATCTGTGGCCAGAATGCATGGTGCAACTGAGAGCACTATCATGCAATGGGCTGATGCATATAATAAGATAAAAGAGATGAGAGGGTGAGGCGTTTGTTTGCTTTTGCTTGTTAATATAATTTTTTAACATCCTGTGATTTGATATTGTGCTACTACTGTAACAGTCAGTATACATTTGTTGATCTGTGTTTTGTGACAGGCTAACAGATGAATATCTCAGGAGATCGGGGGGTGGGGGGGGTCGCCACGGGGAGGATATGTGGGGAGAGCTAGTTTAAACTTGCATAATGTGCCTGAGTGTCTTCATGCACATACATGTATCTGTATATACTTGCATAATGGATGTCAATATCTTGCTCCCCTGAAAGAAAATAAAAAATATTTGATCACAAAAAAAAAGGAGAGGAGGAGACAGGCAGGAGAGAAGGAGACAGGCAGGAGAGGAGGAGACAGACAGGAGAGGAGGAAGCAGGAGAAGAGGAGACAGGAGAGGAGACAGGCAGGAGAGGAGGAGGCAGGAGAGGAGGAGACAGGAGAGGAGGAGAAGAGGAGACAGGAGAGGAGGAGACAGGCAGGATAGGAGGAGACAGACAGGAGAGTAGAAGACAGGAGAGGAGGAGACAGGAGAGGGGGGGGCAGGAGAAGAGGAGACAGGCAGGAGAGGAGGAGACAAGAGAGGAGACAGCAGAGGAGGAGGCAGGAGAGGAGACAGGACAGGAGGAGGCAGGAGATGAGCAGACAGGCAGGAGAGGAGGAGACAAGAGAGGAGACAGCAGAGGAGGAGGCAGGAGAGGAGACAGGACAGGAGGAGGCAGGAGATGAGCAGACAGGCAGGAAAGGAGGAGGCAGGAGAGGAGACAGGAGAGGAGGAGACAGGAGAGGAGGAGGCAGGAGAGGAGGAGACAGGAGAGGAGGAGACAGGCAGGCGAGGAGGAGACAGGAGAGGAGGAGGCAGGAGAGGAGGAGGCAGGAGAGGAGGAGACAGGAGAGGAGGAGACAGGCAGGCGAGGAGGAGACAGGAGAGGAGGAGGCAGGAGAGGAGGAGACAGGAGAGGAGGAGGTAGGAGAGGAGGAGATAGGAGAGGAGGAGACAGGAGAGGAGGATAGAGGAGAGGAGGAGATAGGAGAGGAGGAGACAGGAGAGGAGGATAGAGGAGAGGAGGAGATAGGAGAGGAGGAGACAGGAGAGGAGGAGACAGGAGAGGAGGATAGAGGAGAGGAGGAGACAGGAGAGGAGGAGACAGGAGAGGAGGAGAGAGGGAGATTGTCCTACAAACACAGGGGATTGGAGGGAGTGCCGAGAAGCGGCGGGAGCAGGACGAGAGTGGGGCGGTTTGGGAGCTGATAGATTGAAAAACACATTGACTTAGCGTTTGGCAAAGCGCTGCTCACAAATCCAGCTTGGCATGAAGGACAATCTGGAAGCAAAACATGCGGCTCTCTAAGTGAAGGACACAGGAGGGAAGGGAGGATGAGACAGAAGCAGCTAGCTATGGAAATAACTGTGGCGGGAGAGGGGACAATACAGTATAGAATCATAGTGCCTTTAAGTTCAGTTTATTTACTACTTTAGACTGAAATATATAACTCTGTGAATGAGGGTACGTTAATGTATCAGGGTCCAAAATTAACTTTTTTCTCTACCAGCCAAATGGCTAGCGTTTTATTTAATTAATTTTACCTGCCACTCAATAGATTACCATTGTTTTTTTGTGTCGCTGGTGAGTGAAGCGAATCTACCAGCCACCTGCACATTTGACCAGCATTTGGCCGGTGGCTGGTGATAATTTTGGACCCTGTTAAGTATGCGAGTACATGCTTGTGCATGGCAGAGCAGGGCTACAACAGTAAAAAGGGATGCAATTCCCTTGAAAATGCTTGAAAATGTAGCTACCGAAGAAAAAGTCAGTGTGTCACGCTCCTTTCACATTTAAAAGAGCAACAGCACCAGAATCAATTCCAGGGACATCAAATGCTTAATGGCATACAGTCAAGACTGCTCAACATCACTGTTGTTTTCCTTTGATAATTTATATGTGGAGGAACTTCTCCTGTGAATGGCAAATCCACGGTGGCCAGATGGAGGCAGTGCAGAAGCTTTCATAACGCGGTGATGAATGCGGTGATTTAGGATGGAGAATGACTGAACACACGTGTTCTCAGGAAGGGGCGCTTAAAAACGGCACATCTGGGCAGACGCCGCCTTCTATCTCATTGGCTTCCTTAATGTCTCACACACAGCAACGCAAACCAAGCGCACACCAAGCTAGCACAGCCGCCATAATTAGAGCTGGGAAAACAACACGGCAGCACAACGCAACAGATCGACGGCAAAAGCAAAAAAAGAAAAAAAGAAAAGAGAACAGCACATACCGGACCGGACCGGACCGGACCGAACTCAACCAACACATAACCCATCATGGCACCGCCCTAATTGAAAGCCTGGCCATGGCAGGAGGGGCTGCGGCTGTGAGGTGAAACAAATGTGCATTTGATTTGTTATCATTTGTGAGGGAAGGGGTTAAAGAAATAAGCGTGGGGGCTAACGGCGCTCTGACAAATGGAGAATGGGGTATATGAACCATGAAATGAACACTCTGGCAATTGGAAGGCAGGAGGCTTTCAGCACCATGGTCAGCGACAAAGTGCCTGCAACAGCTCACTGCTTGAGCGATGGTATTCACAAGGCTAAAGAGAGCCGGGGAGAACAACAGAGGACGAGAGACAAGGCAGGGAGGCAGAGAGAGAGAGAGAGAGAGAGAGAGAGAGAGAGAGAGAGAGAGAGAGAGAGAGAGAGAGAGAGAGAGAGAGAGAGAGGACAGTGGGGAAACAGGGAAATAAGGGAGAAAGCTATCCAGTGAGAAAACACAGGGTTGAGATGGGGTGCTGGAGATAAAATGGTACGTTTTCAGTCTTCCAGTCTAGTTTCAGGTTTCTCATTGGCCCAAGATTGGAAAAACAACAGGCAGAGTTACACAGTGAGCAAGATCGATAACTTTTATTTGGGCGAGGACACACAGTGACTGGTTGATTTATTTTCAAAACGTCGAAGCGCAAAAGAAGAATAAAACAGAAATAACAGGCGAGAAGAAGCGAATAGAACAGAGTCGAATGTAATAGAATAACAGGAGTATGTTGAGAATAAAGTGGATGCCGGCCTGGGTGTGTAGTCTGTAAAAGTAGCTGTCAGCCTGTCTGTCTCTCTCTCCAGGTCAGGTGAGCGAGAGTTATCAGGCCAGAGCAGAAGGCAGGAGCCCAGATAAAGTTAGAAGGAGAAAATAACCTCCACCACCTGGCTGCCGCGCTGCGTGTGAACGTGGCGTTTTCTCATTAATTGTTGTTGTGCTGCGGTTATACAGCCATTAAACAGTAAATAAGTCATTAACTATGCCGGCTGCCAGAGTGCCCCCGGCCAGGACCTGTATTTGTTGGGAGAGAAATGGAAGCGCTGTGCCCTGCAGGCACGGAGGCCGAGGTTAATGCAGTCGGGTTGGCCTCTACGGCAACAACAACAGCTCATAGACTGAGACCTGACACACACTCACCCGTGCACAGGTACAGGCACACGCGCACGCACACACATACACACACATGCACGCACGTACGTACGTACGCACGCACGCACACACGCACACACACACACATGGTCTGGTAGGTATATTTGTCTGCATCAGATATGATTTTCTCATTTTAATGCATCAATTACTATCTCATTAAATATGGGTAATAATGTAATTTGCCGACATGCAGAATAGACGGTTGCCATGAGCGCTGAATGGGTTCTACATTTGGGATTGACCTATGGAGCATTGTCTTTAGTATTGGCCTATGCAAACTAACCCTCAGGATAGTTTAAGTGTACTGACTTCAGGCAATCCCCCCCCACCCAAAAAAAGAAAAGTAAAAATAGGTGGAATATGGAACTACAAATATACTATCAGTGATAGAGGATGGACTGAAATGCCTTAAGAAACTACAGTATGACAGTTTTTAACATTTTAATGTGAGATCAAGGATACGTAGGAGGTAGTTAAGAGTGTTTATTGCGATTGTCACTGATGCTGTGAGTGTAAATCTTAATGTAAGGTAAATTTGGTGTAAGTAAATTTGGTGTAACTCGACAAAGCTGTAATTGTCTTTTGATTGCTTTTTAGTGACCCATGAAGAGTTTTGTGTTTTTGGGTACTTGTTTGTACCTTGCTCCAAAAATAATTGCGCACTTCTGGGACAAATAAAGTTTAACTGTAAACTGTGAAACTTAAACCACTGCAAGCTAAGGCTACAGTGAGAAGGGATAAAGAAGTGTTTGGTATAGATTGAGCTAGCTTTATCTGAATGTGGAAACTATTTCTTATTTAGCTATTATACCATAAAAATGTCCTCAGTATTAAATCACTCTCAGTCAATCTGATGTACCGTGCCTGTTTATTTTATTAGTATTGTTTTTCAGATTTTTCCTCATTTTCTCCCCAATTATACTTGGCCAATTTATCCCGCACAAGGTCCATACACACAGTTCAGGACTTGACTGACCACCATTCTAAGGAGGACTAAAAAAAAACTGTTCTGAAGCACAAATACACTTGATATTATATATTGTAATGTGCCAGTCAATTTACAGTGAGTCGTCTCGCTTGTATGACCTCTTCATCCAGCTCCAGCGTCCTGCCGTCATAGCGCCGGCTACCCTCTGTCTGCCAGTCTACACTGAGCCACGCGACCATGCCACCTGGCAGTCCCAGCGGTGCTGGTGCTGTCTGTCTCCATAACAGCACCACTCCATCACACCTCTTTCATCCGCCCAGCGTTGCCTCTTCTGGGACCCTCCACTGCTCTGAGGAGGGCCGCCGCTTCCATCCAAAAGATCTCCCGTCATTCAGGGTCAGATTTACAAGATGATCTGCCACAGTTGTTGCAACCTTTACTGTAGATGGCACAGTTATTGACATGACTGTAAAGACACATGTTCAAGGCATACTTCAAAACAGTCGGCCTACTTCTAGGCAAAGACCAGTCTACCAATCTACAACTTTCAGTAATGTAGATTTAAACAAATAAGGAGGAGAATTATACAGTATATCTTATGGTCATGGGCCCACACAAAAAAGCTCTCAAATCCAAATGTTCTGGCTGACAAAATGTTATAGTGGGGCATCCGGGTAGTGCAGCGGGAGATTTCCTGACTACCAACACGAGGGACGCAGGTTCGAGCACCCGTGTTGCCTCCGGCTTGGTCGGGCGTCCATACAGGCACAATTGGCCGTGCCTGTGGGTGGGAAGACGGATTAAGGGTATGTGTCCTTGTCGCTGCACTACTGCCTCCACTGGTCAGTCTGTTTGGGGGGGGGGGGGGGGACAGCATGATCCTCCTCGCTGTCAGGTGAAAAGAAGCGGCTGGCGACTGCACATGTAACAGTGGAAGCCTGTGCTAGTCTACGGCTCTCTCCAGATCGGCAGAGGGGATGGAAAATAAAATAAATAAAAGAAAATGTTATAGTGTCAAAGCCAACAGAGACAAAAAAAGACTGGGCTCCAAAAATGAAAACATTCCCATCCCATCACTCAGTATCAGAGGGTTGATGGGGGCTGGTGGCATTCTCATAGGACTGTAATTAAAGCTTGCATCTCATCTCCCTCTCCCTCTCTCCGACACACACACACACACACACACACACACACACACACACACACACACACACACACACACACACACACACACACACACACACACACACACACACACACACACACACACACACACACACACACACACATGCAGAAGCACAAAAATGCTTTGTTCCTCCCACCCACCTCTAGTCCGTCAAGGGGTGTGTGTGTGTGGGGGGGTTATAAAATCATTCTTAATTACACATTTGTCAGATGAAAAGCATTCTGCCTACTTTCTATGAGTTCTAGCAGCCTGATTAATTCAGCAATCCCCACATTCCAACAGCTCATTATACGCCAAACTTCCTCTCCTCTCTGTCTTTTTTTTAATCTGCGTCTCCCCCCACTCCTCTCTCTCTTTTTTTTTTATCTGCGTCTCCCCCCACTTCATTTTCCTCCCTCGTCCCTTTGGTCCTCGACATCTCGTGCTTTTCATGTGAGTGTGGAGCGATGGGTGCTCTGCCAATAGACTATCTATGGCTCTGTCACATCCAGTAGCCACAGAGGCAAGCTCTTCCTTGGGGATTCAGGGTTTGACAGCACAGATACTGTAGGCTGTCAGTGTTCTATGTTGGCTAACGACGATGATGGGACGATTAGAGTGGAGGGGAACACTCTTTTTCATGCTATTTATGTACCACCCGCCTCCTATCATCTATACGGCGGTGTCCTCATTGTATCAGGAACAATTATCAAATTGGTCATATCAAGCCAGCTGTACATGTACCGTGGAGCCCATGTGCGGGTTTTTCCCTCAGTCAATATTGCTGTTCATATCAGCCCATTAATATCTGGAACCGTTTAACAATTAGGGCATAATCATGGCAGACATTACGCTGTTTAATTAATGCTATATTTATCTTATATTAAATCTAGGGGCTTACGTCAATTAATCAAAGAGACAATTAGGAAATAGCTCATGTGCAATTTGAATTTCAATCTACAGTTCTTAAATTGAATACCATATTAGATGAAGTTCCATCTTGCTGTGTGTTTTGGAGCCATTAAACAGAAAGCCAGATCAAGACGAATGTAAAATAAAGAGAGTCAGAGAGCCAGTGTGGGTGGAAATGTTATCTCTACATAGTACTAGTCATGTACACAAACCATCTTTGCTTCATTCCCAACTCGGATTTAGACTTGGCCTCCGACTCGGACACTAGGGACTCGAGACTCGACTGGGACACGAGATATAGTGACTTGACTACAACACTGTTTCCACCAAGCAAGCATGTGTATTTCAGTCCAACAAGGAATACTACAACCACAAGACCATATGTGATTTTATTATTATTTATTATTGCCCACGAACATTGCCGTTTTGAAAAGCCAACTTTTGTTGTGAAACAGTGTTCGTCTGTTTGTGCTATTTCCATGCCTGATTCCTTTAGTGAGCTAAGAGGAAAGCACAGGTCCGCTGCCTCCCTAGAGATGCTAAATCTCGACATCAGAAAGACAAACAACATCTGTTTACTCTCAGCAAACACTCTCTCACGGAGCTGCTGCCACGGCGGAGATATCACACACACACACACACACACACACACACACACACACACACACACACACAGGCTGAACAAAGCAGTAAGGTGTCTCTATCACACTCTGATCCCCAAGCTGGATCACGTTTTACACAGAATCTCTATCAACTTTACTCTGCTTAAGGTGTCTAGAGCATCTATGACAGGGATAGTCTCCTGTAAGAGAAGAGCCAAGCTGTGCACTGCATACAGTACAGTACAGTACAGTACAGTCAATTCTAATAGATAATGTGACATACAATTGTGTGTATGACGTTGTGATTTTAGGATATTTTAAATGGGGAAGCGAGGCGATGCCCTGGACGAAGAACCATCAATGCAGAAAAGCAATTAAGAGTTGGCCAGACTGAACCATAATGCAATCAGTGTCTTTATCTTCTGAGCTAAAAGTCATGACTAGATTGATACTGTACAGAGACACACTGAAATGAAAAAAAGCACGGAGAGAGAAATTCAATTCATAGTTTTCTTATTGTCCTTGCTCATTATGAATTTTGATCAATATAATATTATACATGTATATTTCTGTATTTTTCAAGCTGGGTGGAGCATATTGTTGTGAATAATGGTGACATTTCTTTTTTAAATTGGTGCAATATTGAGCATTGAGTATTCCCATCCTGGACAACGTCTCCCACCCACGCCATGACGAACTGGTCGAGGATCAGGAGCATTTTCAGTGCCAGATGATTCCACCCAGAGGCACCACAGAGTGCCACAGGAAGTTATTCCTGCCTATGGTCAATAGCATAGCCTTGGACTCTCTCCACCCGTCTACAAATCAAAACCCCACCTTTGATACTCTATATCTCATAATAAAATAAAACTAAATGTGCAATAAATGCCAAATACTGCAATTTGTGCAATAATCAAATAATCCACACTGTTACGGGTGTTCACTTTACTTTTTTATTTAATTTTAATTATATGCATTCAATTTTAAATTTAATTTTTTGGGGGGCATTTCTGCCTTTATTTAGATAGGACTGTAGGCAGACAGGAAAGGTGAGGAGAGAGAGAGGGGATGACATGTGGCAAAGGACCTCGGGTCGGATTCGAACCCGCGTCAGCCGCACGAGGACAGAGCCTCCGTCGTACGTGTGCTACCAGGCACACGGATGTTCACTTCACTGACTGGACCGAATGCAACTTACTCTTTATTATTATAACTATTATTATTACTCACACTGCTGTATATAATATAATATCATGTACCTCACATATTTCACTTTTTCCTCACTTTACTTTTTACACTGGTACTTGATAAGGATTGTAGAAGAAGGCACATATTTGTGTGACACTTTGTTGTATATAGGAAACCTAACTTCGATTTTATAGTTTGTATGGACTTTTTCTATGCCTCTTATAATGTCTCTATGTTTGTATTTTTCCCTACCTGAGTGTGAGCAACTATAGCATTACTCAATTCCCTCTCAGCGATCAATAAAGTTTGATTCTGAAGAGCACATTAGCACCGCACAGGCTGCAATGTAATCACACAGGGGGGACATAGCACACGTCAATGTCCGTTCACTTAAAGTGCTTGTTTTTGCAACGGACAAGCTCAACGTAATGAGAGAAATTGAAGGCTTTTCTTTATCTTTCACTTGATCCGGTGTGTTTGTTGCTCTGTGTAGCAAAGTCTCGCTCAAGGAGAAGTCTAGCTCCAAGTCTCATGAGACTTGAGTTGTTGAAGGAAGTTGTAGTTAGGAAGAAGCTAAAGCTACGCTGT
>NC_139632.1:14216036-14218536 GCF_964638095.1 Poromitra crassiceps
AGGGGACGCTTGAAAAGGAACTTCCAAAGCAGAAGAAGACCACAAGCGCAGGATGCATGCCTATCTAGCCTGTGCCATATGCAATAGAGGCAGAGGCAAAGCAAATATCTAAAGATGACATGGCCTGCATGTGGAGGCTAGACATGCGTGGAGTAAACAGACAAGCAAGTCGTGTTGACGGGTAGGCTACAGTATATGAGGGCGTGTGTGTGTGTGTGTGTGTGTGTGTGTGTGTGTGTGTGTGACGGGTAGGCTATATGAGGGCGTGTGTGTGTGTGTGTGTGTGTGTGTGTGTGTGTGTGTGTGTGTGAGAGAGAGAGAGGGCTTGCCTGTGTATCTTGCTGGCAGCATGGCTAGACCTGATAAAGTGAGCAGGAGTCTAAGGCCCTCCCACAGGCAGACCCCGCCCCCTGCTGTCCTGCTGCCTGCGAGGCGAGCGATGTGGCGCAGCACGCCAGCCACGATTAGCCAGCGCTCATCCACAACACTCACCAGAGACCCGCCTGTCCCGCCGTCCCTCCTGTCCCCGCTGAAGGACACCACAACACAGACACGGGGCAGGGGAAGGGGGGGGGGGGGGGGGGGGGGGTAGGGAGGAGGATAGGGAGGAGGAGACAGAGGTGGAATAGGAGACAAGGGGGAAGAAGCACACTTCTGGGCTCTCGTCAAAGATGACTCGGCGGTGTCACGGAAGGGCGGATAAAATGACAAAGCAGAAAGGAGGAGGAGGAGCCGGGGGCGGTGAGTCAGACAGACGTGGCCCCAGACAGACAGACAGACAGACAGGCCCTCTACAGCAGTACCTGGTCCAGAGCTGACGGGGCAGTGCAGCTCCCGTAACAGCCTGCGTTATGCAGGAGTGACGCTGGCTGGCACTGCTGCTGCTGCTGCTGCTGCTGCTGCTGCTGCTGCACACCACGACCAGCAGCTGACTTCCCAGAACTGCAGCCAACCGGCTCTATTTAGGACAGGAGGGAAGGGAAATATATTGCCTACATGAACAACATGTCATTTCTCGTAAATACACCCCTCCCCTCCCCTCCCCTCCCCTCCCCTCCTCTCCTCTCCCCTCGCCTCGCCTCGCCTCGCCTCGCCTCCCCTCCCCTCCCCTCCCCTCGCCTCCGCCCGCTCTCCCTACACCCTCCCTTCCTGCTTCCTTCTCTTCTGTGCGGAGAAGGAAAAATCAATGTTGTGCATCACATCCATTACCGTGCTCTTGCACTGCTCTCTCTCTCTCTCTCTCTCTCTCTCTCCCTATCTCTCTCTCTCTCTCTCTCTCTCTCCCTATCTCTCTCTCTCTCTCGGTCTCTCTCTCCCTCCCTCGGTCTCTCTCTCATTCAGCATCTCGTTCTCTTTTACATCATTCTTTTCTCTCTGCATTAAAACAAGACAACATATTCCTGCTGTGTCTTTGAAACTGATAAGTAAATTATACTTCTGGAAAAAGTCACATTTTGCAGAGGACATTTGCAGGCCTTTTGAGCCCAATTAGACACTGTGACACGTGATGTCTGACTGTCATTTGTGAAAGCCCTGCTTCTATAGCCTAATCGTCTTCTGTATCAAAATGCTAGCTGCATAAATGAAGTGGGATTGGTTGATTAGCGTCACCAAGACACGATCCATAACGGCTCCCAGACAGTTTTAACACCCTTTAATGTTTAACTTAATGTACCATCCAACTTATCCCGCATGACAGACTATATATAACAGTACTGATGATGAATTTAAATCGATGAACAGGCTCTGAAATAGTAAAGTGATAATAGCCCTTTAGGGGTTCAAGGTAACACGTAGCCTCTATTCCGCCTCAGTTCCTCCTCTTTCCAGATTATGGAGAGTAAGCGCCCTGCACTGTGCTTTCCCCTGGACAAGTGAAGCTTACAAATCACCCCTGCAGCACGGTGACGAGTTGAAGGCGCTCGGCGCTCCGTTTTACTGCCTGTCTTCTAAGAATGGCTCCCCGAAGGCTGCTGTGATAATAGCTCACAGCCGTGCCCTTCACGCAGCCTGACACCAAGCACACCCCTACAGCAGAATGGAATGGCTAACTTACCCAATGGGTGGTGGTGTGGGGGGGGGGGTGGGTCATACCAACTCACCCACTTGTTACTGGTCATATCCGCATACTGTAGGTGGAAGCTGGAAGGAGATGGTGGTAGCTGGAACTTGCAGTATGTGTCAAGTTGAAATTCACTCTCAGCTTGGAAATGAAACACTGCTATTCAGGTGCCGTTTTATTCAGTGTTCATGATTTTGTTTTTGTTTTCAAATATGTTACGGTCCAGGATGTAAGAAATGCACTTGACAATGTTTTGGATATGGAAGTGTGGTTTAGTTACATTGAATTGATACTGTAAGTCCTCACAGGCAGAACAGTCAACAATGCTGGAGACTGATTGGCCGACAACACCAGCTCCTCGTCGAATTCAGATGAGGTGAATCCTCTGATTGGAGGCTTTCCAGTGGGTGTGTCAGTTCAAATGCAGTGAAATGGCCT
>NC_139632.1:14223536-14261036 GCF_964638095.1 Poromitra crassiceps
TGTCTTCTGATTTGTATCGGGACACACGTGTAGTCAGTGTTCATGTGGTTCATGTGGAATTAATGATTGTCAGAGTGACAGCAAAGAGACGGGAAGCAAAGTCGGATGCAAATGTGTTGTTAGCCTTTCTGTCGTAGCCGCATGGCAAAATGATCAATTGACAGGCTGTGTTAATTGTCTGCTGTGCACAGTGTGCTTAGCCTAGGAGGACTTGAGCCTAGTCCATGGAATGAGCTCAATCACTTGGAACGCTGGACTGAGATGTTTGTCTGTGTGGGTGCTCTCTGGTTGATGAAGAGTTAACTGGGCAGGCACAAGTCCAAGCAGCCACACCACAAGGCCCAGTGTCCCTCAGCTCCCTCCATCCATGTAGTGTTGACCACCTGGTGGCAGGTATAGCACCATGGCAGCAACACACAGGCACACACGCACGCACGCGCACACGCACACACACACACACACACACACACGCACACACACACACACGCACACACGCACACACACATACACACACACACACAGCTAATTATAGACAGATGGGCTAACCACCACACTGTCAGAGCAGATCCCTCTCCTTCTGCCATCGGAAGGAGCTAATCCACCAGTCAACTTCCAATGCGCGTGCACGCGCACACCCACGCACACGCACACACACACACACGCATATACTGTACACACACACACACACACACACACACCCACGCACACGCACACACACCCACACACATACACACCCACACACACACACGCATATACACACACACACACACACACACACACACACACACCACTCTGCTTCATTGAAGCTGCCCACAGAAATGCCATCAGCCACTTAGTTTATACAGGACTGCACAAAACTACCAGGTGCTGCTCTGACGTAGACAAGTTTCAGTTTGAAATTTTCAATTCAATTTCAAATTATATTTTCATTTGCAATCACCTGACCACGCAACATGTGACAGCATCGCACAGTGAGACAGAAATTGCCAGATCTTATTGTGCCATAAATAACCGAATGGCTGATCTGTATTTACATTAGAAGCCCATGCACTAACAGCAACTGCTGCTATCGCTAATGGCGAGTGGCGTCTCATTCCAGCACACTGGTGTCTGGCTGAGACCTCTCTCTGCAGAGCACTAGGCTGACTGACTGCTTAGGGAGTGGCCGGGGCTGTGCTGGAAAATCTAACCGTTCTGCTTTAGCCATTTATTCGTGGGGACGAGAAGCCTACAGGAAATCAGTAAGGTTAGATAGACAACGAGGTCTGATGGAGGGAGGGAGGCAAGCGTCTACAGCTTAGCAGACACGAGAAGCAAAGATTTATCAATGACCTTTACCGTGTGAAAATTACATGAACTGAAGATTGAATCGTTTATGTGTGTGTGCGTGTGTGTGTGTGTGTGTGTGTGTGTGTGTGTGTCCACGTGCGTGCACGCATGTGTGTGTGTGTGTATACGTGCGTGCGCGTGTGTGTGCCGCCATGTGTGCTCTTGCATGTGTCAGAACACGTGTCAGAACATGCACTCTTCTTTCATTCCTTCCTACCTTGTAGAGATGAAAAGCGTATGAACATTTGATATCATGATTATAGTGACCAAAATTATCACAGTTATTGCAGGTATTGTTCAAAAGTACTGATACACTCACTGAAATCATTTCATCAAGCTTCATATTGAAAACCACAAATAGAATTAGCAGCACTATGCACTTCTTGTTTGCATAAACATTAAAATTATAACGTACTGTAGCCAATATGAGTAGTTTGGTGCAATGTGGACACGCAACAGGTTCACTTTTAATAAACATAGAATAAACAAGTGAACAGTGCTGTGTGCAGCAGCAAGAGAACAGTGCTCTGTGCAGCAGCGATAATAACTGGAATCAAACCTATATGGTTTTAATGATAATTCAAATTTGAAATGGTACCTTACCTATGTTAAGAGCACGGCAACATTTTTGAGAAATTCAAATCCCCTCAGATCCTATTTGCAGATATTCCTGATAGTAAGACAAAAAGATAGATGTCTTTCTCTTCTCTGTGCGAGCAATAGAAAAGTAGTGATGCATCCTCCTGCTAGTTAGCTTAGCACAATGCCTGGTAGTCTATGGGAATGGCTAGCCTACCCCTGTTAAGCCTACCCCTGTATTGTCCTGAAAACAATGTTAATATAGTGTCTGTAGAGCAAAGAGAGGATAAGGGCAGACAATAAGAGGAGACAACCCCTGTTAAAATAAGTTCCGGCTTCTGTATTTGCTTTGAAAATTACAATGTCTCATAATTTTGCATTTGTATTGCATAACGTGGTGAATGGACGAGTCACAACATGTACATAAGAGTACATAGGAGCGTTTTGGCGCTGTTGGAATTTGATGACGGGGTCTAGGCTAGCTCCTACAGACTACCAGTCATTGCGCTAAGCTAACTAGCAGGAGGGGCACGTCGCTACTTCCTACAGCACGCACAGAGAAGAGAAAGGCCTCTATCCTCTAGTCTTTATATCAGGAATATGCGAATCTACCCAAAATGCTGGCGTGTTCTTTTAAACGCCAGGAATTGTATCACGGTTGATCATTAAACGCATAATGGTTTCATCCCTACTACCTTGCTGTTGGTTTTTCCTTCCTGACCTCTTTGCTTTATTGTTTCCATCTGGTTTGCTTTGTGTGAAGTACTTTAGCACCATGAAGATATTTTCAGAGGGAAAAGTACAGAAAGAAGAGACGACCAAAAAAAGAGTGAGCTCTCTCTCTCTCTCTCTCTCTCTCTAACCTATAGGCAGGCAGGCACATTTTAATGAGCCTCTCACAGCCACGCTGCTCAGAGAGCTCTGCGTGTGACGGCGCTCGGCTGTGCTGTGGAGAAGCACTGAATACAAAAAAAAGAAAAGAAAAAAATCAAAGACACATCTGTTAAACAATCATGCGTACTTATCAACAAGCTCATATGGTGCACTGGCTGGCTAAGAAGTGGCAGGCAGGCAGGCAGGCAGGCAGGCAGGCAGGCAGGCAGGCAAGCAGGGACGAGCTGGTTGGCTGGTAGGCAATGCAATCCAGAGCTATTGAAAGCAGATGAAGCTGGGAGCGGGCTGAGGGCTGAAGCAGGCCCAGCTGCAGCTATAGCATTGACTGAGATAGAGCGGTGCAGCACCTGTTCCACACACATGTGTCATCTCTCATACTACCACCACGGCTATTTTCACAGCTAACACTGCCAAATATGACTTACAGTATTAGACTGAGTTGATAATGGCCTCCAAAGGTCATCCCACCCAATACAGTTACTGTTATTACACTAACGCTTTGAAGACACTTTGGCCATTTACTTTTGGACCAAGGTTCCCCCCCACTCCACCTATTCCCCCCAAAAAGGCCCCCTGGCCGACCAGAAGAGACACTAGTGCACAGCAACCAGGACACCAGACCTTAATCCAGCTTCCCACCCGCAGACACGGCCAATTGTGCTTGTACGGACGCCGTACATGGGGCCTCGAACCTGTGACAGGCTACTCGGCCGCTCTAACCTTTGTCCATTTACTTGAGGATATCATTTGTTCGATTCTAAGATGTTGCAGTGCAGGTGAAGAGGTTAAGATGTTACAGTGCAGGTGAAGAGGTTAAGCGAGTAAAATGCCTCTCAACCATTATCAGAAATCAATAAATTGATTAATGAATCTTCAGTGTGAAAAGTCCCACACATCACTACAAAAATCATTATTCAATCAACTAAAAATCAATTGAGAACATCTATGCTCACTATTGAAAATTTTGAAAATGTCTATACTGGACATCAAAACATACATTTTGAAATGCATCACTCTTTCTCCCGGGGGGATGCAGCCAAATTGCAATCACACAACATGTGTAAAAGATATGTTCAGCCAGAAGATGGTCACTAGGTAGCTAAAACACTATCAGAGACAACAACAGACACAAACAAATATCCACTGGAGGCCACATTTTGCTAAAAGCTTACAAACTGTGACTATAATTTAACATGCTCACAAAGCAGGAGTATCACAATCATTTCTTGTATTTAAAATGACGAATAAAAAAAAAGACTCTAATACTAATTACCAGACCAAAATGGAAAAACATAACCCGTGGCTGTCAGCTGAGTGCACAGTAAATTCATACAAGCATAATGCATACAATTAAGAATTAATTGGCTGTAAATGAGGCCAATCTATCTGTCCTTACAGGAAATCACCCACAGCAGAACTCTTCAAGAGGAGTGTGATGGAGGACTATTAGTGTGGCCACCGCCCTCTGAGACTTTAAGCACCATGGACAGCACCACCAGTCAGTGTGTGTGTGTGTGTGTGTGTGTGTGTGTGTGTGTGTGTGTGTGTGTGTGTGTGTGTGTGTGTGTGTGTGTGTGTGTGTGTGTGTGTGTGTGTGTGCTTTTAAGGGTGCATATTATTTTCAATTCAAACAAAGTTGTTTATCACTCTGCCAATACATAAAGTAGAGATGGGACGATATATCAAAAGTCAATATATTCTGCAATACAAACATTTTAAAAGTGTTTACATTCTATGCTAGGAAGCCAATGTCATTGCTAGACAGATAAATAGAATCTGGCACAGTCACACCCATTGAACTTGTATAACATTGTATCATGGTTATATCAAATCATGAAGCCCAGATCAAATGGTATGATGAGTTAAGCATATCTTCAATCCCTAATATGACCTTTTACCTGCATTTTAATTGATATTTCCTATATATCCACACACTTACTGTAGACCAGTGGTTCTCAAATGGGGGTCCGGGGACCCCCAGGGGTCCTTGAGGGGGTTCCAGGGGGTCCCCAGCCAAAAGGGGGGTCATTTATTTTAGCTATAATTCCATTCATAAGTAACACAATGACTATTTTGGTCATGGGTTGTTTATACACTTTCTGTAATAAAACATCTAGAACTCAATCTTATTATCATATGGGGGTCCATGGGACAAAATCCTATGAAATGGGGGTCCGTGGTCAGATTTTTGTCAGTTTAGGGGTCCTTCATGTGAAAAGATTTGAGAACCACTAGACACCATGTGTATTTGTAATTGATGCAAACCCCAAACCAAATATGGTGAATGAATAGAAACGTGACAAAGTTAACGAGCAAACTTTTCCACAGGAGGCAGATGCGCGTGGTGTGAGATAGGGGGCGAGCAGGCATCTCTCTGTCTCCGCCCGCAGCACTAGTGACAGCCAGCAGCCATGGGCGGCTGGGTTATCGAGCCCGCTGCTGGAGGCTCTGACGTGAGAAATGGCTCCAGCCTCAAGGTTACACTTCCATGTTGTTCCATGTTGGGCCCGCGGAGCATCAGGCATGTGACACGCCATTGATCCCGCCTCTAATTTGACGGTGGGCTACCTCCACATTCAAACGCTTTAGTAGCTTTCGGTAGCCCGGCCCTTTTTTTAATCAATCCCCATATCATTTAGTATTTAACATAAAGCGCCAAACTGATCTCTCTGAAATCCCCTCTGAAAGCACTAAAGATACGACGGATAAAACACAGATCAGTTATTCGGAGAGGCAGTGCTCAGTACGCTAGATCCCATCATTAGGAACTCTGTATTTGAGTTCTTTATGGAACAGACAGACTACATTAAGACTTAGAGGAGCTAATGAACTACACAGGGAGAAAAGATAAGAAAAGAGAGTTTCTAGTCCTTGAGATATCGTGCACAATGCCTCTGGAGCTTTGCCTCTACATATTCTTCTTCACTTGTGTCTTGGCAGGTTATGTTATATATCAATCTTTGTCCTTGAGGGAAAACTATAGTGCAGCGTTTTAGACATTAACAAATTGGTTTTCAACAAACAGCTTAGCCCTACTGGTGGTGGTGCAGCCCATCCAGACACAATGCTGATTCTGAACAAGATTTTACACATGACAGCCTCTCTCTCTCTCTCTCTCTCTCTCCCTCTCTCTCTCTCTCTCTCTCTCTCTCTGTCTCTCTCCTTCAGTCTGTCTCTCTCTTTCTGTCTCTCCTTCTCACATATTGTACGCACGGAAAGATTGGATGAAAATAACAAAAGGTGATTTTTCTTTCTCTCTCTCTCTCTCTCTAAGAGAAGTAAAGATCACAGCCACACACTTTGAATATGAAAACATAAAAGTGTCGCTGAAATGGGAATGGAACCTGCATCATTACACAGGGCCATGGGCAAGTAAACAAGCGGCAGGCACGAGGTGGCCAAGTGGACAGTCATTCATTCACACATGGGCTCCCAGAGTGTGAGTATCTATGTGTGTGTGTGTCTGTGTGTGTGTGTGTGTGTGTGTGTGTGAGAGAGAGAGAGAGAGAGAGAGAGAGAGAGCGAGCGAGCAGAAGAACATGGCTAATGTAATCCCATTACGGAGGTACAAGAGGGAGCAGTCACAGTGCTCAGCCCACACAATGGGCCGGTCTGCAGCCTGTAGCTATCCACTGGATGGATGCGTTCTGCCATGCAGATGGATCATGGTACAGCAGCTGGCCCGGGGTGCAGCTCACTCACACAGCCAGAACATCGCAATGGTAATAGGCCCTTGTTTTAAAATGAAATCAACTGTGTTGGTGTGGTTACAGCGCTGACTACTTAGCAGCAGTGTGGGGGCTATCATACCCTAAAATGGTCCGTAACGTTTTTTCACGCATGAGTTTAGACCACATAACGTCCGTGTGACTGTGTGAACTATACGCAATTGTGTAGTTGGGGGGCGCAAATGCATGGAATATATTTGCCATTGGGATTAATCGGGTGTTTCTAATAGAGTTTAGTTTTGCTGCGGCGAAATTAACAGCCTCTAGACGGAAACTCATTTTGCCTGCCGTGTAGGCAAAATTGAAAATCCATTTTCAATGCTGACCCGAATAGCCTAATTCATAGAAAATCATAATAATTAAAACTTTAACGCACTCAAATTTAAAACAAAACCCCCCACCCCCCCTCCTCGCCACACACACACACACACACACACACACACACGCACGCACACACCTACGTACATGTACACAGAAGATGATATCCCCCATGTCTTTTGGCAGGCGTAGGCAGGGCCTAAATTGGGTTTAACCAGCAGAGCCGACTGGAGATTAAAAGAGTGGTGTACTGCTGAGGGAGAGCAGCGCGGCACCTTTTTCAACTTATTTTTGCGCTGTGTTCCATTTCATTATTGGAAAACACAGGAGTTTTCCCCGCGGCTGCTCTGCTCTGCCGTGTGAGGAGGATTCCTGGACACAGAAGAGGAGGACTGATAAAGAGAGAATTGATTCCAGCCAGCAGCAGCCATAGTGAAGGTGTCTCAGTTTAGACCTGCAGCTAAACGTCTGGCGTCTCTCTCTCTCTCTCTCTCTCTCTCTCTCTCTCTCTCTCTCCTCGTCTAAAGGCAAGTTGTCACCGAGGCAACATCAATCTCCTGCCTCATGACTTCTTAAAGCCTGCCGTCTCCCCCGACGACGCCTTATCACTTCATCTGCAGGCAAGATTAAAGAGGTCACCTCCAAGTTTCCACAAACTAACTCTCTAACAGGTAGAGCAAACTGCAGCCCCTTCATTACATCTGTTCAATAAATTAACCATAGAAAATAGGAACCTAAATTAGGAATAATTTAACTATCTATCTTATACATGTCTAGCAACATGCAGCCTCTCAACAACTATTAAGATATGGGCGTCCGGGTAGCGGTAGATTCCCTGCCTACCCATTGGGTAATTTGCATAACCCTCATTAATATGTGGGGCTCATGTATGTATGTATGTATGTATGTATGTATGTATGTATGTATGTATGTATGTATGTATGTATGTATGTAATATGTGGGCCCCTCATGTGGTAATACCCAATAACCCATTGGGTATTACCAGAGGTAACACGAGGGTCGCAGGTTCGAGCCCCCGTGTTACCTCCGGCTTGGTCGGGCGTCCATACATTGGCATAATTGGCCGTGTATGCGTGTGGGAAGCCGGATTAGGGGTATGTGTCCTGGTTGCTGCACTAGTGCCTCCTCTGGTCCTTCAGGGCGCCTGTTCGCCTGCTGGTGAAACTCCTCGCCGTCAGGTGAAAAGAAGCGGCTGGCGACTGCACATGAATCAGAGGAGGCAGGTGCTAGTCTACAACTCTCCCCCGAGGGGGGTGCAGCAACGACCGGGACAGCACAGGGAATTGGTCAAGTATGATTGGAGAGAGACAAAAAACTACAGCTGACTGGATACTCTTTTGTCAATATTTTGTCAATATTCTCTCAATATAATGATGCAACTTCAACTTAATTTAATACCTCAAAGAAACCAGTGGGAATTGTCCTGAAAACAATGTTAATATAGTGTCTGTAGAGCAAAGAGAGGATAAGGGCAGACAATAAGAGGAGACAATAAGGGAAAAAATCATATCGTTATGAGTCCATCTCTGCTCCAGCGAGCTCCTCGTTTCAATATAGATGAAGAAAGCTGGGCCTGAGGACAGCGGAGAGAGATATGCAGGCAGCCCCGCACATATCTGATGATGTATAGGCTTGCCTGCACATTCTAAAGAGAACACATTTTCCAGCTAGCCTTTTATAATTGTTTTTTTTCCCCTCTTCCAAAAGGCCCTAGAGCCAGACTGGTCTGCTCCATCTGAAGCGGCTGCTGTAGTAATGGGTCACAGTGATGCATTCTTACTGGGACTGGCTTAATTGTATTATCAATCTCATCCAGACAGTGCTTCAGCCCCACAGCTCTGGACACGTTACTGTCAGCCGCTCTGCATTAGCATGGGGGGGGGGGGGGGGGGGGGTGAACCATGAGGAATGGCAATCTTCACTTTCATCAGTTTCTCAAGCCTAAAATGGTGGGCTAGCTGGCTGGCTAATGTCTTTTAACAGAGTCGAGGAGCTAGCTGCCATCCCTTGGTCACTCACTCTGTCTCTGCCTGACTGCCTGTCGGCCTGTCTGTCTGCCTGCCTGTCTGCCTGCCTGCCTGTCTGCCTGCCTGCCTGCCTGTCTGTCTGTCTGTCTGCCTGCCTGTCTGTCTGTCTGTCTGCCTGCTTGCCTGCCTGCCTGCCTGCCTGCCTATCTGTCTATCTGTTTCTCTCTCTCTACTTACCTTTTGCTCATGCTGTGTCCTGTGTGTTGGTGGCCACTGCCGAGAGTAAATACAAGTCTGTTCCAATTTCATGCTATCTTTTAACGAGTTAATTATGTGGAGCCCCACAAAGGATGAGGACAGAGAGAGAGAAGGAGGGGCTATTGGCAGAGAGACAACTGCCCAAGTCTGTGCTTTGTTGTTGCATCTTGTTTTGTCTCTTCTTCTCCAAGCACTCTCCCTGCTCTCTCCTCTCATCTCCTCTCCTCCTGTGCCCTCCTGTCTCCCTATCTACCTCCCTCCCTCGTCCTCCGCTCTCTTCCTCAAGAGGCATGTTTGCGGCGGCTCCAGTGGTGGAGGGGAGTTTTGGAGATAAAAGTATGGGGAGCTGAGAGGGGGTCCTTGGCAAAGCCTAAGGCGAGGCGAAGAAGGTCAACGGGCCTGCTAAGAAGGCCTGTTATCATCTTGGTAACATGTTATCGGAGAGCCTGCAGTAGTGCTTATTTACAGTTATTGCTCCCTCTGGGTGAACACTTCAGGCGCCTGGGGCTGATTGCTCTGTAATGAGTTCAGGAACAGAGGGAGCCAACGCCAGAAACCAAGAGAAACAAAGGAGGCGAGAAATCACTGGCCAACAACAACCCAATAGGTCAGCGAAAATGGGGGGAAGAACAGAAGAAGCTGTTCATCGGGAAACCGCAAGAGGACCGGACAAAAAAAGCGAGTGAACCCCACGAGCCAAGACAGTTGTTCTCTCCTCCAGTGCTCCGGCGCTTTGCCATTCCAGAGCAAACAAATCAGCCCAATTGGAGAGGATGGCAGTTCCTCCAATGAGGTACAGCCAAGTTAATCCAGCACAGCAGTAAATGGCTCTTGACCTGCAGCCGGCTGTATTAGTGGGCGAGGAAGAGCTCCGATCGCTCAGTCTATTCCCATCTCTGATGTCCAGAATCCCTCTTGTAATTTAGTTTGCCAGTGGTGCCTTTCCTCTATTTATTTGCGCGACCTGTCCGGTATTGTGTGCGCTAATCGGATCGGTCCATATTTAACGGGCCGAAAGGTGAAGTGGTGAGAGTGGATCCGGGGAGTCGAGCGAGAGCCAGGAGAGAGGATGTCGGCAAATCCCGGGGAGGTTTGGTTTTTCAGGCGTCAGGAGAGACGCAGAGGAAATCTCTCATTGTGAAACGGCTTTTCAATCTGGGGAATTACACTAAGTGCTGCTACTGTCAATGCAACGCCAGCTTGACAGAAAGAGAAAAAAGAAAAGGAAATGAAAGAGCAGGAAACAGGCAGTGCTGAATGCCATTCAAAGGGCTTGGCAGAAGATCAAGGTGTTTTTGTGCAATCACTCTGCCAGGCACTGTACCCACGCATGGTGCAATTTACTTGAGAGAAACTAAGCAACAGAGCAATAAATATATATGACAAAGTCACAAAGTACAATGAAAAATATGATTTTTTTTTTTAAATATATAGCATAAAAGCACATCCATCCTATGACAAACTAATCCTTATTTATAAAACGGCTCTCTCAAATCAAGCAATCTGATTGGCTCACAACTGTGGTATATTTAGCGTATACCACACTAATATACCACAGTTATGAGAAAACTGAGAAGACAAATGCTAGCTAGCCTCCTAACCTCGCAAACGGGAGCTCCGCACCACAATACCCAGAGTGCCTTGCGGTAGTGTTTACTGTCGTCTCCTGCTAGTGACGTCATCAGTATATGACAGCTAGTTAGCCGTTTGCTAGCTAACAACGTTTGCTAGCTGCCTACCGAAATGGAAACATTAGCGTTAACTAACATTAGCACAAGCATTAGCCAAAGTTAGCTAGCTAACTGTCATTACATGCAAAAAGATGCAACGTGAGACAAACTGTGAACTATGATCAAATCTATTTATTTAGCGTAGCAACATGTCAACTCTGTAGCCTAGGAAGTAACCAACCATAACAACCCGCCCCCAGCAGCCTATAGGCTACTTTCCACAAGGCTTTGCTACTCACACACAGAATTAAACAACATAGAACACACCACACTAACGTTAGCTGTTTGTCACCAAGCCTGTGTTGCTATCTTTCATTGTTCAGCAACTGCAGGGAGCCAAGAGTATGATTTCTGAAGAACAGCCATTTAAATTGGAGTTATTTATTCCTTTCATATATATATGATATATAGATATATGCTCATTATACCACACCTACAGTAAGGGTGTTTTCACCCTTACAAGCACAACCCTTAGGTGTGGTATAATGAGCATATACCACGGCCTGTCGTGATCTATTGCTTAATTATTAATTATATATTATTAATTATACCATCGGATATGGGAGATTAAGAGACATAATTTAGTAATTCAATTTAGAGACATAATTCGTCAGCAAAGGAGAGCGCAGGGAGCTTTTTGGGGATTCTTCATCACGGCAGGAGGTTCCACATGATGCCAAGTTCATGATGCAGAGAAGATACATGTTTTTTTTTTTGGAGAGAAACTACTCCAACCCAGATTTCCAACTCCTATATTCATAGTGGGAGTATACAGTATAGTCACATCATGAACTGGAATAAATAAGTTTAAAATACAGTCAAATTATAAACTGTCCTTTTGCAAAATGCAACATATTCTTCACTTACGCTTGCCAAACCTACTCTGATCCTGATTTTGATTCTGAACCACCACAAGTGGACACAACCCAAGCATGAGTGCTTCTAAGAACTAGGATATACACTATTTTAAGTGCCTCTGAAAACTAGAGCACGTTCCAACTTGTTCAGTATAAGTCTTCTTTGAAATGTCCCAAGGAAAGAATTCCTCATAAACAGCATTCATTGACCCCCGAGGAGTGCATCTCAATATTGTTAACTTTGAGCACATGTACGAGACAGCTGCCTGGATTCAGACCCAAATGTATTCTATCAAAATTCCACTCCTGTCAGTATTCCACCCTTCACTGTATAAGCATATTCCGTACATGAATTTGTGATATGAAACAAACCCTGACACATCAATGGAGCTCATCTCAGAGAGAGCTTTTCTAAATAAATCAGCAGAATAAACACAGGCAGCTTAAAAAACAAGAACTGGTAAAGCGTTACAAATCCTCGCCATTTTCCCAAACTGCAACCTCTTGCCTGGGATGAAAAATGACACGTCTGCTCTGAAACTGTGTTTATGGCGTCAGGAATTGCTTGGAAATGAATTACTCCATCATTGGAGCCTTGTGCGCAAGCACCACTAGTGCAATGCAGGAATCTTGTCGCAGTCACTTTCACTTAAGGCGCGCTCGTATCGCTGAAAGATGCCGGAGGCAGGCCTGGAGCCAATGAATTGTGATGTTCCAAAGTACAGAAAATACCCTCAAGCTGTCATTTAAAAAACAGCACCATAGTTAAACCTGTTTGTGTCACACCTCATCTTACAATAAGCATGAGGCAACAATATTGATTTTTTTTTTTTTATGTTACATATATCCTTTATTAGTCCTATTTTTGCTATTACTATAGTTGTTATCCTATTGTCACTGTGCATTATTATTACTAGTTATGTTTTTACTTGTCTTTTACTATAATTGTTACTGGTATCATTATTACTACAGTACTGCTACTGTGCAACTCGACCTCTCTCTCTCTCTCTCTCGTCCTCTCTCTCTCCCTCTCTCTCTCAACCCAACCGGTCAAGGCAGTTGAACGCCCACCTAGAGTCAGGTCTGCTCAAGGTTTCTTCCCCGTTAAAGGGGTCTTTGCTAGCCGCCGCCAAGTGCATGCTGTTGTTGGAAAATTGTTTCAATTGCCACATGACCTCATCAGTGCAGTCAAATCACCACATGCTGGCTCATGGGAGAATTGTTTCAATTGTTGGGTCTAAAATAAAGAGCTTGGTCTTTTTTACCTGCTCTATTTGTAAAGCGTCTCAAGATCACTTTTTGTGATGATTTGGCGCTATATAAATACAATTGACTCAACTTGACTTGACCCAATGTCTGAATATTTTCCCCCCAACCTTTCCAAATCTCACAGCCACACCTTGTATACAGTTGATAATGAAAATCCCTTGAATTATCCACATTTCCATAACAGCTTGCTGCTGCTAGCATTTGGTGACATTTTGAGAAGACGAGGTGTGGGCTGGGTCCCCCTTTGTACGTCTTGTATCAGAGCCATCAACAATTAACTTACAAAACATTGAGGTTGTTTGTACTGCGTCCTGGCAGAGGAGGCTTCTCAGACCAGAGCAAACGAGCCCATGTGTTCACTCACTGATTAGGCAGCACCATGTGCAACAGGCCCGAATGCCAGACGGGATTATCGCTGCGTTTCATTTGCTCTGCGTTTCCACACAGTCCTCCTGATATCACTTCCCACCTACCATGGCGAGGCATCAGCCTGGCAAGCCACTACAGAGCCGTGTGATAAACGCAGGAGCGTGTTGTCTGCAAATATTATGACTCTCAGATGGGCCGCCTTTTGGACTGTTTGTTCTGCTTAGGCATGCAAATGAGAGTGGAGGAGAAACAAGGAAAATGTGGCCAAGGAGTAGTGCTGTATTAATTCTGAAAAGTTGCTGAGCATTTGAGTTGAAAAACAAGCTTACTAGATGGCCCTCGGTGCAGGTGGCGTGGATTAGCCTTGGCCTAGCCCAAAGAAATTCAGAGAAGTGCGTGCCTCTTTACGCCTGGCACCCCCCCGTGTTGGGATGCCTCCCTCAGGGTCAAGCCAATATAACACATCCCAACTCACATGGCAGGGTATGGCACAAAGAGGGAAATAAAACTGACAAAATATGCCTGGGGAAAGCCAGAGATAGGACATGACGGGCATAAAAAGGAACAATAATAATAAAGAGTAATCTCTTATGGATACAAATGGCCGATAAATAGCATAAATCAAAAGGAATCGTCTTGCCAACAGTCCCCAGACAACCCAAATTTATCTCCATACTCTGCTCCTGACTTCAGAGAAAGAGAGAGGAGGGGAAAAGTGCTAAAAGGAAAAAGTGAAGAGGCCATTTAGCGATTTGGGCAGTGAAGCTTCTCCGCTGCCAAGGACATGTAAGAGAGACAGAGAGACTGCAAGTGCCTCTCAATACATCAGATGTCAGGCGCGCTCCCTCCCACTCAGATGAATGGATCTTCTTTTGGAAAGCAATCTAAGGTCGGTAGGCGACACACACAAAATTAAAGTAAAAAACAAGAGGCATCAAAAAGCCTTATGCTCGCAAACTGCAAAATATTGATTAGCATTTCCATGTGCCGTGAGATTAGTGTCAGAAATGCTTTAAATGATCGTGCTCGGTAAAGGTTCAGGGTGAAGTGGGGGGAAAAAAGAAGTATATTTTCCTCCTTAGGATGCCGCTCTTTGTGGCTTGTTTTAATCACCTCAGCGTCTTGGAAGGAAACCAACAGAAGGACATGAGAGAGGGAGGCGAAGCGAGCGAGCCGAGGAGCTGGATGCTGCAGCAAAGCCCCGGCCTCTCCATGCCACTCGTTCTGAGCATCTGGCTTGATTGTAAAAACGTTTCCCTCTTCTTTAATCAATGGAAACTCAACTATCCTGATTCATGGGCACTCTGGAGTATATAAATATCTTCTGACAAGCTTGACTGCATCCCCCCCCACCACCACCACCTCCAGACCACCAGCCACCCACCCCCCACTGTGCACAATATTCTCTCCTCGGTATGTACTCCTTTCTCTCTGTTCCTCTGCCCTACCATCTCTCTCTCTCTCTCTCTCTCTCTCTCTCTCTCTTTCTCTCCCTCCGTAGATTTTTCTTTGGCTCTGACTCTAATCAGTCATCCTTTGGAGGGGCTCTGCAACTGCAACATGACAAACATTTCTGGGAGAAGATAAGGCCGAATAGATCCAGTACACTGCTCAGAGATAGAAAGGGTAGGAAAGAGAGAATGAAAGGAGAAAAGAAAACGAGAAGAGAAAAACAATGAAGCCTTCATCAGCGGTGAACAGTGGAGATATTTTCCTAACGTTTATCCTCATTACTGTAGTTATCTCCCGGCAGATTCCCCCCCCACCCTTGTTTTTAATTTATACCGGGTTTTTTTCTTTGTCCCGGCGATTGAGAAAAGATTTATCCATCTATTATCATTACTGTGGGGTGATTTAAAATCTGCAGAGCAAATCCATGAAGTGCTTCAGAGATTCCATGGATTCTATAATGTCACAGGCGGAAACATTAATTTGACCCGTAGAGAAAATGTTATCATCAAACATAAAAACAACCGATTGCCCTACTTTTTCCCTTATCGTATTCTGCTCATGTTGTGGCCAGTAGCAAGTGTTTACTCGTCTTCTAACTCACTTGTTTATAGTATTTCAGACTGATATTGCACCGTATCATCAACCAGAGTGATGCTAACAATAATGAATCACAACCACAGAAAACATGGAAAACATTGTGAATACAAAATACAATGTGAATAAGTTTGATACAGAATGGAAACAAGGATGCAGACCAAGGCAGCATCAAGCACTAGTTAGTACAAGGTATGAGTTGATGAAGTGTGAAAGGAGATGGCCTTGTTCCTTCAGCAGTTGTGGCTGGCTTGTCAAGGTGAGTAGGTTATCTATTTGGGCATATAGAAAACCATTCCACAGCCCACCATGCACCAAGAAAAAAACAGAAACTGTCCAGATAAGATAAACATTCGTGAGCTGTGAATCAGTGAAGACTGTTGGCCCGGATCTATTGTCATCACATTACTGTATCAGAATATATTTATTTATTTATTTTCTCCATGCTTGTTTTACCCTTAACTCTCTCAGCTTAACACACTGTGACAAGATACACAAGTCCAATTGGTAAAGGAATAAGAATGAGTTTCTGAGTAAAGAGTAGCCTGGCTCCAGACCTTCGAAGTCACGCCCACTCCACAGTTGTGGATTTGGCCCTTATTGGTCTGGCATCGCCGGTTGAAAATCCAATCACGGGCGCTGATTGGCTGACGCTGTTGTCAGTCATGCACAATAGAAACAGACACAGCTGTGGCTGTAACTAATAACGTCTTATTAGTTACTGCAGTGTACGATGAGACGTTCGTTAAAACGAAAAGTACAAAGTCGGCCGACTTTGGCTGCTTAACGTTGGTAGCTAGCTACGGTGGAGAAGCTGGCTAGCATTAGCTAGCTACGTTAGCTTGTGCTTGTAGTAGGTGGTGGGCCAGAGCAGTTGTATGAAACACGTCTCCTAGCAAAGGCTACACGGACCAAACATAAATGAGGACTTGGAGAAGTCAGCAAGTTGGACTAAAGTTACAAGTTCTGAAAATGGGTGCCTTCATTACTTATTCCAGCTAACCGGTATCGGTTGTTCATATTGTCTATGAAAGGCAGCTGTGCTCAGCTAACGTTTGCATTAGCGAGCGTTAACATTAGAGCTTTACAACCGCAGTACAACTGATGCTGGAATGAGAAACATTTTCAGAACTTAACACTTCAGTCCTACATCCTCGCTCACTTCCAAGTCATCTTTTATGTTTTATTGTCCGTTATTCCATGAGACTGGTGAGTTAGCCAGGAAGCCCAGAGAGATTCAGCTACAGCAGGCAGAGCAAGACTGCTGTGGCTGCCCTGCCGTGCCGGCCGGTTGCCGTGGACACCTTGGTCTCTAGTGATTGGTTAGGGAACACCGAAGCCCGCCGCCTCATAGAAATGCTCTGAAGTGACTGCAATCGAAGATTGAAATGAGTTTATGAGTTGACGATGCAGTCTGAATATCAGGCTAAGGAAAAACTATAATAGGCCACACAAATACAGTAGAAGGCCTGTCCAATTCACAAAAGGCCTTGACAGATGTATAGTAACTGATAGAAATACATGCATGTCTGTTCTACTGTCTGACAAACAGGCTTGATTGAATTGATTGAATTGATTGTAAAAGCCAGATGAGAGTTGTGCTGTAGGAAAGGTTTATCAATGGACTCCATTAAACACTTGTCACTCCAGGGGGATTTCTTTGACCATGCAAGCCTTTGTCAGCAGACAGCAGTCTGGCTAATCAATGACTGCTTAATGACTTCTGGTGTATGGTCCAGAGGTGCAGTAAAACAATATGTCCACACTGCCAGTGTCATCCTTTGTAGAGACAGACAACACTTTAGTCAGCAATCCATTGTGTGCATTGTGAGGATGGCTTCACAAAACAATTTGGGATTGGGCTGAAAATGTCAACAGTTTGCGGTGTGACGAAACAAGTGTGACAAGACAAGATAAGACTGTCATTTGGATTTCACTCTAAGTAACAATTAGGCTTCTCTTATCATTTTCATGGATCTGTGTTTCTTGACACAATACACTGCAACAGGGCTTAATGTTTACAGATTAACAAAGTCGTCCATTCTAAACCATGATTTTGCATAACTAGCATTGTCCTAAGTAGCATAAAAGGATCATATTAACAAGTAAAACTCTATTTGCGTATGAGAGAGTAAATTTGCATATGCTCCTTATACCACCCTATCCAGCAAGGACATCAATACGATTTTTAATTAACTATAGATTTCTAGAGTGGAGACTCTGGAGAGTGCCCGTGACATCACAGTTGCGCAAATTGTGCGCCATCGACATCACAACTGCCCGAGTGACATCATAGTTACGCAAATGTGCGTTGAGCAATTGTGCGCCATGAGCAACTGTGCAAGTTCTCCAATTGACATCACAGTTGAGCAACTGTGTGCCTGTACAACTGTGTGCCTGTACAACTGTGCGCCTGTACAACTGTGCGCCTGTACAACTGTGCGCCTGTACAACTGTGTGCCTGTACAACTGTGCGCCATCGTGCAACTGTCCAACTGTGTGCCATCGGCTCTCCAATTCTAGTATTCAGAGTTGCTGGAGTGACATCACTCATGACATCACAACTGCCCTAGTGACATCACAGTTGCGCAATTCAAAGTTCCAATCAGAGAAATGTTTACATTTTCTGAGAAACGGAAGGTCAGATCGCAATGCCTCTAACGGACTATATGTATTTTTTCACCCCGAATCCAAGGGCACCCCATCCTGAGTCTCTACGAGTTACGGTTGCGGAGATACGTCCGCCCTGCATGCAGGGCTACAGGAGAGAGATAGAGGACAGCGGGGGGTTGGGAGTTCCAAGTTACTGATCAAACACTCTATTTCAGTGATTGCTGTCAGAATATAGAGCCATTTCACACTCGTTTTAACACAAAAACATTGCTGAATGCAGCTTTAACGTTACAATTACAGCTGAAAATGACAACATAAATAAACAACAATAAACAAGTTTGTGATGTCTCATTGTCTCCACTATTTAAATCAATGGGCAGGTGTCTACGCGGAAGTACATGTTGTTAAAGCAACGTCACGGTGATTTGATCGATAGAAATCACCTACTGTATCCCCTCGCCGATGGTCTCATTTGCTGATGTAGGTAAGATGTGATAACCTGACTCTGCCAGATGGGGCGCTATTGTTTTCATGTGTGTTACTAATTCATTAATTAATACTGCCCCCATCTGGCAGGGTCAGGTTAAAGGTGTGAGGCATCAGCATTACATTTAGACTGTTTCACAACCAGTTAAAAGTTCCTCATAGCTGCTTTAAGCAGTGAGGGGACTGAGGCTTTTGCTGGTTTGAGAGGACCTGTTGGAGACACCTACAGTAGGAAAAGCTATAGGCTACTACTGACTTCATCTGCATAAGGCTGACAACAAAGTGAATTACGCCTCATCTAAATGTAAATGAGGTGTTTTATACCTTTGGCAAACAGCTAAGATAACCACTGTCTATTTTAATAAACCAATTAGATTTTATTACATGGTATGCTGAAGCAACAAAACAAAATCTGCGCTTTCAGAAAATGCACATGAGACGTTGACAGCTGTTGACCAAAGGAAGGAAGAAGGTGTTGGGCCAAGCAGAAAACCTCATTGAATTATGTATCTGCATAAATTTCAAATGAAAATGCCTGCTTGATATACCATGTTTCAGCTATTACATCTGGTTTGAGGAGAGTAAAATGGACATATGCTGTCATGAAAGACCATTACAATACCGCTGAAAAATATGCATGCATGCGCTCCATGTAATACATGTGGCAGGAGCCTATAGTATTCAAGTCTTCTCCAATTGCCTTCCTGTCATTTGCAATATGCATTGGAAACTTGAGATATCACAGATATCAGATTAAATGTATGAAAAACGACAACACATTCTATAAGCCTGGTAGTGATACTGTGGGTATTCATCTTGTTATATGTTCGATCTTGAGCAGTACAGTACTGTATATCTAGCGTAAAGACAATATGAGAATTGGGAACGTTGAGGAAAAGGAGGTCTTTCCAGTCGATATACTCTTACATTACAAGCAAGGGGAGGCTTCAACAATAACAACAGAGTTTGAGTAAAGAAACCAGAAAATATTCACATTTAACACCTTAAGTGCCATAGCCGAAATAATTCGTCTTACATAATCCAACGCTTAAGTGCCAGAGCCGAGTTTACTCGTCTTACATAAACATTTTTTTTTTTTGACGGTGGGACATCAATCAACAACTTTTACATCTTCGAGATCACTATTGGAGCAAGATAATGTGTATAATCTATTTTACCGACCCACTAAGTGTTGACAGTGCTCCCCCAGACGACCGAAATCAAAGAAAAAACTGCCGCGGGACCAAGCCGTTCAAGGAAATGCCGTGGCGATTTTACAGTAATCCATTCAAGACTTGTCTTGCCTGAGAGCGGCCGCGCACCGGCAGCAGCACACAGAGAGCGGAGAGCGATTTGCAAAATAGATCATAGGTGAAACACACTTTGAAACACCTCAGAAAGGCCAGAATCAACATCTGCCCATCGCCCACGCATTCCCCGGCCCATCTTGACTCGCACAAGGAGCGTCCGCACGCAGGCAAGCAGGCAGGCAGGCACACAGGCAGGCAGCAGCAAAAGCGCTTCTGACACGCCCGCTGTACAGCCAGGAGGAAGGAGGAGAAGACACACGGAGGGAGGAGTTTGAATGAGAGGGGTGTTTCCTGTTGTTATGGAGGAAATTACTGTTCAAAACTATTGTTTAGAATGTCTGACGGTCTTACTGATGCCAAAAATGAATGGTTAAAGTGACTGTTTCACAAAAAGCCATTTATCTCTGAATAAATTTCCAGACGCTGAAACCATGCTGTACTCAACGGCTAATATCTACATAACTACTAACTCTGCAAACTAACTCTTTTAGACAGAGAAAGCACACATTCTATTAGTTATTTTTAGATGATTGTTGTTCATGAATTCTTAACAGAAAAGAATCCTCGGCTGTTCTAAAATGAGCCAGAATCGTCAAAAACACCCCTGGCACAACTTACCTACAGGAATGAAAACATGGCTGGCATTCAATGTGTTAAGAAGCTGTAATCAGAGAATTTTAGAATTTTGACTCTCTTTTTTATTACTCAAAATGATTAATCGATTATCAAAATAGTTGTCGATTCATTTTGTGTCGAACGACTAATCGATTAATCTTTGCAGCTATAGGTGGTTCAGTTCATGGGAGTTCACAGGGGCTACGAGCCGAGCTGCTGCTAAGTTGCTTACGTTAGCTCTTCTTCTTCTTCTTCTAAGTTTTCGGCAGCATGGACACTACTAGGCATATTACTGCCCTAACGTTAGCTCAGCTTGTTTCTCAAGATTTAAAGTGACGGTGACGTGACTTGACACAGAAAGTAATCGGCTGGAAAAAAAAATAATGTCCGGCCATTCGGCCAACGGCCGGCGCTTAAGGAAAACATTGTATTATTGGCTCTATTTATCGCCTAACATTTAATTATCGGAATAATATATAATAACATAAATTTGCCATTATCGGCCCGCTATATATCGTGCATCCCTACCGAAAATGTTGCTATTGCTGATTGCACCTTAAAACAGGATGGGCAAAAGAGCAAGGTAGGAAGAACAAAAAGCTAGGAACAATTTTCATACAGATGTTTGTCCGATTTTTAGATTAGTGCTGTTAGAAGAGAAGGATATCATGTAGGAAAAGATCATTTTATTAAAGAGACATCCTGACATCCAATGGAAATTATATTACAGTGAGGTAAAAACTAAATATTAAAATCGATGAACTCGAATGAGCAGGTTTGGAATGAGCCAACTATTGTAGCGGGATAGTTGCTTGGTACCAGTTAGTCAAGCATACATAGCAAGCATCGGTTATGAAGCAAGTTCTAAGGTTGTTGTTCTCACCACCAACTTATTCTTATTTATCATATCAAAAAGCTGCAACTAATATCAAGCCTCACTTTAAGTGAGACCAACAAAATCAGTGATGTTTAATTTGACATTAGCTGGCAAACGTCAATTCATCTCCCATTCCAACTTCGGTAATGCGTTTACTGGAAAGAGATTAATATCAATTCCATAAATCATTCAGGAGATGCATCCGGAGCCAGAGACACTGGTATGTTAGCTGATCTCACTGTGGGAGCTCAATACCCATTAATCAATGTCTGAGCTCCTCTGGCCATGTCATCTGGGAAAATAGACCAATTTATTACAAGGGCAATCACCATTTTCATATCATTGATATCGCCGCATAATCTTCCTAATATAGCATGTTTACATCTTTACCTACAGGTACGTTTACGCACTCACCTTCAGATGCCATCTACTTTGTACAAAAACCATGGCGCTCGATAAAGTTCCTAATTTCCTTATTTATGCCTCTGTATGTGCTCACAAGATTAGGCTTCTTCTTGTAAATATTAATAATAGGTCTATACCACTGTGTGACAGGGGTCAGGTGTCAGAGGGCACTCTGTCTAATGTCTTCTGGTTCTGTCCTTCACTGACGGGATTCTGGGCCAAAATATTTGACTGGTACTCTAAGGCCTACAAAATAACCCTTCAGCCGGGGGCAGGACTCACCATCTTCGGCTGCTCAGAGACCTCTCTGGGCTTCCCCACAGCTGTGCAACAGTATATGACACTGGGGACAACTGTTGCCAAAAAACTCATCCTGAAAGAATGGAAGTCCCCCTCTTCGCCTTCTTTCCAACTGTGGTTGACGGACATGAACTCTGTCATAAGAATGGAGAGGCTCAGATCCCTGAGAACCAACTCACTTAATACGTTTTTAACTATTTGGGACCCGTTTCTAGCCTACCTCGACGAGGTTGGGGGCGGTGGGTGACTTGCCCGGTTGGTTGCTCTTGGACCCCTTGAGTGGGACCCCATCCACAACATCTCTTACAAGCACATAAGCACCCTATATGGACGGTAGCACCACATTATAATTGTCAATTATTATATGTATGTTTTTTCTTTCCTTTCCTGTGTCTGAGCTTGGTCGTTTGTTTTGTTTGTATATTGTTAAAATGGAAAATGGGAAAAAAAAAAAAAAAAAAAAAAAAAAAGTAATAATAGGTCTATGAAATGCTGTATTTGTAATTACATTTGAACAGGCATAGATTGCGATTTATGTTGAAAATATTGTTGCTTTTCGAAAATCAAGTTGACCAGAAAGAGGCAAAAACATATCAGAGTAGCAGTTGCTCCAAGCTGGAATCCATATTTTTCGGCTAATGTAAAAGTGAAAATCCACTTCAGAGAACGAGGTGCAACGACAGCTGAGCCAAAACTCAAAAAGGGGAACAGGGTGAAGTTAAAGCTCATCGCAGTCTGCAGACCCCAAAATGGGCCCATCTGTAAAAATATGAAATCTGAGTGCCATCTGAACCTAATCTCCACACGGAGATTCAGTCCCAGAGAGACCTGCTGATTCCCTAATTCACTCAGTCGACTTGTGTGTGACTTGTGTGACGTGTGTGTGTGTGTGTGCGTGCGTGCGTGCGCGTGTGTGCGAGTGTGTGTGTGTGTGTGTGTGTGTGTGCGTGCGTGCGCGTGTGTGCGTGTGTGTGTGTGTGTGTCTGACCACTTGACCTTGTCTGTGGTGAAAAAGCACTTTATTTTCATTGCAGTGCCATTCAGCTGTCAGAAAAAGTGGCAAACAAAAGCCATTCACAAAGGGAGCTTGAACATATTAACTCTGTTTTGGGCCTACATCCACCAAAAGAGATGGACAGGGGACAAGGCAATCACTCAGATAAAGCCATTGAATTTATCCCCCTTGTTTTCTTGTGTGGCCTATATCATTTGCCCTTTAAAGCCGGGTTCAAGGAGACTCTGGTTTGCTTGGGGGGGATCTCAGGGAATGGATTAAAACATTACTTGAAGAAATTATTCCAGTGAGAAATGATTTACATAATAAAAGTATAGGGATGTATGAATTTGTTTATGAATGATTTGGGGGCAGGACTCGATAAGCCTAGGCTTCTTCCTGCCCCTTTTCAAACAGTTCGCCTTTTTTATGTTTGAGTTTACGTATTTTTTCCTTTTGATGAAGTCTATTAGACTGTTATGTTTACTGTTTTTTTCACTTTATGTATTGTTTTAACTGTTTGAAATAAATAATTTCAATCAATCAATCAAAAGTAGGTAGCTGCTTTTGTTAAGAGGGCTACAGTACACATAAACATGGCATTCACATTGAATTAACACACTGGGTTAAATAGACAACATTGACTAATGTTTCTCCTCTCGGATTGTTATCGCGTGATTCAACCATCATTCATTCAACCATATTGTACTTCATGTAAGCTTGTTTCGGTTTGACTAAGTAAGTGAGTAACTTTATGACTACACTGTTTGATTACCAAAATGACAAGAGCAGTAATCTATCAAATTCAATGGTAATGTGTGTGTTTTTTCTCCCAATATCACTACTCACCACTCTCAAAGCACGCATCAAAGACCAGGTGTCCTTTTCGCTGAGCTCCTGTGTATCCTGGTGGGCTCACCATCAGCTTGTTCACATTGCCCACCAAGGCATCCTCTCCCCCAGCTTCACTGCCTGGAGAACAAATGTAGTGTGTTCTTACTGTATATATGAGGTGGTTATCACTCTATCCATAGATGTTACTGTGCAAAAATGTGCCTAATAGATTTAGGCTAACATCATTTCATAGAATGTGTATCACACATCAGTATTGCAGTAGTCCAAAATTATAGTCTGTCAAAGAGTTAATCCTATAGACTACATTTAGTCCCTCTTAAAACAAACAAAAACATATTCTCTATCTGTCTTATTAGAGCTACCAGAGGACATGTGTTTACTGCAAGCACACAATATCCCTGGCTGAATCCAAATTATAGATATATATTTATTGAAAAAGACACACTAAATGGCACTAACTAGAAGGCTCAATCTAGTATTTATGTCTTTCAAATGGTGACTTCTGTCAGTTTGTCTACAGTACAAATAAGGTGGGTACATACTGTAAATAACAAAGCATATGCAATGGGTTTAAATCAAACTTTATTTTCATGTTGGTCAGCAGAAATGACAGAGTAGAGTCCCCACGATACAATACTGCATTACCCACGCCACCATACTTAAGTCACAATACAATATTGCGATTTAAAAAATATTACAATTTACTACCCTTTTTCAACTGCAAACGATGTCCTTAAAGGAAGAAACTTTGTCAACATCTGTTTTATCTAATAGGATAAAGTTTCCATTTCCAGTCTTCAAGTCTGTTCATCTCACTTCCATCATTTCTATTGCAGCAAAATGGGATTGTCAAGCAGACAGACTGACCAACACTGTCTTCAAAACCTGTCATAAATGTTGCATGCACCTGACAATTTATACTGTATAATAAAATATTGTGATACTTGGCATTTGTGCGATATATTGCCACACAAAATATTGTGATACTACTATACTATCAATTTCACACAGTATGAACTCAAGTGATTCATACAGTATAGACAACAAATGACCGCAAGAATGAGTCCGGAAGACCACTTCCGGTAAAAGGCAATGGGATTTTAGTATGGGAATTTCGGTTAAAGCAGCTACGAGCAACTTTTTCGATTGTTATTAAACAGTATAATTACAATATTGATGCATCACATCTTACCTATAATAGAAGCTGAGACCAAAGCCGTGTGAATTGGAGATTGCTCCCTTGGATGATTATTAAGTCTGTGTCTGTCTAAACTCGTGTCAACAGGGGGCTCTCTCTCTCTCTCTCCTTACCGCCGGCCCGGCTACCCGGAAGTGAAACGCGGAAGTGAAACCCGGAAGTGAAACGCAGCTGCCTGCCTCGCCGTTTGCGCTGCCTAGCAACATAACATAAACAATGTGAACGCCACGCATACTCTCGCGAACATCTCTCGTTATATTCTAACAGGTTTTTTGGAAGTTATTTTGTGGTTATGGCCGAAGTGGCTGCTGCAAACCGTTTCATTTCACTTCCTGATCTTCCCTGTCCACAGACAGCCTACACTGGCCGATTCACTCGGGGATCAAGCGAGACTACTCTGCCTTGGTCTCGTCGACTATTAGAGGTAAGATGTGATGCATTGATATTAAATTTATACTGTTTAATAACAATCGAAAAAGTTGCTCGTAGCTGCTTTAATGCAATTTCGGTTAAATGCATGAAATAAGGTTTGTGGTTAACAAAAGTTTATGAAACAGTTAAGTTTGTGTTCAGCAAGACAATTTTCACAAATGAGAATCACTTTCATGACTTTTGAAGCATAATGTGTTTTTTATGTGATTTTCAGATTCAGAAAAACGCTTCAAAAGCCATAAAAGTGGTCCTCATTTGTGAAGATTATATTGCTGAACACAAAGTTTCACTGTTTCATAAACTTTTGTTAACCACAGACCTTACTTCATGCATTTAACTGAAATTACCATACAAAAATCCCATTGCCTTTCCCCCAAAGAACCAGGAAGTGCAGGGACTTCCTGACAGCCTACGAAAATCCATCATCCCTGCGGTACTCTAAGGCCTACCAGATCATCTTCATTTCTTAAAAAAAAAACAAATTATTACAGTATGATGATTTCAAAGAGAGTAGGCTACTTTAAAATCAATAAATAATAATATATATAATTTAATTTTAGCTCATACTACTACTCTAACAGATTTTTTTAGAACATCAATGGAGCCCTCTGATTTCCCCCCCATCAAGATCAACTTTTCATATATCACAACTTTTGTCTTGAACCAGTTCCAAATGAGGACATTTGCATTTACACCTTTCACCAGTTGCAGGCGCACTCCCTGTTATGTGTGGGAATGTTAGAACCTGACCTAGCCTAGAAACGGACCGTGAAGTGAACTGAGTGAAATTGCCAAAGGGTGAACCGTTCAACATGGTTCAACATAAATTGAGGTGCAAGAAGGAACTTCGACTCGAGGACTGCGGTGAAGCCAGCCTACTCACGCTGTTGCCTCGTCAAGCCAGCCGCTCCTACATTTCAAGGGCGCCCTTATTGCAGACCTTACGGTAAATACACCGCGCGTTGACCAACTTCAGGGTTTCAAAATAAAATGTCAGGTTTTTGAAAGGCAATAACAGAGATGTGTCGAATTGTCGATGATTTTACCAGCCAGCCAGTGTATTCTACACTGATTTTGAGTCATTAGGTCACATGACCTGGAAGGTATTCAGCCGTAAATGCTTATTTTTCGATAAAGAAAATAATATGAAATATATGGAGTATTAAACTCCAATAAAAATAGGTGTGTCCTAACCAGGCTGTGCAGTAATGCCATTCTACATTGATTTCGAGTCATTAGGTCATATGACCTGGGAGTTATTGAGCCGAAAAGCCACATTTTTCCATAAAAAAATGAATTATGAAATTTGGGGAGTATTAAACTCCAATAAAAGAAGGTGTGTCCTAACCAGGCAGTGTAGTAATGTCATTCTACATTGACTTTGAGTCATTAGCTCATATGACCTGGGAGTTATTGAGCCGAAAAGCCACATTTTTCCATAAAAAAATGAATTATGAAATTTGGGGAGTATTAAACTCCAATAAAAGAAGGTGTGTCCTAACCAGGCAGTGTAGTAATGTCATTCTACATTGACTTTGAGTCATTAGCTCATATGACCTGGGAGTTATTGAGCCGAAAAGCCACATTTTTCCATAAAAAAATGAATTATGAAATTTGGGGAGTATTAAACTCCAATAAAAAAAGGTGTGTCCTAACCAGGCAGTGTAGTAATGTCATTCTACATTGACTTTGAGTCATTAGCTCATATGACCTGGGAGTTATTGAGCCGAAAAGCCACATTTTTCAGAAAATGCATGTTTCCATAAAGAAATTAATCATGAAATATGGGGAGTATTACACTCCAATAAAAAAAGGTGTGTCCTAACCAGGCAGTCTAGTAATATGATTCTACATTGATTTTGAGTCATTCGGTCACATGACCTGGGAGTTATTGAGCCGAAAAGGCGAATTTTTCAGAAAATGCATGTTTCCATAAAGAAATTAATCATGAAATATGGGGAGTATTAAACTCCAATAAAAAAAGGTGTGTCCTAACCAGGCAGTCTAGTAATATGATTCTACATTGATTTTGAGTCATTCGGTCATATGACCTGGGAGTTATTGAGCCGAAAAGCCACATTTTTCCATAAAAAAATGAATTATGAAATTTGGGGAGTATTAAACTCCAATAAAATAAGGTGTGTCCTAACCAGGCAGTGTAGTAATGTCATTCTACATTGACTTTGAGTCATTAGCTCATATGACCTGGGAGTTATTGAGCCGAAAAGCCACATTTTTCCATAAAAAAATGAATTATGAAATTTGGGGAGTATTAAACTCCAATAAAATAAGGTGTGTCCTAACCAGGCAGTGTAGTAATGTCATTCTACATTGACTTTGAGTCATTAGCTCATATGACCTGGGAGTTATTGAGCCGAAAAGCCACATTTTTCCATAAAAAAATGAATTATGAAATTTGGGGAGTATTAAACTCCAATAAAAAAAGGTGTGTCCTAACCAGGCAGTGTAGTAATGTCATTCTACATTGACTTTGAGTCATTAGCTCATATGACCTGGGAGTTATTGAGCCGAAAAGCCACATTTTTCAGAAAATGCATGTTTCCATAAAGAAATTAATCATGAAATATGGGGAGTATTACACTCCAATAAAAAAAGGTGTGTCCTAACCAGGCAGTCTAGTAATATGATTCTACATTGATTTTGAGTCATTCGGTCACATGACCTGGGAGTTATTGAGCCGAAAAGGCGAATTTTTAAGAAAATGCAAAAGTTTAAGATAGCAGAAAAATAGCTAAAATGAAGACAGTCATTACGAGCAGAAAAATGAAGTAAAACAGAAAACAGTTGATAAAATCTATGAATGGGCAAAAGCTTTTCTAAACAGGAAAGTTTTTAACTGCTTTTTGAATGTGAGTTCAGAGGAAGAGCCTCTCTGGACCAGGGGGAGAGCATTCCAGAGCCTTGGGGCCACCACCGCGAAGTAGTGATATCTCATATCAATCTAGGTTGTTCTTTGATAGTTGTTGCAGAAATATTGTTGTAGACCAAATAGCATAACAGCAAAACACTCAAAAATGGAAGTCTTGAGTGAAAGGGAGCCGGAGTCAAAAGAAGTTTTGTGATATGATATATATTCAGTTGAAACAGAGATCCTGGCCAAGGAGATGCACTCCTGTACATACCACGGGTGGACATACAGGCTTACATGAAAAGGACCAGCCAGTCCTACACGTTTATAGTGATTCAGTTGAACAGAGATTACATTTTGTTATTCTGTTACGATAGTGCCCAGATCAGAGATTACATTTGTTATTCTAAAATGGCGCTGTACACAGGGCAATGTGATGAGACATGAGGTTATTTTGACCTGTGACTGAGAGATGATCTGTATAACTATGAATGCAGTTATTATTAAAGAAGTTGATTGTTATGACAATAAAGCAGGGCATACGCACTTCTGTATGTTTTGATTACCACATTATCCTACACTTATCCTAGCGTTGTGAGCTGTTTCAAGATGGTCAAGATGAATTATAAAATGTAGGCTAGAAGTCACCAGTGAAATGTGTCCATGCATCTATTAAATCTATTAAAGTGTATGCTAACTGAAAATGTAAAGTAGCACATAAAATGAGCTGGTGTGATGTTAATTTATTTTCCCTGTCAATAGTTGTATGTGTTTTGGAGATATCAGCCCTAGAATCTTCTGCCTTCCCTTCTAAGAAAATAGTTAATACTCCTCATATTATATTTTTTATTGAAAAATACGCATTTTCAGAGAAGTGAGGCTTTTTGGCTCAATAACTCCCAGGTCATATGACCTAATGACTCAAAGTCAATGTAGAATGACATTACTACACTGCCTGGTTAGGACACACCTTCTTTTATTGGAGTTTAATACTCCCCAAATTTCATAATTCATTTTTTTATGGAAAAATGTGGCTTTTCGGCTCAATAACTCCCAGGTCATATGAGCTAATGACTCAAAGTCAATGTAGAATGACATTACTACACTGCCTGGTTAGGACACACCTTCTTTTATTGGAGTTTAATACTCCCCAAATTTCATAATTCATTTTTTTATGGAAAAATGTGGCTTTTCGGCTCAATAACTCCCAGGTCATATGAGCTAATGACTCAAAGTCAATGTAGAATGACATTACTACACTGCCTGGTTAGGACACACCTTCTTTTATTGGAGTTTAATACTCCCCAAATTTCATAATTCATTTTTTTATGGAAAAATGTGGCTTTTCGGCTCAATAACTCCCAGGTCATATGACCGAATGACTCAAAATCAATGTAGAATCATATTACTAGACTGCCTGGTTAGGACACACCTTTTTTTATTGGAGTTTAATACTCCCCATATTTCATGATTAATTTCTTTATGGAAACATGCATTTTCTGAAAAATTCGCCTTTTCGGCTCAATAACTCCCAGGTCATATGAGCTAATGACTCAAAGTCAATGTAGAATGACATTACTACACTGCCTGGTTAGGACACACCTTTTTTTATTGGAGTTTAATACTCCCCATATTTCATGATTCATTTCTTTATGGAAACATGCATTTTCTGAAAAATTCGCCTTTTCGGCTCAATAACTCCCAGGTCATGTGACCGAATGACTCAAAATCAATGTAGAATCATATTACTAGACTGCCTGGTTAGGACACACCTTTTTTTATTGGAGTGTAATACTCCCCATATTTCATGATTAATTTCTTTATGGAAACATGCATTTTCTGAAAAATGTGGCTTTTCGGCTCAATAACTCCCAGGTCATATGACTGAATGACTCAAAATCAATGTAGAATCATATTACTAGACTGCCTGGTTAGGACACACCTTTTTTTATTGGAGTTTAATACTCCCCAAATTTCATAATTCATTTTTTTATGGAAAAATGTGGCTTTTCGGCTCAATAACTCCCAGGTCATATGAGCTAATGACTCAAAGTCAATGTAGAATGACATTACTACACTGCCTGGTTAGGACACACCTTCTTTTATTGGAGTTTAATACTCCCCAAATTTCATAATTCATTTTTTTATGGAAAAATGTGGCTTTTCGGCTCAATAACTCCCAGGTCATATGAGCTAATGACTCAAAGTCAATGTAGAATGACATTACTACACTGCCTGGTTAGGACACACCTTCTTTTATTGGAGTTTAATACTCCCCAAATTTCATAATTCATTTTTTTATGGAAAAATGTGGCTTTTCGGCTCAATAACTCCCAGGTCATATGACCTAATGACTCAAAGTCAATGTAGAATGACATTACTACACTGCCTGGTTAGGACACACCTTCTTTTATTGGAGTTTAATACTCCCCAAATTTCATAATTCATTTTTTTATGGAAAAATGTGGCTTTTCGGCTCAATAACTCCCAGGTCATATGAGCTAATGACTCAAAGTCAATGTAGAATGACATTACTACACTGCCTGGTTAGGACACACCTTTTTTTATTGGAGTTTAATACTCCCCATATTTCATGATTAATTTCTTTATGGAAACATGCATTTTCTGAAAAATTCGCCTTTTCGGCTCAATAACTCCCAGGTCATGTGACCGAATGACTCAAAATCAATGTAGAATCATATTACTAGACTGCCTGGTTAGGACACACCTTTTTTTATTGGAGTGTAATACTCCCCAAATTTCATAATTCATTTTTTTATGGAAAAATGTGGCTTTTCGGCTCAATAACTCCCAGGTCATATGACTGAATGACTCAAAATCAATGTAGAATCATATTACTAGGCTGCCTGGTTAGGACACACCTTTTTTTATTGGAGTTTAATACTCCCCAAATTTCATAATTCATTTTTTTATGGAAAAATGTGGCTTTTCGGCTCAATAACTCCCAGGTCATATGAGCTAATGACTCAAAGTCAATGTAGAATGACATTACTACACTGCCTGGTTAGGACACACCTTCTTTTATTGGAGTTTAATACTCCCCAAATTTCATAATTCATTTTTTTATGGAAAAATGTGGCTTTTCGGCTCAATAACTCCCAGGTCATATGAGCTAATGACTCAAAGTCAATGTAGAATGACATTACTACACTGCCTGGTTAGGACACACCTTCTTTTATTGGAGTTTAATACTCCCCAAATTTCATAATTCATTTTTTTATGGAAAAATGTGGCTTTTCGGGTCAATAACTCCCAGGTCATATGACCTAATGACTCAAAGTCAATGTAGAATGACATTACTACACTGCCTGGTTAGGACACACCTTCTTTTATTGGAGTTTAATACTCCCCAAATTTCATAATTCATTTTTTTATGGAAAAATGTGGCTTTTCGGGTCAATAACTCCCAGGTCATATGACCTAATGACTCAAAGTCAATGTAGAATGACATTACTACACTGCCTGGTTAGGACACACCTTCTTTTATTGGAGTTTAATACTCCCCAAATTTCATAATTCATTTTTTTATGGAAAAATGTGGCTTTTCGGCTCAATAACTCCCAGGTCATATGACCGAATGACTCAAAGTCAATGTAGAATGACATTACTACACTGCCTGGTTAGGACACACCTTCTTTTATTGGAGTTTAATACTTCCCAAATTTCATAATTCATTTTTTTATGGAAAAATGTGGCTTTTCGGCTCAATAACTCCCAGGTCATATGAGCTAATGACTCAAAGTCAATGTAGAATGACATTACTACACTGCCTGGTTAGGACACACCTTCTTTTATTGGAGTTTAATACTTCCCAAATTTCATAATTCATTTTTTTATGGAAAAATGTGGCTTTTCGGCTCAATAACTCCCAGGTCATATGACTGAATGACTCAAAATCAATGTAGAATCATATTACTAGACTGCCTGGTTAGGACACACCTTTTTTTATTGGAGTTTAATACTCCCCATATTTCATGATTAATTTCTTTATGGAAACATGCATTTTCTGAAAAATTCGCCTTTTCGGCTCAATAACTCCCAGGTCATGTGACCGAATGACTCAAAATCAATGTAGAATCATATTACTAGACTGCCTGGTTAGGACACACCTTTTTTTATTGGAGTGTAATACTCCCCATATTTCATGATTAATTTCTTTATGGAAACATGCATTTTCTGAAAAATGTGGCTTTTCGGCTCAATAACTCCCAGGTCATATGAGCTAATGACTCAAAGTCAATGTAGAATGACATTACTACACTGCCTGGTTAGGACACACCTTTTTTTATTGGAGTTTAATACTCCCCAAATTTCATAATTCATTTTTTAATGGAAAAATGTGGCTTTTCGGCTCAATAACTCCCAGGTCATATGACCTAATGACTCAAAGTCAATGTAGAATGACATTACTACACTGCCTGGTTAGGACACACCTTCTTTTATTGGAGTTTAATACTCCCCAAATTTCATAATTCATTTTTTTATGGAAAAATGTGGCTTTTCGGCTCAATAACTCCCAGGTCATATGACCTAATGACTCGAAATCAATGTAGAATGGCATTACTGCACAGCCTGGTTAGGACACACCTATTTTTATTGGAGTTTAATACTCCATATATTTCATATTATTTTCTTTATCGAAAAATAAGCATTTACGGCTGAATACCTTCCAGGTCATGTGACCTAATGACTCAAAATCAGTGTAGAATACACTGGCTGGCTGGTAAAATCATCGACAATTCGACACATCTCTGTTATTGCCTTTCAAAAACCTGACATTTTATTTTGAAACCCTGAAGTTGGTCAACGCGCGGTGTATTTACCGTAAGGTCTGCAATAAGGGCGCCCTTGAAATGTAGGAGCGGCTGGCTTGACGAGGCAACAGCGTGAGTAGGCTGGCTTCACCGCAGTACGTAACCTACGTCTTAACAGCCTTTACAGCACATTGGCTGTGTATGAATGAGTCTTTAGGCTAGCTCATAAACTAGTGACATGACTCTTGTTTACATCCCTGCACCTGCTAGCTAGCAGGTTAGCACAGTTCACGTTAGCGTCAACATAGCAGAAATACAGCATTCCGTCAACATGCACCAGGCTATTTGTGAGACAAGCGGACATCATGCGCTCCCCTGTGCTTGTGTAGAAATAGAGAGGAAGTCAGCTAATGCTCATATTTACACACCAGTCTCGACGTCTCTCATCATATTCTCCTCCATCTTCCTTTCCAGTCTTGTTCAGAGGAGCCGACGCTGCCTCAGTGTTTCCACGGTAACGCAGCAGGAGGAGGAGGAGGGAGAGGATGCGGCGCGCGCCTCCTGACCGTGCTGGCATCTCCATCAGCAGCAGCACAGAGTACGGTAATGCTTCTCAAAGTGGGGTCCGGGGACCCCCAGGCCTTGACGGGCATCTATGTTGACGGGGTTCCAGAGGGTCCTCAGCAAAAAGGACAATTTATTTTCACTAGAATTCCAACCATGAGTATCACAATTTCAGGTTGTATGACTATTTTCAACCGCGAAATCGTATGCACTAAAATAATAGAATATAATACTCAGGCAGGCTGAGGCAGCCTCTCTCAACTGAATCAATAATAAAAAATACAACAGTCTATTAAAGAAACACACATTCAGAAAACATGGTTGTAAAGTTGGTTTAGCACAAGTGAAGTAAATTCAGTCATTTGTTGTCTGTAATCCAATCCAGTTGCCAGAATCAAACATTAGCATTTTGCGTGTCTTGTAAAGTCAAACCAGGGATACGTTAATGTGACTTACCGTTGAAATAGCCTACAGGTAGACTTTGGAAACGCTGAGATGCAAACACGACTCTCCGGTGTGAAAGTGTTTAAGCCAGGGGTTCTCTAAATTTTGATGACTGAGAGCCAATTTAGAGGCCCAACATTGGATTGAGGGCCGCGCAAGAAAAAACGGAACACAAAATAAATTCAAAACGAAACATTTTCTGTAATAACCTATTCTATACTAAAAGACATGCGAATCGTGACTCATGTGAGAAGATGTTTTATAGAGGAGAAAAAAAAACATTTCTCCATTTGTAGATGTTTTAATACACCACACAAGACACAACACACACACCCCTCGCCAAGATTTAGACTAAATTTGGGGCGTTATTTAGCCCCCTTCCCGACAAGGTAGCATGACATGGTTGGTACCAATTGATGCCTTAGGTCTTCTCCTAGTTTCATAAGATACCAAAATCTGCACTCTGCCTTTAAAACCACTACAGCCTCTGAAAGACAGTAAACCTAGCATCAGACCAAATACTATCATGTCACCTACAGTAACTCATCACGGGCCACCAGAAACATTCCAGAGGGATGCACTTTGAGAACCCCTGGTTTAGGTCCTCCATCCACCCCCGGGCCACAACACCCCTACTGGCCACTGTGCCTCTTTCAATTCACCTTTTTCACAGCAGCATTTTGTGTCTCAAAGGCAGGAAGTAAACAGGGAGGGCCCCCCGGAACTGGAGCACCTAAATGGATTGGAAGTTGGAAACCCTCATTAATGTTTTGTTGCACCTTTGGTACTTCCTGCCTTTGAGACACAAAATGGCTGCTGTGAAAAAAGGTCAACCGCACACTCTAGTAATTATGCAATGTACCTTTGCTTCAGAAATGTTGCCAACGTTTAATTCTGGCGCCCAGCTGCAATCAGTAGAAAGTTGTAGATGCATCACTTTCATTGCCGTCATACCTGCGTTTTTAATGGCGTTTTATTCAGAGAGGGGGGGAAAAGGCTTCTCACTGCAGGCGGCAGACAGAGATTGTGAATTATCCTGCAGATTGATTAAAGCTGGAGGATTTCTAGACAATTGGAGCATAGATGTCATCAAGGCCAATCAAGCCTGGCCCTATTCCTTTCCCATTACAACCGCTGCACCTGATTAGCTACATGAAATGAGCAGCCGCGGCACAACTCCTGGAGCAAGAGAGGCACACAGACTGTTGCTAATTTCCAGCTTCTAAGCTGTGTGTAACAGGAGCAAATGAATAAGAGCAGGGAGAGGGCAATGGCTTCTCTCTCTGTGTGTGTGATCTGTATTTGATGGCAAGCATTACCAGGGCCGCTGAATAGGTAGGTCGGCCTGATTATTTCGGAGATGTCAGGAAGAGAATACTGCGCCCCCTGCGTAATATTTCGTTAAAATTGAAAATTGAATAGCTGTCCTTCACGCTATGTCATTCCTTTAACACTGGGCCAATTAAAGAGCTCCATGGTGGTACAATCATTCATTTTCAAGGGGCCAGATTGAAATTGAATTATGGAGCATGAGAAGAATGAATTGGATACGCTACATGTTTCCCTTGTTTCTTGGTTCTTATCTAATGGAGAGACTGTGCAGGGCAGGCGTGGTTGAATCTGTGTCAACTTTCTGGCTTGTATATGTAGAGTTGGGGGACTTGACTTGATCTCATGTCTCACATTGAGACTTGACACTTGGTTGGGTTACTTTGTGATATTATGTACGGACCCCAGGAGTGGCCATTGAGAGAGAAGAAGAGTTATGTTGAGTCCATGATTGGCTGTAATGTGTCCAATAGTGCGCACGAGATACAATTGGTTCCCTTGATTTTGTTAAAGGTGCTAAATACAATATTTAGCCTTGCAGCAAAACGCTATGTGATATGTGGCGAGACAGGGGAGTAATGGCATTCTGAGTAATGAAGGAAGCCACACCCTCTGCCAGTCAAACAGAGGAGTTCAAAGTTATTTGTAGATTTTTTTTCTCACAGCGGTTATGCTTAGGGTTGCCAGATTGAGCGGTTTTCCGCCCAATTTAGCTGGTTTGGTTTTGCATTGTGCAGGGAAAACTCGGCTGGGGCGGCATTTGAGACTTCAGACGTAGAACATAATGACTTACTGTATAACTTGTCTGCGGTACTTTGATGATGTCAAAATGTAGAACTTTATTACTGCAAAGTGTTGAGTTGCATGGAATGGGTTTCTTTTGCATCTTTAAAAGTATCATATTCTATATGGGGGTGTGTCCCTCTTGAAACATGTCTGAAGTACCGGTAGATGAAAAAATAGAATCACTTTCAACAATAACCCCTCTCTCCCCTCTGCACAAGTTACAATCTGCATGCACGCAGTATGTTTCTTGTCCTGAAGTCTGCAGGCTGCACAAATGATTTAACAAAAACATCCATCAATGGAAAACAGAAGAAGATGAAAGAATAATACATTCCACATCACGGTCGCTCAAATTTTAATTACCTCTCAGGAGAGGCTATTTTTATTTGATTACTAAAACACTTTTGACCTCGGATGATTTCTGAACCTATGAATGTGCTTCACGCGTACTGTAGACATGTCTGTCATGGTTAAATACAATAAGTACAGTAAGTCTCACTATCACTATTTGAAGTGTGGGCTTGTGACTGGAGGACACACTGCCACAATTACTTGCAGAACATAACAGAAACCCCTTTGGGGTGGGGGAGAGCTTTGGCACTGCAAAGATATTTTCAAACATTCCTTTTAACTGTTAACTGATCAAAAAAGTCAATGCTGGTAGCTAGGTACCACGACTGGGGGGTGAAACACACACACACACACACACACACACACACACACACACACACACACACACACACACTCTCTCACACACACACACACACACACATACACACACACACACACACACGCACATATTAAATTCTTTATTTACTTGCCCAGCATGAGGCTAGGTGTGTGTGTGTGCGTGCGCACGTGTGTGTGTGTGTGTGTGTGTGTGTGCGTGCGTGTGTGTGTGTGTGTGTGTGTGCGTGCGCGTGCGTGTGTGTGTGTGTGTTCGTCGAAGGGGCTGGTGGCATTTGCGGTTGTGCAAATCCGTGTGTTTGCCGTTGTATTTCTGCGAGTACAGGGAAACCCTTTTTACTCCAACCATCTGAGGGCTTCCACACATACTGTCCATCGCCAGCTGAAGGAGGAAGTCATGCAGAAATCAGAAGACAGGGCACAAGCTGCAGGGAGGTGGAGGCAGGTGGAGGCGGGTGGGGGTGCTGGTGAGGGCGGGGGCAGCAGAGGGGATGGAGAGAGCGGGGCGGCAGGCAGGACACAGAGAGTCACTATGGTGACAGCAATCAGGGGGCTCAGGGGAGCGAGGGGGGGGTCAGAGAGGAAGGCTTGAGAGG
>NC_139632.1:14266036-14284571 GCF_964638095.1 Poromitra crassiceps
GGAAGGGAAGGCGAGAGGAGAGGGGTTATGAGAGAAAACCCGGAGCGCTGTGAGAAATCCCTGACTCGCCGCATTAAAGCGACATGAGGCTGTGGTGTCTAATCCGCTGTGGGCTCTTCATGAGTTCGGCTGCCCGTCAAACTGGCTCAGATCCACAGCCCAGAGCCTTCACAAACCACTGTCATGCTGCTGACTGGACCCAGAGGCTTCACAAACCACTGTCATGCTGCTGACTGGACCCAGAGGCTTCTGGCCACTGCATGCAAATGAAAGGGGGGGGGGGGGGATAAGGGGTATAATACGTCCGTGAGGAGTTGGGCTTCAAAAACATTTTTCAGTTCTGCTTTGAATTCTTACAAGAGTTCAAAGTCGTCTGTCCAATGTGTTGTTGTGATTATATACACGCAAAATGACCATTTTCCATTGCCCATTTGTAGAGACAGAATATTGTTATCTGCTTTTTGCCAAAAGTTGGCGGACCACAAATGATTTGTTTGAAACCAGAAATAGCTGAGTTTATTATATTAGAATAGAAGATATAAATTTTAATGAAGTCATGTCGACATATTTTAGTGTGTCTTATCAGCGGTGATGAGAATATGATGTTATTACTTTAGTCGATGCCAGGGTGCGACATCAGATCAGATAAGTAGTGGTGAATGAAATGTAACAGTATAGAGTAGAAACAAAACAGCAAAATTGTTTGTATAAATCAAAACAGATTCCACTATGAGGTGCATAACACCTCAACTCTACATTGCCCTCAAAACGCATTATTTAGCAACACATTATGTTGTGCTTTTGCAAAAGAAATTGTGAACGTGTGCACGGCTGGTGATGAGGCGTGTCCCTGTGTGTGTGTGTGTGTGTGTGTGTGTGTGTGATTACCCTGGTTAAAAAAGACCATCGTTATGGTGATTAATGGTGCCTTCATTAAGCACAGCGAGATCATTTGCATACATTAGATAAATGTGTTGGAAGATTCTCCTGCCTTTAATGTGTGTGAAGCCTCAAAAGCAGCGTCGCCCTTTTTCTTTATTATTATTATCTTGGCCATTTCAAACGGAGATGCAATTGCAAAACGGGAGCAAAATATTTGCTTCTTGTGAATGTAACAAAGATGGCGTCAGTATTGTATCTTTTCACCAAATATATGTTGATTTGATCTCTGACTGTTGTGTAACATTATTACCAATTGGAATTAAGCACATGTGCAAATGTATTTCCACTGAATGTACAGCTGAAATAAATCGGCTTGTTAAAGAGACAACAGATACATGAAGGCTTAGTCGAATGATGGAACACCGCATAAATAAATGAATAAATAGCTAAATGGTTTCATCTTCCAACACTGTACTTGCCCGCAGCTAAGTTTACCATTAAGTGTGGGTGTGTGTGTGTGTGTGCGTGCGTGCATGCGTGCGTGCGTGCATCTGTGTGTGTGTGTGTGTGTGTGTGTGTGTGCGTGTGTGTGTGTCTGTCTGTGTGGCTGTGCATTATGCCTGTTGCTTTGTGTGTGCGCGTGTTCCCATTTGTGCATTTTGGATTCGTATAGCTGTAGGACAAGTGTCTTTAAATGAGCAACCAAGGAATTACTAGGTAAATACTGAACTCTGTCAGAAGCCAGGCACAAGGGAGGAGAGGTTCAGCTTCAGCGTGCAGTGCCTGAGATGAGAACTGATATGTCTTTGTTCAGAATGAGCATCAGCAGTGTCAGGGCAACATAAAGGGAAACCTACAGGGCAACCTACAGGGCAACATAAAGGGCAACCTACAGGGCAACCTACAGGGCAACCTACAGGGCAACCTAAAGGGCAACCTAAAGGGCAACATACAGGGCAACCTACAGGGCAACCTACAGGGCAACCTAAAGGGCAACATAAAGGGCAACCTACAGGGCAACCTACAGGGCAACCTAAAGGGCAACCTAAAGGTCAACCTACAGGGCAACCTACAGGGCAACCTACAGGGCAACCTAAACGGCAACCTACAGGGCAACCTACAGGGCAACCTAAAGGGCAACCTACAGGACAACCAGGATAGAGAGGGTGGAATTAAAAGCGCATGTGAGCCAGCCCGACTTGCAAATGATTTCCTAATTCTGTCACTAAGATCTATCTAAGAACCTGCAGTGCGCCATGCTGCAGAGCTGAATGTCGTTAATTTGCAGAAAGCTCCTCTGATTACCCACTGCAGGCAGCTGCTGCTCTCCATGTGATGCTAGGCTTTGTTTGGCAACTCCAATCTCTTCTGCTTCAACATGGGGGGGGGGGAGAGAGAGAGCTACGTTTGCCTTCAAATCCATCTGAGGAGGTCCATCATCACCACCACCACCACCACCACCACAAGCAGGCAGAGAGGAGACAGGAGGAAGGAGAGAGGGGGCAACATGGCACAGTGGCTGGCAAACGTATGTAGCCGCACTGGCAGCCAGGAGGTAGTTAGGGGTCGTCTTATTATGTAGCCGTATACTGGCAGCCAGGAGATAGTTAGGGGTCGTCTCTATTTCACAACAATGATTAGCGCCCTCCATCTGCGCGCTCGCTGCATTTCCCCCTATCCTTGATTGCAGTGTTCTCTATAACCAGGAAATTAGTTCATTTATGCTCCACGACCCTGCCGTCACCGAGCACAAGCAGGTGCAGCACACTCAACGACGCCACAGAGGGAGAGAGAGAGGCTCCTACTGAGAGAGAGAGAGAGAGAGAGAGAGAGAGAGAGAGAGAGGGGGGCTCATACTGAGAGAGAGAGAGAGAGAGAGAGAGAGAGGCTCATACTGAGAGAGAGAGAGAGAGAGTGGGGGGGCTATGTGCAAAATACGGAGTCATCATCAACTGAGACGATACAATCATAGCCTACCTCAAATACAATGGTAGCTGATTAAAACAGGGCCGATTCATACAAGCTGCATTATATCTTATGAGCAAGAACTATACGAAATCATGTAAACAGCAATGAATCATCTTCAGAGGGATTGAAAATGATCGACCAGAGTAAATAGAGATAGGAAAAGAGGGCAAAAACAAATACATATCATGTGCTGCTGTTGGTGCCTAACTGAGAAGAAAGCAGCACTTCATATGGAGGCTTCAGGGCCTCGCCCGGCCATCCCAGTGCAAGGAAGCTCAATGAATACACACAAAATCTACAGTATATATAGAGGTTATTATGAATACATAGACCTACATGTACAGGCGATGATACAAACACAGACTGTGCAGCAGCTTATAAAAATACATGTTATGAACAAACCTATATGTCCTGTATCTTTCCAGGTTTGCTGTTGATATGAGCACATGTGGTGTGTCAGTCACAGGGGACACAGAGAGGCTGAGAGACACTATGAGGGGGGCCTGAGGGGGGCACATTTGTTGGAAGAGCTACATTATGTGTGTGCGTGTGTGTGTGTGTGTGTGTGTGTGTGTGTGTGTGTGTGTGTGTGTGTGTGTGTGTGTGTGTGTGTGTGTGTGTGTGTGTGTGTGTGTGTGTGTGTGCGCGTGTGTGTGTGTGTGCTGGCCACCAGTGCTGTGGGAAGGGCCTAGTGATCAGCAGCTGAGCCTGAGCCCGTGTCCCGCTGGGAGCCGTCACTGCAGAATGGAGCAGGTGTCTGCAGGCTCACGCACGCACACACACACACACACACACACACACACGTCACGCACACACGTCACACACACTCTCACTTCCCTCTTTCTCTCTGTTTCCCCCCTCTCTCTACGAGTGATTTGGTTTTACACACTCTACCCTGCAATTTAGCCGTATTATTAGTTACTTTTCATGGCCGTCATCCCTGTAGATGAGACATGAAAAGGGCTGGAATGTGGACGTGATCCAGAAACAATAGTCTCTCCCCGGGAGAGCCAGCTGCAACCAACACAAACGCCCACGCCCGGCCGAAGGTCACCTTCCTGTGTTCAGGTATTTTGACCTGGAAGTAAACGTGTGTAATTTCACCCGTGTAACGGCGGCGAATGGCAGGGCTCGGGGGCTCTAAGTGGAGTGGGCTCACTGCTATAGTCACGCTGCGGCTGCACGCACTGTAGTTACCCACTGATAGTGTTGCTTTGACAAACAAACATTGGGTAATTATAGTTGGGCGAAAGTCTTTGCTGCGGAATAAGTGTTTGAAGACTGCCGAGTTAAAAATAGAAAAACTAAAGCACTCAACATCTCATGCACGCACGCGCACACACACACACACACACACACACACACACACACACACACACACACACACACACACACACACACACACACACACACACAATTAACACGGTGCCTGCGCGGTAGTGGAGTACTGTATATACCCAGGGTGGGCACGTGAATTCTACTGTGAATTCTACTTCCCTCAAGTCAGCGGGTACAGTTATACAGTTCAATAGGTTGAATAAACAAAATAATCTCGGCACCTGCTGTTCATTTTTCTTCTTCTTTAGCTAAAAAAATAAAATCCCAGGCCTCCTCTTTTGCCTGCTAGAAGAAAGCATTTAATTTCAGAGACAAATGGGTTGCCTCTCTTGAACACTGTTTCATATCCAGCTGCACTTATTTCACCCCTCTGAAAAGGAATCAACAGAAAGAGGGCAACGGAGTAAACAAGGACAGAGAGAAAATTGTGTTGTCTTCAATATTGTGACGTTCTCTCTCCTCATGTAGTGTTCTTTGCAAATGTTGACATTAACAATTATAATGATATAGGGAACGGAACACCCCGCTACTGCGTCTTGTTAGTGAAGTCATACACTGTGCAATTTTCCTATTAGAGCTAATGTTATGTTGGGCAGTCTGACAATAGATTCCATTTTGAGAGCACCAGTAAAAAAGTACCAGTAAAAAAACAAACAAGCATTATGGCAGATTTACTGAATGCCATTATGAAGATGATATTTGAATCTACGTACGTAGATACAAAAACATCAGCCTTACAAACCTTGACAAAAGAGGTATTCGGCCTGTAAGCCTTTTACTGACCTAAGTCCATGACAATCTGCCTCAGATGGCTCGGCTCGCAATCCTCTCCCTGACAAGATGCACACATTCATCATGCAAGCCAAATCCTCTCACAGAATGAACCAAAACACATGTATAGATTACATTACGCCCTGGCCCCTTTGTAAACACATGTATAGATTACGCCCTGGCCCCTTTGTAAACACCAATTTGAGATATCAATTGGAACAGATGCCCCTTTTATGAGTGAAGACTCCCTGACACCTGGCCATTATCCGGCAGCCATTTTAAGAGCAGGGGATGGGAGGAAATGTGGCGTATTGCTCACAGCTCGCCGCGCGATGCCGCGGTGACAGAACGTTCCCGATACTTGAGTGATCGCGTGCGTCGGTCTAGAATCCTGGCATGTTGATGAACGACACTGTTTTTTTTCTCCTCCACTCAGAATTGATAGTTTCAAAGCCAATGCTTTTGTATCGATCGGCTAATTGCCGGGGAGGCAAAGTGTCTGCTGTTAGCATGAATAAATGATGTCGGCGGGCTGACGTGTGCATTAGTGCCGGGGAGTGACCGGTGACTCTGCAGGAGCTAGCCATTAGCTCCACCGTGATATAGCTAGTGGACAAGGCTCTGCGGCGCAGAGTGTATGAAGCTGAGCTGCTTTTCAATGTGTGGAGCTGATGATAGATTTTTTTTTCCAGATCAATTGATTAGCCTGGGAATGGCTGCTATTCATGCAAGGCCAGCTAAATGAAGCTAAGATATTGGAAATACATAAAAAAAAAAAAACTACAGGCATTTTGTCCAGTCTGCCTATATGCTAGGTAAGCATTAGCCTTTGAGAGGGGATGCTAACGAGGCTTTGTACACGTCGCCTGCATGGTCAGATGCAGCAACAGCATCATCCGTCCTCCAGTGCCATTAATAATACATGTATTCTAACAGCAGCATTCAGGTTGAAACGCTTTAGCATGGCATCTGCTGCCCTGTGCCGGGACAACAGTGACCACACTGTAAAGTCACCTCATTTACAGGATATTTTTGCATGGAAATTATTTCTCTGGGTGGGCCTAATTCTCCCTGTCTCTTCCTTTCTCTACCCTTATGTCTGCAATATTACGTCTTCTTGCCGCAGTTTAAGGTGTATGTGTGTGTGTGTGTGTGTGTGTGTGTGTGTGTGTGTGTGTGTGTGTGTGTGTGTGAGAGAGAGAGAGAGAGAGAGAGCGAACGAGCGAGCAATGCACTCTATGTACATCTAAGAACTCAAACAATTTTATTACCATATGTTTATGAGTATCCAATCATGTTGCTTATTGGAGCGGGAAAAAAACATTTCTTGTTTCCTATTAAAGAAATTATAACTTTTCTCTCTCCTCAGTCGCCTAAATGGTTCGACAACACATTCATTGAAACACGTCTCCAAGCGTGTAGACATTTAAAGTGGAAGCCGGTGGAGTTATTCTTGTTGTGCGCTGCCCGCTTGCTTTTCTCCGAGCATGAGAAAGAGCGGTTAAGCATGAAGTGACATTTGGAGAGCTGCATTTGTGCAGCATGGGCATGTTTCGCCTCACAGTGCCGTGGGCCAACCCTGTGACGGACTGTGGATGCGTCTCATTCCAAAAAGGTTATTCCTTATCGAAAGCCCTAGTTCAGCAATTGACGCAGAGCTGATACTAGATAAGTTGTATACCTCACCTCACGGTAGATAGCAGGTGGTGTTTACATTTGTTCCATCATCTGAGGTCTCATGAGGAGACTCCCTAAGGACATTTTTTCTTTTTTGGAGTGAGATGCATGACTGCATAAAACTATGCAAATAAATAAAAGATAGAAATAAAAGGCCCAGGCAGTGAGCAGTGGTCAAAAGACTCTCCCGTGGGTGGCTGTGTGTGTGTGTGTGTGTGTGTGTGTGTGTGTGTGTGTGTGTGTGTGTGTGTGTGTGTGCGTGCGTGCGCGTGCGCGTGCGCATGCGCGTGCGTCCAGTGGGGGGGTGTCATGATTAAAGCCTCCGCCAGATGGACCGCAGCGGTCACCCTGCAAGCGTGGATGTACCCCGACCGGGATCAAACGCAAACCGGCCTGCCGCCCCCACAGCCCCCGAGCCCACCGCAACACGCCGCCGCGAGCAACCGACCCACCTCAGCCCCCACATTGCAGGCTGGCCACGGCTTAATCTCACACAGGTAGAGTCATCCAGATTAGATTAGATTAGAGCAGAACGCAAGAGGACAAAAGAGGAAAGATCAAAATAGAGTAGCGTTCGTTTCCTACAATACATCCTCCGATAGCTATTCCAGACATTGACTGTCTTTGAGACTCAAGAAACTCCAATTGTATTGTATGAATTATTATTAAAACGTATTAACTGTTGGCAAAAAAAACTGACCTCAGTCACGTAATGGCAATTATATTTTACATTACGTAATGGAAATCAACAGCAAAACGGAACTCCATGTTTGTGTGATGGCGGTCTGCAGTAGCGGATGCAGGCTGAAGTTGAATGTCACCACAAGCTGCGGACCGCTCTGTTGTCCAAATGGACACTAATCCACCAGAGTCCTGTTGAGAATACAGCCTCAGTGCCAGGACGCATGCCAGTCTCAACAGCCAATGCATAGCTAAGCCTCTCTGGGCACCTCCACAAACCTCCTCTCATTCGTGTTAGGCTTCAGACGAAGAGACCACCACGATCTCACCCGCAAAAAAGTATATATAAGTGTGTTTACTTTTAGGGCATTCACGACTATGTGTTTTAGTAGTACTGTAATCGACTACTCCCAAACAGGAGTCGACTAGTCGACAAGTCATGGCAGATTTTTTTCACCCATTAAAAATGACCAACTCTGATCAAAAAGGTCTCAAAAACAGTCAGTAAAGGTTTAAATAATGTAGGCGGGGCCAACTTGGCTGGGGTTATGTGAAATTGCAGAGCCCTGATTGGCTCTGATGGGCTGTTTACATGAGCCGCTAAATCCCAGCAACTTGTCTGAGCTGGAGACTGTTTGACTAGAGTAGGCTACAGGTAACAACATAAACTAGATGGTAGTCTTTCTGTCTCTAAATACTTTCAATTACGTTTATTTAACATGGCATCATAGAAACTGATTGTTCAACATTATGTTCAATTTATTTATTGATGTACTGTATATTGTTTATTCCTAAAACCGTAAATGAACGAGTAGTCGACTATGACGCATGATGTTGACTAGTAGTTTTGATAGTCAACTAGTCTGTGAAATCCCGAGTTTATTTAATAGCAATTCGTGAAATAAATCAATCGGTTGTGGCTTACACTTAAAAAATACCAGAAATTTCTCGCTGCATCTTATGACGTCTGCTAGTAATGGACCAGAGAGAACACTCTAACACCGTCCTCTGTAAGACAAACTAAGACAAAATGACAATTAATCATGAAAGTATTGGACAAAAAACTCATCACAGCAGTATCCTGACTTCACCTCCGCAAAGGACAGCAAGGTGTTTCTGTAGAGTTTCTTTCTGCTTTTAGTTTTTTTAGCGGGGGGTTCCTATCTGGAGGAAACCCCAGGGGAGCACGGGGAGAACATGCAAACTCCACACAGAAAGGCCCTTTTTGACAAGCCCACCTGGGCCATAGGCACTGAGGACATGAGAATGGGGACACAGCCTCAGCGCCCACAGTGTCCCAGGCGGGAATCGAACCCAGGACCTTCTTGCTGTGAGGCGACAGCTCTACCACTTCGCCACCGTGCCCCCCGTGTAGAGTTTACATCCATAGAGTTTGGCCTCAGCTTGCTGACAGCCCCTGTCACATCTCTACAGTCTGCAAAGCTCCATCCTGTCACATCTCTGCAGTCTGCAAAGCTCCATCCTGTCACATCTCTGCAGTCTGCAAAGCTCCATCCTGTCACATCTCTACAGTCTGCAAAGCTCCATCCTGTCACATCTCTACAGTCTACAAAGCTCCATCCTGTCACATCTCTACAGTCTACAAAGCTCCATCCTGTCACATCTCTGCAGTCTGCAAAGCTCCATCCTGTCACATCTCTACAGTCTACAAAGCTCCATCCTGTCACATCTCTGCAGTCTACAAAGCTCCATCCTGTCACATCTCTACAGTCTACAAAGCTCCATCCTGTCACATCTCTGCAGTCTACAAAGCTCCATCCTGTCACATCCCTGCAGTCTACAAAGCTCCATCCTGTCACATCTCTGCAGTCTACAAAGCTCCATCCTGTCACATCTCTACAGTCTGCAAAGCTCCATCCTGTCACATCTCTGCAGTCTACAAAGCTCCATCCTGTCACATCTCTGCAGTCTGCAAAGCTCCATCCTGTCACATCTCTGCAGTCTGCAAAGCTCCATCCTGTCACATCTCTACAGTCTACAAAGCTCCATCCTGTCACATCTCTGCAGTCTGCAAAGCTCCATCCATACCAAACAGCTTTGAGCTGAAGGGGAAGACAGGCTGTGACAAATGCAGCACGGGCCTTCTTCCGGGATCAGCATGAAGAATTAATTTGTGATCTGAGGAGTTGACCAGGGAGAGTGACATACAGTAGGCAGGGGGAAAGGTGTTGACTGGGGATCATGCCCCATGACACGGAGGGAGATTAGTTATTAGATTAGTTATGATTTCACCCAAATGTTTGTCTTTAATATGTCTTAATATGCCCCCCCCCCCAGTGTGTTGCAGGAGTGAACATATCCTGGTGGGATTTAGATGTTGATAGTTTTTCCAAATATGAGGATTATCCAAAGCAAAGATGTCAGCGCTTATGCTCCAAATCAACACCAGCACTTAAGAACATTTCATTTGGATGGTGACCTGTATCTTGGATTTCCATTTTTGTTGTTGTTGTTGCCACATCTATGAAACTGACTTCATGTTTTCAGAGTCAAGAAATCAATTTAACTTAAAAGAAATAAGCAATACGAACAATGTTCGTTCAGCGCTGGCGGAGGTTTGCCCTCTCCGAACGCCTTCTAGTCCTAACATCAGAAACAAACTACAGTCAACCGAGTCAACGGTCCCTTCTTGCATGGCTACAGTAGCATTGTGTTCATGTCTGCAGTGTGGTGTCTGGGAGTCCGTAAGTGATGCTGAGATTGTCACTGGGCAGGGAGAGACAGGCGAGTCGCAGGCTCTGACACCCATTTGTTGATTGTTACCGGTGGAGGGTGGACACCTGCCAGGAGAGAGGCCATCATCAATCTGAGTAGCACAGCGAGATGCTGCTGCTGCAAGAACTTCAATACAGCAACTAAATGGATACTTCAAGGGCAAATCAAAAAGAGCCAAGTAAGCCACCGCATACTGAGGAGAGAACGGCCCAGGCGATTAAATCTATTAGGCTCTTCTGTGGCATATTGAAATCAGCCCAGCCTGATGAGTGCTGCATTGTTCTCCTTGCCTCTGTTATAATGCTGTTATTCCACTTTTTTGTCCTCTATTATGGTCCTGTTACATATACAGTGTAATGGAGATCATTCAGCAAAATCACTAGCAGCTGTGACTGAAAAGTAATTGCAGAGATGGGTTTTTGCTGCAGAATACGGGTTCTTTTCAAAACCTCCTCCTGCTAATAACCAAGCTATTTTCTTGGTAGACTTTTGACACCATGGCTGGTATCTTCACTTCTCCTCCTTTAAATAGAAGTCTTATTATGCAGAGTGAAACATGAGACAGGTGTTGAGACAGTGCGTCTGACAGTTAACAAGACTCAAACCGAGAGCACCCACAATTATCACTGTCTGCACACTGCATATTCAAACCTGCTATAGTTTGTTTGCTATTGTTTGCCTGCTCATTCCCACCTGTTATCCGCTATACTAGGAACAGCTGCAAAAGTGCATTGTGTGGATGTACAGCACAGTGACATGCTAGCAGTAAACTTTGAGCTTCAACACAAACCTGGAAGAAGAGTTACTTGTCATTTTGCAGGGCGTGGCATACAGTAGATACAGCATAGTGTGTGTGTGTGTGTGTGTATGTGTGTGTGTGTGTGTGTGTGTGTGTGTGTGCGCGTGTGTGTGTGTGTGTGCATGAGACTAGTTTTCTCTCCAATTGTACTTGGCCAATTCCCTGTGCTGTCCGGGTCATTGCTCCACCCCCTCTGGCGATCTGGGGAGAGTTGTAGCCTAGCACATGCTTCCTCCGATACATGTGCAGTCACCAGCCACTTCTTTTCAACTGACAGCGAGCGGTTCCCCTCCCCTCCAAACAGACACCCCCGACGGACCAGAGGAGGCACTAGTGCAGCGACCAGGACGTATAACCTTAATTCGGCTTCGCACCCGCAGACCCGGTCAATTGTGCCAAGCCGGCGGGAACACGGGGGGCTCGAACCTGGGACCCTCGTGTTGGTCGGCAGGGAATCTACCGCTGCGCTACCTGGACACCCTGGCGTTGTGTTCTCAAAAGAACAGAAGTGAGTACGAGAAGACAAGAGCGAGAAACGGCGGTAGTAGAGGGGACAAAGATAGAACGTGCATTTGAGAAGATCTCGAAAATCCTTTGTTGAAATTCAAGTCAGTCAGCAGCCCTTTGTGGACTCATGAGCATTTGCATCAGCAGAAAGAAGGGGAAAAAAGGAAAAAGTTCACAGCGGGTAGTTAATCCTTGAAGGTCTGTGAGTGGGAGGGGTTTAGGGTGGAGGAGCAGGGCAGAATGGAGGGCACGAGGAGTTCACCACAATTAGCCAGCTTGCTGCTCTCTGCATTAGCAGGCTGTAAGCACAGGCCGAGGTGTTCTGCTGGGGCCCGGCTCAGGCCGAGGCGTTCTGCTGGGGCCCGGCTCAGGCCGAGGCGTTCTGCTGGGGCCCGGCTCAGGCCGAGGCGTTCTGCTGGGGCCCGGCTCAGGCCGAGGCGTTCTGCTGGGGCCCGGCTCAGGCCGAGGCGCCGTTCTGCTGGGGCCCGGCTCAGGCCGAGGCGCCATTCTGCTGGGTGGGTGTGTGTGTGTGTGTGTGTGTGTGTGTGTGTGTGTGTGTGTGTGTGTGTGTGTGTGTGTGTGTGTGTGTGTGTGCGTGCGTGTGCGTGCGTGCGTGCGTGCATGCATGTGTGTGAGTGTGTGTGTGTGTGTATTATACCCCTGCGTATGTGTGTGCGTGTGTGTGAGCCAGAGCCAATCAATGAGATGGGGTTTCACATTGCTGACTGCATGGCTGGCTGTCCTGGGCTAAAGCCACGAAAGCTTTTTAACTTTCAAAACTGTAGAGGAGGGAAGAAATATCATTTAGCTCCGCAGAAACCGTTTAGCATCAACAGAAATGCCAAATAATGCATCCAATTAATGCTGTGCACTTTTATTGCCGTGCAGTCGGACAAAATGGCGAGCAATAAAAAATAAAATAAAATAAAAAAGATTACGCAAGTGTATGTTACTCCTCCTTATCACTAATTACTCCTTTGACATTTTGTTGTTACAATAATGCTTCATTCATTGCCGTATTGCATTTAACCGACACACCAACACACGCGTCGTCTTATACTGTGAGTGTGTTTCTAATGGAAAAGGCCAGAGCTACACTGCAGTGTCTCTGCCACGTCCAGGCTGTAAAGTGTCTCAGCATGGCTGCCCTTGCTAGGAAATATCTCAAACCACTCCCTCCATCTGTCCACACACAGCATTATAATGCACAGTGTGTTCTCTTAACTAGGACATGGCAGCAACATGGTTCCATCCTCGCTCTGTGTCTGACTGTGCAGAGCAACTCGACGCAGACGTCCTCCACACCACACACACACACACACACACACTGGAAAAGAGCAGGTTGTGTTTATAGCTAATTTACTGAGTAGCAGCAAACACGCTTTTCATTGCTATATAAAACCGCCATCCTGTAGAAACAATTTGGTGAAATAACATGCGCCAGACAAGACAACTGTGAGAGAGAGTATTTTCACTTTCAAATCATATTCTCGTTTAGAGAAAAGGTTATTTGGATCACATTTCGGAGGGAGAAAACAACCTCCTTATTTTCTCACTACAGTACATTGCCCTTTATGAGAGAGAAAAAAACAAAACACAAAAACAAATTATCACGCTCCATTTTCAGCCCTCACTTTACAGCCTCGACATGTCAACAGTTAAAAGTTGACGCCGGCATTCAAAGGATAAACGCATAATAAACGCCTTGTGATGCCTTCATTACCATGCCTCTGATTTGCCATTCTGTACAGTATATGGGAAATTAAAAAGTGGCGATAAATAGCATGGCTGGGAGGAGAATATTGGAGGCAGTGAGGTGGAGAATGGCTTTCCTGGCTCCAACCCAGCGCCTTTATGAAACTCAAAGGTCAGAGCTGGAGGAGAAAAGAGGGATGGGGAAACGGAGGGTTTGTAGCCTCTATGAGAAGAACTATTCAGCTCCAAATCCTGCTGCTTTCTACTCTGGCACAACAGATCATAAAGGAAAAGCAGACAAAGATGCACGACTACTGTTTGAATCCATTCTCTTTGTGTTTCATGCTACTTTACTTGGCCTCTCTTGTATTACATACAGAATGATCTGGACACATCTCCAGCGTTATACACCCAGACTGCAAGCACCAGCATTTTCCATTATATCTGAAACAATAGCAAGCTTGTTCAGCCCATCTTCTTCTGTGCGCATGTGTGTGTGTGTGTGTGCGTGCGTGCGTGTGTGTGCGCGCACGCGCGTGTGTGTGTGTGTGTGTGTTTGTGCACCTCAGTGCCGCTCAGACCTAATTGAAGCGTAGCGAGGGTTCTCATTAGTATGTCAGGCACATGGTTCGGCACCGGCACCTTGCTACGCTAGCTATCTAGCTAGCTGTAGCAGACCAGACAGGTGGAGAGGTCAGGGGTGAAGTGGAGTGGCTGGGGGGCTTCACTTCTACTCTCCCTCTCTCTCCCTAGAGTATGTTTGTACTCTTTTATCATGTGTTGTTCTTCCTATTTTCTTACCATTTTCTATTTTCTAATTTTAAAATGTTCTTAATTTCATCATTATTGTTTTAGTACTTACCTGGCTGCCCAGGGACTACGGGTGAAAAATAGCAAACTTTGCTAAAACCTGGTACAAAACATCTCTCCTTTTATAAGGTTAATGTTCCTTGTACATTGTCCCTGTTCAAAAATAAAGAATTTCATCATCATTTTCCCCCTAAAATGTTCTCTTTTCCTACTGACACAATCCCCCCCCCCCCCCTCCCCAGTGTATTAATGTGGTGGCTGCCAGAGTGAGTGGTTGAAATGCGTCATGGCCCCTCATGATTCACAATAGTAAATACACTTAAACGTAGGCTAAGTGCACTATTGTACTGTACAGATACTAGACAATATGTGCATAATGTGCAATTATAGTACATTATATGAGCGTGTATATGCAGCGTGTATATGCACAGGAGCTTTACACAGTTTCGCAGAGCAAATGGCTATATAAAAAAAAAATCAAGATCTATAGCCTGCAGTAACTTTACAATCATAGTTTAACATACCACACTGGGGGCATCTAACCCATTGACAAATATTTGCATGTGATTCATATTTTAGCGAGAACACTGTATGCTTGTTGGATGTGCTGAATAAGGTGATTCCTCTATCGGGGTTTGTCTTGAGCTGGGAGGAACAGAGAAATCCCACTGGGGTTAATGGGCTTCCACCAGTTCCATTAGCTCTGCCAGGCCTCACACAGCCTTGCACTAATTGAATGAAAGCAGCATGTGAATGAGCGATGACTTGATGCTGTGTTGTTGAACACAAAGGAAATAGTCTGATTATGTGTTGGTGATGATGTTTTGATCTCCTGTGTGGCAACAGGGAGATATGACAGTGTACATGTAAGAGCATTTTCTACAATGTCAGTAATGGGTACACAGGATGTTTGCATCTATAAATTGCCTGTATATTTCAGAGGATACAGTATGTGAGAGTGTAGGTGTACTGTATATATACATTGCAGGACGCGTGTGTTTGTGTGCATATATGTGATTGTGTTAATGTATGTCTGTGTGTATCTTGTGTGCATGTGCATCAGCATATGCATGTGTGTATGTTTGTGAGTGTGTGCATGTATACATGTGTTTGTATGGGGAAAGTGCACGGCCAAGTGCTGCTGCCTGCCTGCCTGCCTGCCTGCCAGGTAACTGACTTACAGGATGCAAGAGCTCCCTCTTCTTGTCTGTCTGAGATAGGGGCCAGCTGGGGAAAATCAACTCCAGACAACAACAGCTTTGCTGCCGGGCACTGATGATCAGCTTTTGTTAAATATTCATAACTAAAATACTATCGTGAGATGATTATAAATAATGTGTCAGAATAAACAAGGGATGAAGACGTCAAAACAGGTCCTAATTTCATTGTAAGTAGGCTTTGCAAAATTAATGTATGATGATGATTACATAACCTCCAGTGAGATCTTAATGATTGCAGAACACTACACCTGAGATTGTGTGGCCTATGACACTATTTTAAAATAGGCATCTTTGAAGGCGACATTTTGGTCGGTGTAGGATTATTAACCCCTCAGTGGGTTTTTGTCAGGGATTGAGGCAAAAAGCATTGCTGATGCTGGTTGTTTTCAACTGCGGAGGAGTGAAGCTCTACACATGGCTTGAGGACAGGGGGAAAGAGTAACACTGCAGCAGCAGCAATGCAGATAACCTGCCTTTGAGTGCGTGGGTAATGTCAAAAAGAGATGTAGGACCGCCTGTATCACTGCAGTGCCTTTTATGCTGTAACTTCCTGTATGAAGGAAGGAGAGCGCTGTGTACCAATTTCATCCCAACGACCAGGGTCCGACCAGGGTTTCTGGACCCATGTTCTTGACCCTTCTTTTGTTAATTCACACCAAGTCAGTCAACGCGGGTTAGACATATTCACATTGGACCCGGTGTCATGCCGAGTTTTGCACCCCTGCCGAGAATTGCATCCCCACCTTCCGGGAGCATATTATAATGATTTATACGGAAACTTAACTGTTTAAAAATGATATAATTGTCTCGGTAGAGTGATCTCCAAGCCAGGGGGTCTGTCCAGGCTCATGGAGACCGACTTTGATGCATTAGATCCGCGTGGAGGTGACTTCCATGCTTGGGGCTCTCTTCTGGCTCATGGAAGCCGACTTTGGTGCTTAAAATCTGGGTACAGATGACCTCGAGACCTGGGGATCTCTCCTGGCTTTATGGAGGGGGGTGCAAATCTCGGCGGTTTGTACCTGCCGAGATTTGCATCCCTGTTTTTAAGTTAAAACAGCCCCCAAATATGGTGGGGGTGCAATTCTCGGCGGGGGTGCAAAACTCGGCATGACACCGGGTCACAACCTGGGAGAGATGCATAACAATTAGCATAGGCTATTAGCATAACAAAAAGCAACCTGGGTGGAGCGATTCACACTGAAACGAACCCTTGTCCGACCCTGGTCCCACCCACCTTTAGAGGTGAGTCCCCAACCCGGGTTAACCCACTCATACCCAAAACCAACCTGGGAATAACCCTGGTTGGAGCCTTGTTGTGAAAGGGGTAGGCTATCTGTAAGGAGTGGGCAGATTTTCTTTGTTTAGACATGTTTTTCCTGGCTTTTTGGAGGTTCATGACAACTCGGACTGCCGTAACTTTCAACACGGAACCTCCGCCCCCCAACAAATGCGTTCCCGCTGCACTTCCCGCTCGGGAGGGGGAAACCAAACACAGGCTATAGGTTGCTATAGCAACCTGTGTTCAGTTAGCATTGTAGCTCCCTACTAGAAAACTTTACGTTTTTCAATAATAAAAAAATATTTTACATAATTTTGGGCCATTATTATTTTATTACCATATCTGTGGACAAACATTTGGAAAAGACAGAGCAGCTAATAAATAAACAACACCCACTGGGGACCAACATAGAGACAGTTGGTCTGTGTGGGAACCAGGCGCGGACTGCATAATCGGGCACGTCGGGCAAATGCCCGGTGGCCTGGCCTGGCCTGGCCTGCAAAAAAATAAAAAATAAATAAATAAATTGGTGCCCCCAGTCAGGCCACTCACTGAACAGCAGGCCAGGCGCTGCCTACTGGTTTACTAGTGGTTTTATTACTTTATTCACGGTTAAAGTGGGTGCATCTCATTGTAAAATTGGACTCGGCCCAAATTGGGCTTCAAACGGCCCAAATTGGGCTTCAAACGGCCCAAATCGGGCTTCAAACGGTCCAAATCGGGCTTCAAACAGGCCAAATCGGGCTTCAAATGGCCCAAATCTGGCTTCAAACAGCCCAAATTGGGCTTCAAACGGCTCAAATTGGGCCTCAAATGGCCCAAATTTTTCACGCGCGTCGGCCCGTATCGGCCTGGCCTGCTTGCCATCTAATGCCCGGCCTGAATTAGAATCCCAGTCCGCCCCTGGTGGGAACGCCCACAAAATGTTACTACGGCTGGCGTGCGAGTGGGGTAAAACCCCCATATAGCTCAATGGGCTGACTCACCAAAGGAAGGTGCTGCGGCTCTACACTACAGGTTTGGGGATTCTAGAGCAGAACACAAGACGTCTGTTCAGATGTGCATTTACTGTGGTGGTTAAATCCCCGATCATGTCTGCCTGGGATGGGCTAGCAGCTAAATTCTGAATGGATAGAACAGGGGATTTACCCCACCCTCACCACGCCCCCAGCCAGGCTGAGCCAGCTGCTTATGCGGGGGCTTGCAATTTTTCTAAATTCTGGCAAAACAGGTTCCTCAACCTGCAATTTTTGCCAGTTCCTGCAATGTTAAATCACATACAACTTAACGAATTGCATTGGAATTGTTTGAGAAAAGTTGGTGTTAGTTAAGGAGGGGGGGGGGGATTGCGACCCCTCCCCCCAACTTGCAATTTTTACCAGGTCACATAGAAAGCCGCTGCAAAATCAAAAAAAAATTATCACAACAATCACACAAAAATAACTCTGTTGGGACGGTGGGGCGGTGCCCAAAATGGCTTGGGTACTGCGCCTAAGCTTGGTAGAGAATAGTGTGATATTTTGCCTGTAGGGCGCGGTGGGTTAATTATATTCTGCTGGAGTCACGGCTCTGGAGTTAACTAGCATCCTCCTCCTCCATCGTTCACCGTGGTCCTTTCCCACGAGCCCGCCCGCCTCCGCCACTCTCATCCACGAGCGCCCCGCCCCGTCCGCGCCTCCCGCAGCCAATGAGAAGCTGCACGCGAGGACTGGATATTCTGCTCTGCCCTTTTTTCCTTTAAGTGGGAATATCTTATGCCGTCCTCTTGTTTTGTTGTAGTTCTTTTTCTCCGTGTGTTTCTTTTCTGCCACGGCGTCCCACACGGCTGCACGGTTCAGTTCCTCCACACACCCACGGCACAGCTTTGTTTTTTTGGCTCCGGTAGAGACTCACCACTAGCACTACGCCGGTTCATTCATCCACTCCTCACGGCACGCAGCCACCGCTCCATACCGTCAATTTCTCCGCCGAGAATACCGCCCGTAGCATCAACAGCTTGAGTCAAGAATGGTCATGGTGAGTGGAAAAAGCATAGGAGAGACGTCTTCTGTAATGTCATGTGATTTATGTATTATTGTGCCAAGCATAGGAGAGACGTCTTCTGTAATGTAATATGATTTATGTATTGTGCCCACAATCTGGAGCCAGTTGTTGGTCTCACCACGGTGG
>NC_139632.1:14284771-14312271 GCF_964638095.1 Poromitra crassiceps
TCTCTACTACGCCACCAGCACGCCGCTGTCTGCTCGCTGCTAAGACTCAGACACAAACCGAGAGGGGCAGAGAGTGAGAACAAAAAATACATTGAAAGCTCCGGAGGAGACTGAAACAGAGAGAGAGAGAGAGAGAGAGAGAGAGAGTAAAAGAGAGAGTAGGGGATTTTTTTCTGTGTGTGTGTGGAGAGTGAGACAGAAAGACCACGGCCGGCGGCTCCCAAATGGAGTGGAATGGGTTTAAGATGGTAAGGAAGAAGGCTCCGCTGTACATTGTTAACCATGCTTTTAATTTGGGCAGCCAGCAGTGGCTGCTAGAGTAGTATATCACCCACAGTCAAGCTCTATTCTATTGTGTCCTATTCTTCTACCGGCTAGATAGTGACACTGTTAGTGGCAAATGCACTGTTTGTTGCATAGAGTATTTAGCTACTTTGTACGGTGTGGAAAGATAAGCAGAGCGACAGAGCCAGTATATGATGCTACTGAGAGAGAGGTGTGGAGGTGAGGAGAGAGGGAGAGAGAGGGAGGGAGGGAGGGAAGGAGGAAGGGGTTAAATCGGGGAACAGCACCCATTTTATGGTGAAGACGGGGGTGTAGGAATGAATCCCCCCCCCCCCCCCCTTCTCCCTGCCTTTGCACCACTCTGAAATATTTACCTGGGTGTGCTGCTGTAGTACCGCAGCAGCCAGGTAGTAGAATGCACGATTGTTGATGCTGAAATGTACCGTCAAATGCAACCGGACTTGTGTGGATTTGATATTCATTTATGCAAAATACTGCATGTTAATCACATGAGTAGACATGCTATTTTGTCACGCTGCTTGTGTACATAATGCCAGCGTGTGTGTGTTTGTGTACATGTGTTGTGCCAGAGCCAGAGAAAGATGGAGTAGGTGTGTTTGGGTTATGCGCATGCCTGAATTACCATGCATTTCCATGCTGTGCAGTCTCCAGGTCTCAAGCTCACTCTGTGTGTGTGTGCGTGTGTGTGTGTGTGTGTGTGTGTGTGTGTGTGTGTGTGTGTGAGTGTGTGAGTGTGAGAGAGAGAGAGAGAGAGAGAGAGAGAGAGAGAGAGAGAGAGAGAGAGAGAGTGGCTGTGTGTGTGTGTGTGTGTGTCTGCATGCGAGAGATTGTTGTAAGCTATCTCAGTACTCTGCCTCCTTGAGCTTTGAGATACTCAGTTTTACTTTGCATCTATCTATCCAGATACACCACTGTACAGTAGGTGCCATGCTGGGCAGTTGACTAGCACCAGCAGTACATTACTGTCTTTCCTGGGGAAGCTAAGCAGGTCTGGCTCTAGCATACTCCTCGGGTGGGAGACTGATGCTGGAAGTGGTGTTGGAGGACCAGTAGGAGGTGCTCTTCCCTCCAGCCTCATGAATAATCTTCCCAATGCCCCAGGGCAGAGACAGGGACTCTTTCCTGTGAGTAAGCCCTGTCCTTCAGATGAGACGTTAAAACGAGGTCCTGACTCTCTGTGGTCATTATTAAAGAGTAGGGGTGTAACCCCGGTGTCCTGGCTAAATTCCCACACAGGCCTTCCTTCCATCATGGCCACCTAATCATCCCTCGTTACTTAATTGGCACATTCAGTCCTCATCTCTCCACTGTGATAGGCTGATGTGTGGTGAGCGTTCTGGCGCAAACTGGCTGCCGTGCATCACCCAGGTGGGTGCTACACATCGGTGGTGGATGAGTTGAGTCCCCCCCCCTCCTCCCCTGATATGTGAAGCACTTTGAGTATCTAGAAAGGCGCTATATAAATCCAGTCAGTTATTATTATTAACAAAACTAGCAATCACATTTTTTCATACAGTCCTTTAGAAACTGTTTCCCCAAATCTCTACACTTCATATTCTTTGTAGACACTGCGTCACCGTTACGGCGACACAGTCAACAGCGTTATTTGACATTCTAGATGCACCCTTCTGTTTTCAAAATGCTGCTCTTGCCATTAACAAAGCGGCCCGATAGACTTTTGTATTAGCATGAAGAACGTCGGGAGCATCCTTCATTTGTCGGAGAGTAAATGTTTCATTGTTTGCGTGCTGGCTTCTTTCCCTCACATGCAATCAAAATGCTAATTGAAACGAAGGCGATTCCCCCGCTTGGTGACAAGGCAAGTGGCGCTAGCTCGCACCCCATCTCCCTGGGCAGTCGGTGCTAGCAGCCTAGTGTAGAATAGATAGAGGGGCTTGGCAGGAACACAGGACTGAAGGAGACAGAGAGTGTATGGGGGGAGAACGATGATGAGGAAGAGAGAGAGAGAGAGAGAGAGACATTACAATCAGATGGGGAGAATAGTACGATTGGAGACAGAGCAACGGGGTGAAAAAAAGGGACGTGAAAAGGAGAATGAAAAGCAACAGCGGGAGAGAGAGGGGGGGGGGGGCAGAGATAGCGGAGTAGATTTCAGTATTAATGGTAGAGATATTAGATATGAGTGTGCACCACACCTTTGCAGCCCCCTGGTGGGAGACAGTGGGGAACCTCGGCTCAGAGACAGGCCATATTTTCACACAGCACACACACATACAGTACACATACACACACACACACACACACACACACACACACACACACACACACACACACACACACACGCACACACACAGAGATAATATACACAAACACACAGTGAGTCAGTTACCCTCAGGCAGAACACCATGATCCCTGTCCAGCCTCCCACCTTCCAGCTCCAAGCCAAGGTTACACATCAATGCTAACAGGGTGGGGTGTGTGAGGAATTTATTACCCACAATGCACTGACAGAATGTGTGTTAAATCAGTGATTCATATCAAGGACCACGAATTTAGTACACATTAGGGCCACGGACCCCCATTTGATTATCTTTTTATAGCGGACCCAAATCTGAGAATATTTTTATTGTTAGATAATGATTTAGTCGACAATTCCATGACTATCTGTATTGTACTGTAGGTAGAGAGATAACAGAATATATGACCATAGTCATTCTTCTACATTCTCTAAATGTGTTAACTTATTGTAAATTAAATAATGTTGAAGTTGAACAATTCCTCAGTTTACTGGGGACCCCCTGGAACCCCCTTATGAACCCCTGCTGGTCCCCGGACCCCACCTTGAGAACCACCGTGTTAAATGATTTATGTCCAACTGAAGCTGGGAGAAACATCTCAATGAGATAGAGGTGAGGGGTGATATACATATAGTTAATATTCTATATTGTGCCTGAGTATTACGATTACAAATCTGAGGAAGGATTTCACTGACATATAATCAGAAACAGTGGATGTTAATTAAACGAATAAAGAAATATAGGCCAAAAGGAATATTAATAGATCAGCTAAATTATGAGTCAAGCCTGTGCTGTTTTTGTATCTCTATGTGATCTCTTGTGGGCGTGTGTGTGTGTGTGTGTGTGTGTGTGTGTGTGTGTGTGTGTGTGTGTTTGTGTGTGTGTGTGTGTGTGTGCGTGGGTGTGTGTGTGTGTGGGTGTGTGTGGGTGGGTGTGGGTGTGGGTGTGTGTGTGTGTGTGTGTGTGGGGGGGGGGGGGGGGGGGGTGAGCCACTGTATCAGAGGGGGCAGTGCGAGTGGCGTGTGTCCAGATGCAGAGTGACATGGCTAACTAGAGCCTGATTAAACAGACACAAATGAAGAGAGGAAGAGACAGACAAGACGGAGGATGACTGGTACAGACAGAGGAACACTGAAGAGAGGAAGAGACAGACAAGACGGAGGATGACTGGTACAGACAGGAAGAGAGAAAGAGACAGAAAAGACAGGATGACTGGTACAGACAGAGGAACACTGGAGAGAGGAAGAGACAGAAAAGACAGGATGACTGGTACAGACTACAGACAGAGGAACACTGAAGAGAGGAAGAGACAGACAAGACGGAGGATGACTGGTACAGACAGAGGAACACTGAAGAGAGGCAGAGACAGACAAGACGGAGGATGACTGGTACAGACAGGAAGAGAGAAAGAGACAGAAAAGACAGGATGACTGGTACAGACAGAGGAACACTGAAGAGAGGAAGAGACAGACAAGACGGAGGATGACTGACTGGTACAGACAGAGGAACACTGAAGAGAGGAAGAGACAGAAAAGACGGAGGATGATGGTACAGACAGAGGAACACTGAAGAGAGGAAGAGACAGAAAAGACAGAGGATGACTGGTACAGACAGAGGAACAATGAAGAGAGGAAGAGACAGAAAAGACAGAGGATGACTGGTGCAGACAGAGGAGCGCTCGCATCCTCATCTCCTCCAATGTTTAAACATGGCTCTCTAGGATTTAGATGCAGCCAGTAGCGGAGCGTACGCCGGGGCAGAGGGTGCGGCCGCCACGGGCCCACTCGTCAGGGGGGCCCATCAAATTTTTTTTTTTTTTTTTTTTTTATTTTTTTTGCAGGCCAGGCCACCTGGCTGGCAACCTGTGTTTTTATTTTTCTTCTTCAGAACAAGCTTGTCTGTAAAGTGGCTTCACTGTAGTCTTTCTTGGACATAATATTACTTGGCTCAGTGAGTGACAAATTGTGTTTTCGGATATAGGGGCTATCAGCTATTTTACAGTTGTGACTTAAAATGACTTTATTTAATAAAGTCAGTGGTGTGAGTCTGAGAGGAATTCAATCAATAGACAATGGCTGGGTTTCCCAAAAGCTTCTTTGCGCTAAGAAGCTAATTCAACCCTTCTTAAGGCCCCCTTAAGAAGCAAACGCGTTTCCCAATTGCTTCTTTACGAAGGCATGCGTTTCCCAAAAGCTTCTTAGCGCTAAGAAGCTTCTTTGACCCTTCTTAAGGCTCCCGTAAGAAGCCAACGAAGCCAACGCGTTTCCCGATTGCTTCTTAGCCTAAAATTATCTTCCAATTATCCTCCGTTAAGAAGGCTGCGTTTCCCAAAAGCTTCTTAGCGCTAAGATGATCTTTCGTTAAGAAGGTTTTGTAAGAAGGGTTTGGAGCCTTCTTAACACCTTCTTAATGACAAAACACTGGCAGATCCAGCCGCGTCAGGCAAAAGGAGATACTTGTGTCCACTGTTCCTCTTGTGTTTTTCCCTTTTTCCTTTCTTTCATGTACCCTTTAGTGTTTAAAATTAGGGAACACTTGAAAATCTCCCCTGTATGTATGGTTACTTGTGTTTTAAATGTTTTACCGTAGGCTATATTCCTCTAATCAGAATGGATTCCTTTTATAATGTTGTGGATTTATATAGCACCTTTCACAGAACCCAAGGTCGCTTAAATTCTGTAGTGTTTCTCTGTTTTGTTGTATGCTGTGTATATAAAGCAATTTGAACTGCAGTCCATGTCTGAAATAAATAATGTTTAATAAAGTTTAACATGACCATGATTAGGTGTTAACAGTGTTTCTCAACCACTGAGTCGTGGCCCACTGCTGGGCTCAGAGTGCCATCAAGTGAGCCGCTCCAGTTAAGATGCTTCTTAAGAGCCTTCTATTTTTTTTATTTTTCTCGACTGTTAAGAAGGCGTTTGGGAAACACTTCTTTGGAGCCTTCTTAACTCCTTAAGAAGCTTCTTAACTCCTTAAGAAGCTTCTTAACTCTTAAGAAGCTTCTTTGTTGGGAAACTCAGCCAATAACATTGGTGTGTTTAAAATGAGATATTCCACTAAATATGGCTAAAACCGATTCAAACATGCAAAAAAGGCACATTTTTCTTCGCGGCCTGGCAGGCCCGGTTCTACGGGGGTGCAAAAGCATGCATTGCACCCTTATTTGTCTGCATGCTCAGTTGAAAAGTAAAAAAAATGTATAAATGCTACAGCTGCACACTTACTGTTTAAACTTGAATTATAGTTGTTGTTTTTCTTTGTTCTTTGATGTGATTTTATGGCTTTTTGGCACCTATATGTAACCTTTTAAGGTTGAGATAATTGTATTATCATTATATGGTCCAAATATTTCAGTAAAGCACTTGAAACACTTGAAATATTCTTGCTTGGGTGGTATCATTCTACTTGAAATGATGGTCAAATGCATTATTTTTAGTAAAATAACATGTCAAATTTTTCGGCCGGCCGGCCTTTGGCCGGCCACCCGAGTGGGCCCGGCCTTTGGCCGGGCATCTGCACCCCTTCCTATCTAGGATGCACCCCTAGTCATCTTGTTCTGGAACCGGCCCTGCGGCCTGGCCTGGCCTTATAAAAAAAAGATTTTTTTTTTTTTTTTTTTTTTTTTTTTTTTTGATGGGGCCCCCCTAAGAGCTTCGCCCCCTCTGGGCTGATAGGGTCGCTCCGCCCCTGGATGCAGCGTGTATTATATTACACTTTTTTTGCACAGTGCTTGGTGAACTTTATGGAAAAACACATCTTAGCCTTAGCATGATTGATTGATTGATTGAGTGATTGATTGATGAATGATTGATTGTTTTTATTCATTGTGTTATGCACTTTTGACAGTGCCCCGCCTACATGGGCTTACAAGACACACAAAATACATACTGTAAGTGAAGATGAAGTGAACATATTCAAGAAAACAGATCATCACATCACTTTCTAAACAAAACAGATAGATAGATAGATAGATAGATAGATAGATAGATAGATAGATAGATAGATAGATAGTAGGGCTGGGCGATATGACGATATATTTCGTCTGGACGATAGAAAATGTATTTCGTCTCATATGATGCTCTATCGTTTATATCGTTGTGTTGCAAATCACACTCTTTACGGCAATATTGTCCGTCATTTGGATGACGCTGTGCTTTCTTCATTCTGTTTTCTTTTTTATTCACGTCCACAGTCCACACACACACCCGACTCTGTGTCAACAAGCCCCTTGCGTCCCTTTATAAGTGGCACAAATCAGCCGGTGAGTAGGCTAAAGAGCAGGGAGATGTTACCTCCACTCCGTCCGCCTAGCCTACCCAGGCATTTGCGCTGTGTTAAGTCCGCGTTTGATCCATATTTGCGTGTGTCCTCCTAACGTTAAACCTGGCAAAACATCTCCTCCCATCCTCTCATCGTCCCAAGGAAATCCCTTGAGGGCCGACAACAAAACGTCTATCGTTAGCTTTAGCGTTTAGCTTTCCCTGGGTGAGTTGTGTTGTTGGATTAAATCCCAGAGTGGAGTACTTTTGTTGAGTGTATTAGATCTTTCAACAGTAACTACAACTTCTTCAACGATAAATAAACAAACGGAAACGATGATAAAAGAATGAATGGTCTTTACTGAATGTTCTCAGTCATTAACAGCTACAGCATTTGCAGTAGTAACAGGCTTGCTGTCTAATCTTAACGTTCTTCTTCTTCTACCGTTTTATTCTTCTTTTACTGAACATGTAGGTATTTTGATGTTGACTAAAGAAATACTGCCGCCTAGTGGCCGCTTTTAGATATGATTCCAAATTAGTGCTTAAATCAAACACATCAATAGCAAATGCTAGGGTCCTCTTTGAAAATCGAACTGGTGGTGTGGTTCAGTTTGTGTTTCATTCTACTGCCCTGCAACTAATTATTATTTGTGTTGTAAAGAATAGCCATGCTTATCTGTATTCTGAATGCATGTATCCTTTGTGAGGTTTGACAACATTTTAACTGGTTTAACTGCTACATAAATAAATGGCCATGTGGTCATTTTATATAAACTATAAATTGAATTTACAGAAAATATACTATATCGTGATATATATCGGTATCGGGATATGAAATGACCTATATCGGGATATGAGATTTTGGTCATATCGCCCAGCCCTAATAGATAGATAGATATATAGATAGTTAGATAGATAGATAGATAGATAGATAGATAGATAGATAGTTAGATCGATCCCCACCATAATGAAGAATTTGTTCCCATTTTAATTTGATTTGATAATAACTACGACAGCCTGACTTTTCACGCTAACAGTTGGCGTTTTTAAAATGTACTGTATGCATGTATTTGTCTTTAGCTTACAATTGACTTCCGGGTTTGACGGCTAAAAACGTTAAGTCAGAAAGTAACGGGAGTAGAGCAATGACATTATTGATGTTGTTATTTTCAGGATTTGTTGACGGTAAGCAATGCATTCAAAACACCAGCATAAGGATTTAACTATAGGACCGTTACATGGATAGTATAAATAAACAAAACTACACAAGTAAACCTTCAAGGTACAGAAAGTGCATTCCCAGGAAAGCACTGTTTCTTCTTTGCAATTACCGACAGCTAGCAGCATACAGCATGACATTTTTCTGCAGTGAAAAACATTTCTTCTGAAACCTTTAGATTATCCCCTTCATCATCACCATTTCAAAACTCTTCCAATAAACTAACAAAGCCAACAAACTGAGGCAGACCACCGGACCAGTGCCCCTATGAGATGTGCGCACATTTGCTTGTAGCGAGAGTTTTCAAAATGGCGTATGGCTCAGTTGATACTATTCACTCGATAGTTTTATTGAACGCAGACAGAAGTAAATTTCAGTGGCATTAATGCTGCTCCCCTCCCCTCCATCCTGCCTCCTGCAGTGTGTATGCTTTGCTATTTGCGAGTAGGCCTACAGTAGTTTCTCAGCATGTAGTGTAGGTCTTACATAACATTGATGTGTATAATTGGTAGAAGGATGAGATGGAAACAGCCTTTAGCCTTCTAGTGTTTTGTGTGTTGTATAGTCATGGTGTTACCAGTCGAGGCAGCGTGTGGAAAGCATGTAGAAAGTAGGGGAGGGGGGCCATTTGGTGCAGCCCATATTGGTTTGAAGTCATTGGCGTCGTGGCTGGTTTGATGTCGTCGCAAGATGCTCTCTAGTTGATGCTGATGTTGACATGCAGCGGTGCCCTGCTGGACTCACACAGTCACACTGCAGGCCCAGCACATCCACAGTCATTCGCTACGGCATGCTGAAATGCCAAATAGTTAAGTCGTTGTGTGCATGTGTGTGTGTGTGTGTGTGTACATATGTGCGTGCGTGTGTGTGTGTGTGTGCATCAAGTGTGGACCATAAATGCCCTCCCACATGCCCTCTGTAGCAAGATGGGAAGTGAGTCACAAGTCAGTGGGCTAATTATGTGTTTACTGCCTTTACTGTGAGTCCAGACTGTAATGAGGTTGAGACTCTTTACTGTGACCCCAGACTGTAATGAGGTTGAGACTCTTTACTGTGACCCCAGACTGTAATGAGGTTGACACTGTATTTACTGTGACCCCAGACTGTAATGAGGTTGAATCTTTACTGTGACCCCAGACTGTAATGAGGTTGACACTGTATTTACTGTGACCCCAGACTGTAATGAGGTTGAATCTTTACTGTGACCCCAGACTGTAAGGAGGTGAGACTGTCTTTACTGTGACCCCAGACTGTAATGAGGTTGCGACTCTTTACTTTGACCCAGACTGTAAGGAGGTTGAGACTGTCTTTACTTTGACCCCAGACTGTAATGAGGTTGAGATTGCCTTTACTGTGACCCCAGACTGTAATGAGGTTGACACTGTATTTACTGTGACCCCAGAATTTAATGAGGTTGACACTGTATTTACTGTGACCCCAGACTAATGAGGTTGAGACTGTCTTTACTGTGACCCCAGACTGCAATGAGGTTGAGACTGTCTTTACTGTGACCCCAGACTGTAATGAGGTTGACACTGTATTTAGTGTGACCCCAGAATGTAATGAGGTTGACACTGTATTTACCGTGACCCCAGACTAATGAGGTTGAGACTGTTTTTACTGTAACCCCAGACTAATGAGGTTGAGACTACCTTTACTGTGACCCCAAACTGTAATGAGGTTGAGACTGCCTTTACTGTGACCACAGACTGTAATGAGGTTGGATTCTGTAAACAGGCAGATGATAGTGATGTGTAAGCCACAGAAATGAGCTGAGAACCTAAGAGCATTCAGTTATTACTTTTATTGATTGAGATTTCTCTCAGTCTATCAGTATTTTAGTGGCACAGTACAGTCTGTATAAATATTGCAGAATATTTTATTGACATTAAAATGTCTTTTCCCACTTTCCCTTAAACAAAAGCTTGGATGGAAGCAGTTAATGAGCCAAAAGCCTGTTTGAATAAGAAGCCGCTGTAACGATCTCTGTCCCAATTAGCATGCTTTGGTTTTTAAATATTCCTTTTGTGTGAAGCCTAAACACACATGAAGATTCACAAAATGGTCACATTGAAAATTTAATAGGCTTCCACAGCGATTTCCTTCATTTATTTAAAATGATTCCCCCCCCCCCCTTCCTTTTTAAGAAGCTAGAAATCCAAGAGGCATGGCAAAGACATTCTGCTGCAAGGGGAGCAGCATTCACAAATACTAAGAGCTAATTCCTTTGGCAGCAAGTCAAACTGCTACAGACAGACACATGATCAGCTGGGGAGGGTTAGCGCCTCAGCCCACTAGCAAACACAGGCCCGAGCCCTTGTTGTGCGTCACTGCTTTTCAGAATAAATATCCCCATGGAAAATACAGTGGGAGGAGAAAGAGGTATTCATGTGTATATCGCTCTTTGTTCAGTCAAAGATACAGAAGGAGTGCGAGAGGAGCACTGCCTTTCTTTAGCTACTTTATTGCTCTCGTTCTTTCTCTAGCCTCTCTCCCTCATCCCCTCTCTCTCTCTCTCTCTCCCTCATCCTCTCTCTCTCTCTCTCTCCCTCATCCTCTCTCTCTCTCTCTCTCTCTTCCTCCCTCCGTCCTCCCCTCTCACTCATCCTCCTGTACCCTGTGTGTTTTGGTATTCATACAGACGTTTGGATTTGAGTGGCAGTTTCTCCTGAGACTGTGCACACGCGGCTGACTCGTCTCATCTGCATTTTGCATCCCAGGAAGAAAAAAAAGAGAGAGAACAGAAAGCATCAGCGGGCGGGCAGGCAGTGCGTGTCCGTATGTGTGAGTGCGCGTGCGTGCGCGTGCGTGCGTGTGTGCGCACATGCGCCCGTGCGTGCGCGTGCGTGCATGTTGCCTGTTGTTTGGCGTTGGCAGCTTAACTGGCCCTGTGGCCGCTATGTTGCCGCGTGATGTTTTTAAAGGACGTTTCAAGGTCACGCTTTCGAACGGACCTCGCCGCCTCTGACATATTAAACATTTATATATTTCAGTAGCCCAATGAATTATAGATTGAACATGCAACCGAACATGCTACAAAATGGCACCACTGTGGGTTGGATAATAGACACATTAGGCGCCTACAAAGACGCAGCATCCCGCACGACACCCCGCAGCCTGCCTTATCACAGCAATGGCAACATGAGCACAGTGAGGGAAAAGCCTGATCGTGCCGTTTACAGTACTGTATGTACCATAGCAAGACATGGGAGAATCCCCCGTGTGCGCCGGGAGAGAGGATCTACAAAGTCCATCCTGAAGTCAATTGTGACCAGTGACTCATAAAGATAGGGGGGCCGCTCTACATGGAAATCATCATTCTGGGGCTGGCACGAGCTTCCTCCACTTCCAAGCTATCTCCTCATGAATTATTACAGCGCGCACAGGAGAGGAGCTGGATAACACCTGACTATTTTCTGTTGTCAGTCAGCGGCTCGCTGCGCCTCTTTCTGCCGCGGCGCACGCGAGGCCCGGGAAGGCGAGCAGCCAGCCCCACTGGCAGTTATCGACGGCGCTTTGAGATGGTAATATTGATAATGGAGGTGGTTGTCTCATCAGGGATATGGATTCTCACCGTAAAACGCAGATTCCCCCCCTCGCATCGACGGCAACGTTCTGCTTCCTACACACACAGTGTAACGAGATGGAAATGGAGGGAACGTGACATCCGATGCTTATCAAGACCGATAAACGTCACAGCAGCGGGCATGAATAGCACCCGTCAAGTTGGTATCAGGGGATAGAGAGAGAGAGAGAGAGAGAGAGAGAGGGAGGGCGAAAAAGAAAGAGAGAGAGAGAGAGAAAATGGGAATGATAGTGAGATAGATGTGTGCTATCTCGTATATGCACGCCTCCCTGGCGCGTGCTATCGGACTAGAACGTCATTGCAGAATTGTCTCCGGCAATCAGCCCCCGCCTTCTATACGTTTCCTCCCTGCCACATGCTACAGTAGATGAGCATAGAGTCTTCTATATGTTTCCTCCCTGCCACATGCTACAGTAGATGAGCATAGAGTCTTCTATATGTTTCCTCCCTGCCACATGCTACAGTAGATGAGCATAGAGTCTTCTATATGTTTCCTCCCTGCCACATGCTACAGTAGATGAGCATACAGAGTCTTCTATATGTTTCCTCTCTGCCACATGGCTACAGTAGATTAACATACATAGTCTTCTATATGTTTCCTCCCTGCCACATGCTACAGTAGATGAGCATACAGAGTCTTCTATATGTTTCCTCTCTGCCACATGCTACAGTAGATGAGCATACAGAGTCTTCTATATGTTTCCTCTCTGCCACATGGCTACAGTAGATGAGCATACAGAGTCTTCTATATGTTTCCTCTCTGCCACATGGCTACAGTAGATGAGCATACAGAGTCTTCTATATGTTTCCTCTCTGCCACATGGCTACAGTAGATGAGCATACAGAGTCTTCTATATGTTTCCTCTCTGGCACATGGCTACAGTAGATGAGCATACAGAGTCTTCTATATGTTTCCTCCCTGGCACATGGCTACAGTAGATTAGTATACAGAGTCTTCTATACGTTTCCTCCCTGCCACATGGCTACAGTAGATTAACATACATAGTCTTCTATATGTTTCCTCCCTGCCACATGGCTACAGTAGATTAACATACATAGTCTTCTATACGTTTCCTCCCTGCCACATGGCTACAGTAGATTAACATACATAGTCTTCTATATGTTTCCTCTCTGGCACATGGCTACAGTAGATGAGCATACAGAGTCTTCTATATGTTTCCTCCCTGCCACATGGCTACAGTAGATGAGCATAGAGTCTTCTATATGTTTCCTCCCTGCCACATGCTACAGTAGATGAGCATACAGAGTCTTCTATATGTTTCCTCTCTGGCACATGGCTACAGTAGATTAGTATACAGAGTCTTCTATACGTTTCCTCCCTGCCACATGGCTACAGTAGATTAACATACATAGTCTTCTATATGTTTCCTCCCTGCCACATGGCTACAGTAGATGAGCATAAGAGTCTTCTATATGTTTCCTCCCTGGCACATGGCTACAGTAGATTAACATACAGAGTCTTCTATATGTTTCCTCCCTGGCACATGCTACAGTAGATGAGCATACAGAGTCTTCTATATGTTTCCTCCCTGGCACATGGCTACAGTAGATTAACATACAGAGTCTTCTATATGTTTCCTCCCTGGCACATGGCTACAGTAGATTAACATACAGAGTCTTCTATATGTTTCCTCTCTGCCACATGCTACAGTAGATGAGCATACAGAGTCTTCTATATGTTTCCTCCCTGGCACATGGCTACAGTAGATTAGCATACAGAGTCTTCTATATGTTTCCTCTCTGCCACATGCTACAGTAGATGAGCATACAGAGTCTTCTATATGTTTCCTCCCTGGCACATGGCTACAGTAGATTAGCATACAGAGTCTTCTATATGTTTCCTCTCTGGCACATGGCTACAGTAGATGAGCATACAGAGTCTTCTATATGTTTCCTCCCTGGCACATGGCTACAGTAGATGAGCATACAGAGTCTTCTATATGTTTCCTCCCTGGCACATGGCTACAGTAGATGAGTATACAGAGTCTTCTATATGTTTCCTCTCTGCCACATGCTACAGTAGATGAGCACAGAGTCTTCTATATGTTTCCTCCCTGGCACATGGCTACAGTAGATGAGTATACAGAGTCTTCTATATGTTTCCTCCCTGGCACATGGCTACAGTAGATGAGCATACAGAGTCTTCTATATGTTTCCTCCCTGGCACATGGCTACAGTAGATGAGCATACAGAGTCTTCTATATGTTTCCTCCCTGGCACATGGCTACAGTAGATGAGTATACAGAGTCTTCTATATGTTTCCTCTCTGCCACATGCTACAGTAGATGAGCATACAGGGTCTTCTATATGTTTCCTCCCTGGCACATGGCTACAGTAGATGAGCATACAGAGTCTTCTATATGTTTCCTCTCTGGCACATGGCTACAGTAGATGAGCATACAGAGTCTTCTATACTGTATGTTTCCTCTCTGCCACATGCTACAGTAGATGAGCATAGAGTCTTCTATATGTTTCCTCTCGGCCACATGCTACAGTAGATGAGCATAGAGTCTTCTATATGTTTCCTCTCTGCCACATGCTACTGAGCATAGAGTCTTCTATACGTTTCCTCCATGGATTGTATAATAGAACTGGATAAAGCCAGCGTGACGTCACCCATTGGGTTTTGATGGAACAAAATGAGGCTTGAATCTCCCGCTTCCTGCTCATCGTTGATTGGTTGAATGGATTAACTTTACACGGAAGTACGGGGAGAGAGGGCTGTTAAACACTAGTAGAAGAAGAAGAAGGAGGAGGGGGCGGCTGCCCCTAGCGGCTGCCGGGGGAGTTTCCGAATTTGTCTCACAGGCTTGAACGACTGCCATCTTGTTGTTCGCTTCTGTTTGCTAGCTTGCTCGCTGGCTGGCTGGTTGCAGTGGTGAAATGGTCCAGGACAACAAATATAATAACTTTTAGTCCGAAGGTATGGGCGAGTAGGAGTCCAGCCAGCCGACCACCGTCTTGTCCGGGGCCTGGCCAAGAGACCATGGTGTGGTGTGATCCTGGTGCATTGTGCCTGGTGTGAGTCTCCAGCCTGCTAGCTGCTGCTAAGCCTCCACAAGGTAAACTGCTATTATACTTATCTCTGGGCAAACTCTAAAATTGATAACTGAGGTGGATTTGGTCGCGCACTTGGTGCTCTGCTATGTTGGACTCGTTGGACTGTTTGAGTGATGCTCATGTTTGTAAGCTAACGCTAGCTCGATTAGCATCGTGTGCTAACGTGTGAGCACCGTTATAGCCTACTTTAACTGAAATTTGGTGGCGTTATGTTATAGTAATTAAATATAACACGGTGTCGTTTGTTTCTTCAAGGGATGGCCGTCGGAGTACCATGGTGGAGCAGGAACAGCACAACAGAACAGAGGCACATTGTCCCTTGGTCAAATTATTTGTGAAAATGAATGCTACGTTTTGATTCCCATGTGCATATTACTGTGAGAATATTGCTGATCATCAGTTGTTCAACCTAAGATATTGCAATAACATAAGCTAAATGCTGACAGATTTGAGACTTTTGATAGATTTACTTTGAGCCATTTGGTATGTATCTGCCAGTGTGTTTTTGTCAATAAACATTGCCAACAAAGAACCTTGTTGTGTAGGCTATGTGCTAAGTAAATCATGTACCCGAATGTACCCCAAATCTCATAGAACGAGCCCATTATAGTTGTCTGGTCAGAGCAGGCAGGTTGTTAATAAGATGTGATATAAAGATATTTGATGTCGAGTGAACCAGCTTCAACCAAATGACCAGGAAGAAGAATGAAGATGGAGAACCAACCGACTGCTTCAAATCAACAAATGATTTATATTTATTGAAATATGGTTATCTGTAACAATTCGACATAAACAAAGGCTACACCATGCAACATATATTTTGATATCATTCAAACTTAAAGAATGGTTAATTTTCCACCATGGTAGGCTGTACTGCTGTGAAATGGTTACCTATATTTGTATCAAGTGTTGCTTGGTAGATTATCTATATATGCCTAATTTACCAGTAGACATATTCGTGCAAGACCTTAGGCTATGTTGAGTTATATCGATCTGATAAAGTATGTTTTAAAATAAGGATAACAAATTGCTGAGCTTGGCGGATGCCTCAAGACAAGTATGTATCATTTTTAAATGTCCAATACCATACAGAAAAGCAAATTGAACAAACGACCAACAGCATTCAAGTCTGCAAAAACTTGTGATGTTATGTCCCGTTAACATATAACCTTATGACGCTTACTGTATAACATGGACAGACCATTTAACGTTAGGCTACTTTACATACCGTTAGATAACGTTAAATGGTCCGCCATGTTATGAGCGTCACGTTACATGTATGCCATCTATACAGTTACGTGTGTCTACTAACATTATTAAAATATCATAAAGTAGCGCTATTTTCTGATAATTTGCTAAAGTATGACTTGCTATCTGCTAGCCATACTAGCCTTGTTTTGCTAGGTTTTCTTATTCGTGTACTTTCCGCAGACTAGATGCCTTTGCGGCACATTGCTGCCTCTAACGGGCGGAGGTATTACTGTTTCCCAATATCCGAAGTATATCGCCTATTTTCCTCGAAATGGGGCTATAATTTAAAAAATTGGAGCCTTGACAGCATGAAAAATACTTGAAATTGTTTTTTCAGACCATAAACTCATTTGTAAAGTGTTTATTTAAGACAGAGACCGAGAGAGAAGTTGGCTCGTTTCACATAGAGTTGAATGGACGTTCAGGGATGATGTTACACAAGCTGCGCCCCCCACTGGCCATTTGAGAGTATGGCAACTTCCGCATTGGCCTCAAAAAGAGACTGGTGGCCTTGCCGACTGGTTTCCTCCCTGGCACATGCTACAGTAGATGAGCATAGAGTCTTCTATACGTTTCCTCCCTGGCACATGCTACAGTAGATGAGCACAGAGTCTTCTATATGTTTCCTCTCTGCCACATGCTACAGTAGATGAGCATAGAGTCTTCTATATGTTTCCTCCCTGGCACATGCTACAGTAGATGAGCATACAGAGTCTTCTATATGTTTCCTCCCTGCCACATGGCTACAGTAGATGAGCACAGAGTCTTCTATATGTTTCCTCCCTGCCACATGCTACAGTAGATGAGTATACAGAGTCTCCTGTGGGCATTTTCAATTACGCGGCACTGTACAGTGGCGGGGGGGATTAATCTGCTCGTTTGAATGCACGCCACGCTTGGTGGTTTAGCCGGTATGCCGCAGGCCGCGTCTGTTCGCTGGGCTACTAGTATACATCCAGGCTTGTGTGTGTCCCTCTCCTCTCCTCTCCTCTCCTCTCCTCTCCTCTCCTCTCCTCTCCTCTCCTCTCCTCTCCTCTCCTCTCCTCTCCTCTCCTCCTGCTGCAGGAGGAAGCGTTTATGATTGCAGCACTCTCACATCAAGTTACATCCAGATTAGATTTTCACAGAAGCTGGGCCTTCGCCGCGGATCCGGCAGTCAAACTCGAATGGAAATTGATTGCGTAACGACTAGTACAATGCAACTTTATAGCATTTTCAAAGTGATTGATATGATCGAGCTATTCGAATGACAGCGTACTCAAGAGTGGGATATTACCAAGCATATAGAAATCTTTTTTTTTTTTACATGTTGATTATTGTAGCTCTTACAAAAATTCAAATCACGCGAAGGAACCAACCACACGGGATACCTATTGTATGAAAATCCAAAATCAAATAAATTCATATTTTATTATCGCATATCCATCACAGGGAGAAGTTTGGCAAGAGATTTGTCAGAGGATAGACATAAAGTTTCTCCTAACCTCCTCCACCCGATGTAGTTCCTAGTTAGTCATTGTTTACAATAAAGTCTTTACTCATTAAGACAGATGACGATGTAGTTCCTACTTAGTCATTGTTTCCATCAAACTGTTTACTCATTAAGACAGATGACGGACGACTGTCCTTTCCTCTCGCAGCTATTTGATTATATGAGCTCCGGTTCAGAGCCCAATCAATAACCAGATTAGCTCCTAGGCATACAACACACACACACACACACACACACACACACACACACACACACACACACACACACACACACACACACACACACACACACACACACACACACACACACACAGACACACACACACACACACACACACACACACTCTCTCGTATGCACACGCACACGAGCATGAACACACACAGATGCACACATACGCACACCCTCACACAGTACTCTAGGCCTTGGAATGAATTCTTGAGTACAACGGGCGGTTGGTGATTTAGCTCTCTGCCTTTGCTGTAAGGCAGACACTGACATACACACACACACAAACACACACACACACACACTCTCGCTCTCTCTCTCTCACACAGACACACACACACACACACACACACACACACACACACACACACACACACACACACACACACACACACACACACACACACACACACACACACACACACTCTCTCTCTCACTCACACACACACACACACACACACACACACACAGATGGAGGCTGTGTCTGAGATGCAGCTGATGGGGGAAACAGTGATTCGATTAGGAAAAACTCTGCCTCTGCTCAGCAGCCGTGTGTGTGTGTGTGTGTGTGTGTGTGTGTGTGTGTTGTGTGTTCCTCTCTCTGACATGCTCTCTGCCTTGCTGTAGGTCTTGTTCTTGTCCTTTACCTCCAGGCTGTTGTTTTACTTCTTTAAATACCTGCTCAACAAAGCCAATATGACCACTTCCAGCCCCAAAGCAGTTTTAATTAAAACTACTGTGAAAAGGCAGCGCAGTTTGAGGTCAGTCGGACGAGTTTACAAGTTTCTGATTCTGTTGCTCGGGGAATTGTTTTAGCCGGTTACCTTGGTCTTCAAGGTCTTGTTTTACTAATGCATAGAAAGCAAGTTAGAAAAAAGAGAGCTCTTTAGGTTTGCAGCAAGCCAGGAAGCTCGTTTTGATCGTTGCTCGTTCGGTCACAATAGCCTGGCAGTGGCACACATCTGTTCAATTGCTTTGTTCTGACCTGACATGAAAGTGACATGGTGCATCATGGGTGCCGGCTCCAAAATGTACCTTTCTGCCCACCGGCCAAATGGCTAGTGAATGTTCAATTAGCGCTGGGCAATATATCGATATATTATATCGATATCGTGATATGAGAGCAGATTTTGTGTTACATTTTGGATATTGTAATATTGTGATATGACATAAGTGTTGTCTTTTCCTGGTTATAAAGGCTGCATTACAGTAAAGTGAATTTTCTGAACTTACCAGATTGTTCTAGCTGTTATGTTATGTTATGTATTATTTGCCTTTATCCATTTAGTCATAATATGTACATTACTAATGATGATTATTTAAATAAAAAATCTCAATGTGTAAATATTTTGCGAAAACACCAAACTGAACTTTTAGCCCACTTCAGAGAAAATACCAAGATATATACCGTGTTTCGCCTTTCAGCCTCAAAATACAGACATTTGATTTTTGTTCCATATCGCCCAGCCTCAAATTTGTTGCCAGCCACTGAATAGATTACCATTGTTTGTTTATTTTTGGCTGGTGAGTAAAGCAAATCTATTTGCATATTTTACCAGCATTTGGCTGGTGGCTGGTGCTAATTTTTGTGCCCTGCATGGGTGAGTCAATCTGTGTGCATGCATTCACTTGTGCATACGTGTGTGTGTGTGTGTGTGTGTGTGTGTGTGTGTGTATGTGTGTGTGTGTGTTAGTGTATCGTATCGTAGTGTATTTTGCTAAGGATAGGAGAGCAGCCTCAGTAAAATGGCCGCTTGCCTGCACAGGTGTGTGGCCGCGTTCACCTGCCAGCTACTTGTGGAGGAGGTGTCCTCGCTCTGCCACATGGTGCTGACTCAGATGGATCAGCCCTGCCTGGCTGTCTGTTCCTCTGTCCCAGCAGCCTGCTACAAACACCACACGCTCAACTCCAACAATACAAGCTACTAAAAACACTGCTACAAACACCACACGCTCAACTCCAACAATACAAGCTACTAAAAACACTGCTACAAACACCACACGCTCAACTCCAACAATACAAGCTACTAAAACACTGCTACAAACACCACAAGCTCAACTCCAACAATACAAGCTACTAAAAACACTGCTACAAACACCACACGCTCAACTCCAACAATACAAGCTACTAAAAACACTGCTACAAACACCACACGCTCAACTCCAACAATACAAGCTACTAAAAACACTGCTGAAAACACCACAAGCTCAACTCCAACAATACAAGCTACTAAAAACACTGCTGAAAACACCACAAGCTCAACTCCAACAATACAAGCTACTAAAAACACTGCTACAAACACCACACGCTCAACTCCAACAATACAAGCTACTAAAAACACTGCTGAAAACACCACAAGCTCAACTCCAACAATACAAGCTACTAAAAACACTGCTACAAACACCACACGCTCAACTCCAACAATACAAGCTACTAAAAACACTGCTGAAAACACCACATGCTCAACTCCAACAATACAAGCTACTAAAAACACTGCTACAAACACCACACGCTCAACTCCAACAATACAAGCTACTAAAAACACTGCTACAAACACCACAAGCTCAACTCCAACAATACAAGCTACTAAAAACACTGCTACAAACACCACACGCTCAACTCCAACAATACAAGCTACTAAAAACACTGCTACAAACACCACAAGCTCAACTCCAACAATACAAGCTACTAAAAACACTGCTACAAACACCACACGCTCAACTCCAACAATACAAGCTACTAAAAACACTGCTACAAACACCACACGCTCAACTCCAACAATACAAGCTACTAAAAACACTGCTACAAACACCACACGCTCAACTCCAACAATACAAGCTACTAAAAACACTGCTGAAAACACCACACGCTCAACTCCAACAATACAAGCTACTAAAAACACTGCTGAAAACACCACAAGCTCAACTCCAACAATACAAGCTACTAAAAACACTGCTACAAACACCACACGCTCAACTCCAACAATACAAGCTACTAAAAACACTGCTGAAAACACCACAAGCTCAACTCCAACAATACAAGCTACTAAAAACACTGCTACAAACACCACACGCTCAACTCCAACAATACAAGCTACTAAAAACACTGCTGAAAACACCACAAGCTCAACTCCAACAATACAAGCTACTAAAAACACTGCTGAAAACACCACAAGCTCAACTCCAACAATACAAGCTACTAAAAACACTGCTACAAACACCACAAGCTCAACTCCAACAATACAAGCTACTAAAAACACTGCTGAAAACACCACAAGCTCAACTCCAACAATACAAGCTACTAAAAACACTGCTACAAACACCACACGCTCAACTCCAACAATACAAGCTACTAAAAACACTGCTGAAAACACCACAAGCTCAACTCCAACAATACAAGCTACTAAAAACACTGCTACAAACACCACACGCTCAACTCCAACAATACAAGCTACTAAAAACACTGCTGAAAACACCACAAGCTCAACTCCAACAATACAAGCTACTAAAAACACTGCTGAAAACACCACAAGCTCAACTCCAACAATACAAGCTACTAAAAACACTGCTGAAAACACCACAAGCTCAACTCCAACAATACAAGCTACTAAAAACACTGCTGAAAACACCACAAGCTCAACTCCAACAATACAAGCTACTAAAAACACTGCTACAAACACCACAAGCTCAACTCCAACAATACAAGCTACTAAAAACACTGCTGAAAACACCACAAGCTCAACTCCAACAATACAAGCTACTAAAAACACTGCTGAAAACACCACAAGCTCAACTCCAACAATACAAGCTACTGTACCATTACCTGAAATGAGGCCCGGAGTGCTGTAGGGTTTTTGTCGCTGTGGACAATGTGGCGATGCCACTTACATGCATTCAGACACCAGATCAGGTTCATGATAGTAAGCAAGTTAGATCCAAACAGGGTTTTCCTCTAGTGCAGTGGTTCTCAAACTTTGGCTTCAGTACCCCCTTTACCATGATTTATGAATCCCAAGTACCCCCTTTACCCGACTACAACATTTTGCTTAGAAAACAGGCAAGAGAAAATGCTAGCATTACAGTATGTTGCAATGAGTGATAACCCGCCCTTTAAAGAATATAACATTACAAAATAAGAATTGGAGTGGAAGAGTCGCCTCCTGAGCAGATTATCATTATTTAAATGTTTCATTTATTTCCATGATTTATTCTTATATTTTTACATTTCCCCCTTTCTCTCAAGTACCCCCTGTACTACCTCCATGTACCCCTAGGGGTACGCGCACCCCAGTTTGGGAACCACTGCACTAGTGCATACAATGTCCAGCTGGGTGTAATGATGGTGTAATGTCTCGTGCTGATCTGCAATATACTTTAACCTGTATGTGGAGGGAGGCGGCTACGCTATGAATTATTATTATTATTATTACTATGTGTGGGAAGTGCTGTGATCATCACACCTCCCTGGATGACAAGCAAGTGGAGAAAACCGGCATCAGCCGTGCCAATTTATTCGCAAATGCTTTGGGTTTCAACAGTAACATCGTTCCCCCATGGTCAGAAAAAGTCAACATGGTGGAGAGACAGAAACACAGCAGCCTAGTTTCACTCATAACAAAGCTACTTCAGAGAAACAAACTAGTTTAATTCACTTGAACACATTGCACTCACATTGGGTCGAAAATAGGAAAGAATGTATAGTTTCTTCTTTATTTACATTTTCACAACACATGTTTAAAAAAAAAAAAACACGATTTCAGACGGACAAGCCCGTCTTTATTGTCACACGGTTACACATCAACACATGCACGGAGGGCCACAACACACACATGCTGACGGTGGCCGGTGAAATTTGTCCTCTGCATTTAACCCATCCTGGCTTGTCCTTTCCTCCGGGGGGCAGGCCAGGAGCAGTGGTCGCTTTCTCGTACAGCGCCCGGGGACCAACTTCGGATGTTGTCGTCACTGGTCAGATGACGATGACGATCTGATCTTCTGCATGTTTTTAATGGGGGGGGGTTATATACGGAGGAACCCCCTGGGGGAGCACGGGGAGAACATGCAAACTCCACACAGAGAGAAAGGCCCTTACGACGAGATACCCCACCTGGGCAGTAGGCACTGAAGATATGGGGGGAACACAACCACAGCGCCCACAGTGTCCCAGGCGAGAATCGAACTCAGGACCTTCTGACTGTGAGGCGACAGCTCTACCACTGAGCCACCGTGCCCCCTGCTGACAAGTGTCTGTGCTTGTCGTTTGTATGTACGTTGTTTAAAGTCTCTCGGCATCCCGGTTGAGTGGAGTTTGCGACACAAGCGACAACATCTCTGAATGACCTGAATCTGGTGTGTGATGCCCTCGGCTGCACTGTGCGAAAGAAGGAAAAACGTGAACACAGCAGCGTTGTGCGGGTGGCTTGTCTATAGCACGTTCTTGCAATATTGCAGTTATTGTGACAGTAAGAAAGTAGAGGTCTGGCCATCCGGCTTACAGCTGGCGCGTATGGAAAACCCAAACACAGCCATGGCAATTGCGGTGTGTGTATTTTATTATTATTATCATTATTATTATTATTATTATTGTTGTTGTTGTTGTTGTTGTTGTTGTTGTTGTTATTTTGGTCAGTCCATGTGTGTTTGATGTGAGAAAGAGGGAGAGAGAAGAAAGGGCCTGTTGGGGAGGATCAACCTTTCAAGTGATGTTAGCTGACATGGCTGATAGACTGTAGACTGACAGTGCCCCCACCCCTCCTGCTTTCTCTACCCATCACTGTCTTCTCTTCTTCTCAGTGTCTCCTTTGTCACCATCCACACAAACCATTTCTCTAATACCTACCGAGTCCGACAGTGTTGTAGTCACGTCAAGTCAAGTCACTATATCTCCAGTCCGAGTCCAGTCTCCGGTGTTCGAGTCTGAGTCCAAGTCCGAGTCACCAAACATGAGTCCAAGTAGTTGAGTCCCCAGTCCGAGTCCGGGGTTACTGAACATGAGCGTGCCGTGAATCCACATATAGGTGGAACACACGTGCCTACTGCCCTTTCATGAAATTGAATAATGTAATGGTATCAATATAGCTATCAATATCTGATGCCAAATCATTAGGACCAAAAAAAAATCTTTAAACATTATCAGGTAACAAGTCCTCCTCTCCAACTTCCGAGTCCGAATGCACGAAGTCCTGAAAATTAGTCAGAGTCCTGGACTCGAGTACTACAACACTGCCTATCGAATAGGCCCTACATCAGTGATACTCAACTGGCGCCCCCTGTGCGGCCCGCAATGGAATTGTATTTTTTTATTTATCATTATTATTATTATTTTTAACAGTGCACCTGAACGCAACATGCAAGATACCCGCTGAATAAGTGTCCAAATGTTCATGTCATTCTGGCCAATACTCCACTTCGGTTATATTCAGTCTGGAATATGGAATATCTTTCAATAATCTATGATTTAGCTGCTAAATTGTCAAATACCGCCGTCTGCTCGATACCCAGGCACTTATGTATGTACTTAACCTAACTAACTTAACCTAACTAACTATCCGGTGTGCACAACATTGTCAGACTAAACTCCGGCTGACACCCCAAAAACCTATAATCCGCTACAGAAAAATCTATATTGTTTATTAACTGGCCCCTGGCCTTCTATCATTTCACGAAAGTGGCCCCCGGGCAAAGCAAGTTGAGTATCCCTGCTCTACATGTTGTAGATAAATATCAGCTTGACTAAAAGCTAAAGCACATTAATGACATTTAATTGAGGATGAAATCCCATGCAGTGTAGGGGATGAGACGATGCTTTAGCTCCTTTAATCCAGCATCAAGTCCTCCTAGCAAAGGACCTCGACAGTGATCAGTGCCATCCATCCGTCACAGCCAGGGATTACAGCAGGACAGACAGTCATGCACAGCAGAGACATCTCGCTGATTTGACTGAGCTGCTCGTCTGGGTTCTGTCTGCACAAAGCCTCAGCCTTCTGTTGATGCAGTTCAAGGGAAGTTTGCAGATGAGATGATGGTGCTGTGGTGACTTGTGCCTGAGGTGTGGTGGCTAGAGGAACAGAGGTTGGGGGCAGCGGGCGAGGGATTGAGGCTGGCACGAGAACTGTGATGAGGACCTGAGGGACCAGGCCAGACCTCCAGTTCCCAGGCCTGGGGCCCATGCTCCAGGCCACAGCCAAACAGCTAGGCAGTGGTCCAGCTGGTCTCACACCCCCACAAGGGAGGGACCACAGAGCACCACGTCAGCCAAGCCGCACAAACTGAAGTGTCTTCTCCAGAGTCAAGAAGCTCACCAATGTTCTGCATGCGTTGGTGCAGCAGAGTTGGGATGTGTGTGTGTGTGTGTGTGTGTGTGTGTGTGTGTATAGGTGTGTGTGTGTGTGTGTGTGTGTGTGTGTGTGTGTGTGTGTGTGTGTGTGTGTGTGTGTGTGTGTGTGTGAGAGAGAGAGAGTAGGTGTCAATGTGTGTATGGAGTACTGTCGATCCTCACAGTCCTTGTTGAAGGCTGCCCTGGCTGTGCTAACTTTGCCAGCCTCCAATATAACATGAAATGGTTTTAGAAAAGTTTGAAAAGAACTAAGCCTGATAAATCTGCATAGAGTAAAATAAGTTACATAATTGCAAATGTTAAATCTGGCACTCGCATAGAGCTGCAATGATTAATCGATTGGTTATCATTAGTGCTGCACGATTTGGGGAAAAGGTGCGATTAGCGATTAGGGTGGACAATATTGCGATTGCGATTGTGATTGCGATATAATAAACAAGAGTTTTTTTTTACCTTTATTTATACAGGGGGAGTCTCACTGAGAGCAATGCTCTCTTTTTCAGGAGTGCCCTGTTCACATTCACACACACATTCATACCTGGAAGCTGACCAGTACAACCACAGTGTGATCTGCTGGCCACTGATCAGCTCCACTGGAGCAGTTGGGGTTAAGGCCTTGCTCAAGGGCACCTCAGTGGTGGTAATGAGGGAGGGGCAAGCGCTGCCTTTTCACTTTCCCCACCCAGATTTATCCTGCCGGTCCCGGGGATTGAAGCTCGCTTCTCTAACCGTTGGGCCACCACTGCCACTAGGTATCTAGGGATGTGCCGGCATGAGTTTTTGACGGTATGATAACCTTGGACAAAAATACCACGGTTTCACATATCACAGACTAAAATACATGAAATATGTTACAATTTAAAATATATTAAAACTAAAAAAATAAAACAATTTTAAATTAAATTATCTTTACAAAAAAATAAAACATTTTGAGACATTTGCCTGTCCCAAACATGTAAAAAAGAAACACCAGTCAAATAGAAACTGCACTGTGTTACAGCACATAGAAGATGGCTCAGCAAAGTTGCAAAGTTAGTTACATGTCTGTCCAGCAATACTAATGAATGATACACCCCGTTTATTTATTTTGTAGCGACAGATGGCCTTAAACGCCACACTCACGTGACGCTTCTTGAGAGAGAGAGGTGAGAACGTGCATCTGCAGACTTTTAACGAGGGGACCATGAAGGCGTCATGTGACAGGCTAGTTAGCTAGCCTGGAGGTGATGCTGCCAGTGCTGGCAGCTGCGACAGTGTTTTGCTATCAACCTTGTTAATCTCGTTATATTCTTCATCACAGCGGGTCATCCCCACTGTGTACTTAATCGCGCACTAGTTCTGCATAAGCACCTGCAGCTCTCTCCTTATTTTACTGACGTTCTCACTGATCACACGGCTGTTTACATGCGTTTCTGAACGAACGGCTAGCTAGTTATTAGCATAGCTTGCTGTTAGCGATCATGGATGTTCTCTCTCGCCCTCTGTAGATAATATGTACCTTGCTGCACATAACATTACTTATTTGCGGGAGTGCATGGGAGAAGTCTCCCGCTAGTATTGATGCCCAGTGTGATGGCTGAGAAACGTGTTTGCTGCGTCGCGTGTAACGTTAGTTTAAAGGAGGCTCTCACACACAACACACACTCAAAAAGACGTGAAAAAAATAAAATAATCGCACACTTTTGCGGTTATGCAATCGCACGTGCTGACATCGCGATTGCGATTGCGATTCGATTAATCGTGCAGCACTAGTTATCATCTATTAAATTAATCGCCAACTATTTTGATAATCGATTAATCGGATTGAGAATTTTTTTTAAGGTGAACAAAAGTCAAAATTCTCTGATTGCAGCTTTGTAAATGTGAATATTTTCTGTTTCTTTACTCATATAACAGTAAACTGAATATCTTTGGGTTGTGGACAAAACAAGACATTTGAGCACGTCATCTTTGGTTTTGGGAAACACACATCGATATTTTCACCATTTTCTGACATTTTACAGACCAAACAACTAATCGATTAATCAAGAAAGAAAATCGACAGAGTAATCAACAATGAAAATAATTGTTAGTAGTTGCGGCCCCACGCGTCACAACCATTCTTATGCCATTCTTCTTCAGCCGTCAAAAAAAGAAAACGGCAGAAATGTAAAATGGGAATAAAAACCACACATAGTGGAAATATAAATCTTGAGAAAACTAAAACGTATTTATAAAGATCCCATCTGACTTTCCCCTCAGCAAAATGGCCTGTCATCTCTTCTCTTGACCTTTAACCTCACGCACGCATGCGTGGATTACCCAAGGGCTGAGGGGGTGTGTGGGAAAGCTGAAATCGATCCCGGCTGAAACAGTGAAGCATCATAAGAGGGAGAGACAAGACAACAGCGAAAAGTCAAAAGCCAAAGTTAAATGAAAAATTGCTTACGTCCACGTCTCGCGCGGTCTGGAACATTTACTATTCACACAGAGAGGAAGGAG
>NC_139632.1:14317271-14362271 GCF_964638095.1 Poromitra crassiceps
CTCATCTTCCCCTCACCTCTCTGCCCTTCTGTATCTTCTTTGACAGTTCACTCTCATTTAGACCCCCATTATGCATTAATGCCTACGTTTACAAGACACATTGACAACAGAACATGCACAGGCTCCGTCGTCTCTCCCTTTCTTTGAAGTATCCGAAGTGTTTTCCCCATTACTCAACCTCTCGTCTTCTCTCCTCCCATCTGATCCCTCGCTCCCTCTCTCCATCTCTCTGAAGGAGTAAATGAAGGCAGAGGTCATCCCTCTCTCTTCCGCCTCTGCTGCTAAATTGGCCGCGTGTAGCATCAGTGGCTAGCTGCCCCCTGCTCTGGAGAGCCAGTGAACAGACCGCCTTGCTCATTTGTGGCGTTTCTGTCTCTTCAACCAGGGGTTTGTTTACCCGCAGAGAGCAAGAGGGAAACCCTCATTATAGACTCTGCCAAGGTCACGGTGCACCCGTCTGCCGGCTTCAACAGATACGCACAGTTTTGCACCGTGTACACTAAAGCTTCATTTATGATCGGGCGCTCGACATTTTTGATACGTGTCTCTCGACAAAAATAAAAGAGTTGCACGACGTTTTTAATTTATACTTCAGTGAGAGGTTTGAGTCGTCTCCACGGTAACAGCGAGCCGGCCCCTTCCCCTCTCCCCTCCTCGGCTTCACTCCGAGCGGTCCGAGGAGCAGCGGTGTCTTCTGCTCTGAGTTCAAATCACTGTATAAACATCTCGCCCGAGTCCTACATTAAAAAAATAGCCACGGATGCTGGTATCTGTATCTCCCCGCATCGGTTTTGACAGACAACGGCTCACCACGCTCCTCTTTTCAGAGAATCATTCCTCTCCTCCAGACCTCTGCCCACACCGAGCCCTCTCTCTGTTGTCACTGAGGAAAGCAGCTGCTGCCCGGGCATGCTGGCTACCCCACCGCTACACTAACGGAACTCTCTCTCTAGCCAATCACAGTGCGTGACAAAATATGGCGGTGTCCGTCACATAACAACATTCTCCAGGTACGCAACTCAGATGAATGAAACAGCAAAATAAATAACACATCTACCCCCGTTTCTATTTTAGCAATTCCATATTCAGCTTGAAGAAATTTCTCATCAATTTGACTCATCCCATTTTTCAAAATCAAAGATTTTTTTTCTTCTTCTCCTTCACAGTGTGAATTTGACATATTAAACTCTACAACCAACCAAGCCAAGCATATATATATATATATATATACATATATATATATATATATATATAAAAAGCCACCTGTCGTTTTAGTGTGACTGGTGCAGTGACTGTGTAAAGGTGTTTACAGTATCCTCCCCCCCCTCCCACCCTGACCCTGTAAAGTGAGTGTGTGATGCTGACTGCTGGGCTGTCCTCCTCCCTCCCTGTGCTCCTCCCTCCCTGTAGGGGTCGACAGAGACACAGTGGCGTCAGGCAGAGCTCCCACAGCTCCAGGGCTGGGCAGAGAAGGGATTGCTGACGCAGCCAAAGATGGTAAGGAGACGACTCCCGGCAAATGGATGGCCCAGCCATTTCACACAGCCATGAAGTAACATGATGTGATATTATACTGTGTTTACATATATACACGCTCGGGGTGGTGATGCTGCTGACTGAGACAGAACCGGAGGAGGAGTTGATGGATGGGGCTATGGAGGGAGGATTGGATTGGTTGTATGGGTGCAGGAAGCTGTGCAGAGACTAGGGGAAATCAGGATTCACCATCTATTGTGTATCTGTGAGGCCCCACATCTTTGAAGGCAATAAAAGATGATTGCACACTTATACCATACAGCATTTCTTCATATTGTGTGAGGATTTTTTTTAGGACTTTTTTTTTGCAAATCAATCATGCTGCTTAGCATGAAGCTGAGCCCCTGGGCCTTTCTAATGGGCCGCTCCCTTCCGCTTCCCTCCCTCCAGACACATCCTCCCTCCAGACACATCCTCCCTCCAGACACATCCTCCAGACACATCCTCCAGACACATCCTCCCTCCAGACACATCCTCCCTCCAGACACATCGTCCAGACACATCCTCCAGACACATCCTCCCAGACACATCCTCCCTCCAGACACATCATCCCTCCAGACACATCCTCCAGACACATCCTCCCTCCAGACACATCCTCCAGACACATCCTCCCTCCAGACACATCCTCCAGACACATCCTCCCTCCAGACACATCCTCCAGACACATCCTCCAGACACATCCTCCAGACACATCCTCCCAGACACATCCTCCAGACACATCCTCCCAGACATATCCTCCCTCCAGACACATCCTCCAGACACATCCTCCCAGACACATCCTCCCAGACACATCCTCCCTCCAGACACATCCTCCCAGACACATCCTCCAGACACATCCTCCAGACACATCCTCCAGACACATCCTCCCAGACACATCCTCTCTCCAGACACATCCTCTCTCCAGGCACATCCTCCCAGACACATCCTCCAGACACATCCTCCAGGCACATCCTCCCAGACACATCCTCTCTCCAGACACATCCTCTCTCCAGACACATCCTCTCTCCAGACACATCCTCCCAGACACATCCTCCAGACACATCCTCCAGACACATCCTCCAGACACATCCTCCCAGACATATCCTCCCTCCAGACATATCCTCCCTCCAGACATATCCTCCCTCCAGACACATCCTCCCTCCAGACATATCCTCTCTCCAGACACATCCTCCCAGACACACAAAGGTTGCTCTATGCTAGCCTGAAACTCTACAGTAAACTATCTCTCTCCCTCTCTGTCTCTCTCTCTTCCATTAAAAAAAAACCCTAAAGAAAGAGGTCCCTCCCACGCACTTTGCTTCATAACTACTGTAGCTCCTGCATTGTGTTTCTGTGAAGGTGACACCGACTTATCATTCTCAAGATTCCAGTTGTAAGGATGACCATGAGCATGTAGCTTGCATCCTATAGAGCGAGTTGAGTTTGATCTCTCCCTCACAGTGTAGCATGATTCCAGGCAGCTACTGCTAGCACTGCCGTCTGCTGGCCTACTTGTCTTTCCTTCAGCTAGCAGCAGGCCAGTGCTGGTTGTGCCCAGTACACCACTAGCATCATAATGTGTGAGTAAGAGAGGCTGAGTCTCCAGGCTGACTGGGTGGTTCCTGTGTGTGTGGGGCCCAGGCAGGACACATGCAGCGAGGCAGCACTGGGCTCCACAGCGGGGGAGAGAGAGAGAGAGAGAGAGCGCACCACCAACACCAAGTGCACTGTGGAGCCGCACTATGCTGGTGGGCCAGCACAAGGAGAGGAATATAATTGGCCATTGGGACTCGGCAGGGCCCTGTTAATTAGAGGCGGCCATTTTGGTGTGAAAACTCCTCAGAACACGTCCCATGGAGTTGAAAGTCTCTCTGACAGAATGGAGCCCAGCAGGGAATGTAAACAGATTTAATAAGGCCCTCTCCAATCAACTCTGTTATAGCTACATGCTTTATCCCCCCCGCCCATCTCTCTCTCTCTCTCTCTGTCTCTCTCTCTCTCTCTCTCTGTCTCTCTCCCTCTCTCTCTCTCTGTTGTGGTGGAGTGGTGAGCGAGTGAGGAAGGATACTGTCAAAAGAACAATTTGCATGCAGCTCTCATCTTGAGAGTTTTTAGACGTCTCCCTGTCTGTTTGTTTCTGCTGTGGGCTTGGGGCATTGTGTTCACTGTGTGTGTGTGTGTGTGTGTGTGTCTGTGTGTGTGTGTGTGTGTGTGTGTGTATGTGCGTGCGTGCGTGTGTGTGTGTGCGTGTGTGTGTGCATGTGTGTGCATGTGTGCGTGTGCGTGTGCGTGTGCGTGCGCGTGTTGTTCCACTCACTGCAGATGCCACAGAGCATGTCTGAGCGTGCACTTGTGTGTGTGTGTGTGTGTGTGTGTTGATTGAAGGAAAGGAGAAGTGTAATAAATGGAAAAAATGCATCCCTATTTTGGAGGTAGAAGATTAATCGATGCTGAATTCAGTTTACTCACCAATGTGGTAAAACAAATTCACATTCATGGATGCATTATACTGTTTTTTTGATTGAGTTCTTTATTGATAATGAATACACAGTATATACAATATACATATATACATACACAGGCCCACCATTATCAAAAGGATAAAAACGCAATAAAGCTGACAGCTTATTTCCATTGCGGTCCTGTAGTATGTAGTATCATATCACACGGATTTCAGATCATTTAAAGTCTTCTCCAGAAAGAAAAAAAACAATAAATTACTGTTAAAGTAACAGTTTAGTATTTATATTGGTGATTGTTAGTCTATCTATGATTATTACAGAGGCCATAGTTTGCCTTCCCTTTCAAAGACTTATTTATCACATAGAAGTAAAGTGATTACAACTAAGATGGTAAATGCCTTAAATGGTTTTGAAAACTATTTTTGTGCAAACAGTGCAACATTTTTCTTTTAATGAGCTTTGTGCTAGAACACAAGTCCAATCTTTTGATAATCCAGAAATAGAGTGAAATATTTCTCCTGGCTAAAACACGCCCTGCTTCCTGTCTGTGTGTGTGTGTGTGTAGACTGTAGAAGAGTTAAAACACGCCCTGCTTCCTGTCTGTGTGTGTGTATGTAGACTGTAGAAGAGTTAAACACGCCCTGCTTCCTGTCTGTGTGTGTGTGTGTGTAGACTGTAGAAGAGTTAAAACACGCCCTGCTTCCTGTCTGTGTGTGTGTATGTAGACTGTAGAAGAGTTAAAACACGCCCTGCTTCCTGTCTGTGTGTGTGTATGTAGACTGTAGAAGAGTTAAACACGCCCTGCTTCCTGTCTGTGTGTGTGTGTGTAGACTGTGGAAGAGTTAAACACGCCCTGCTTCCTGTCTGTCTGTGTGTGTGTGTGTGTCTGTGTGTGTGTGTGTAGACTGTAGAAGAGTTAAAACATGCCCTGCTTCCTGTCTGTGTGTGTGTATGTAGACTGTGGAAGAGTTAAACACGCCCTGCTTCCTGTCTGTGTGTGTGTGTGTAGACTGTGGAAGAGTTAAACACGCCCTGCTTCCTGTCTGTCTGTGTGTGTGTGTGTGTCTGTGTGTGTGTGTGTAGACTGTGGAAGAGTTAAACACGCCCTGCTTCCTGTCTGTGTGTGTGTGTGTAGACTGTGGAAGAGTTAAACACGCCCTGCTTCCTGTCTGTCTGTGTGTGTGTGTGTGTAGACTGTAGAAGAGTTAAACACGCCCTGCTTCCTGTCTGTGTGTGTGTGTAGACTGTAGAAGAGTTAAAACATGCCCTGCTTCCTGTCTGTGTGTGTGTATGTAGACTGTGGAAGAGTTAAACACGCCCTGCTTCCTGTCTGTGTGTGTGTGTGTGTAGACTGTAGAAGAGTTAAAACACGCCCTGCTTCCTGTATGTGTGTGTGTGTGTGTGTGTGTGTAGACTGTGGAAGAGTTAAACACGCCCTGCTTCCTGTCTGTGTGTGTGTGTGTAGACTGTAGAAGAGTTAAAACACGCCCTGCTTCCTGTCTGTCTGTCTGTGTGTGTGTGTGTGTGTGTAGACTGTAGAAGAGTTAAATGAGAATTTCAGTTTTTTTGAACCTGGACCCATCTCCTGGCAATAATTATGATTTGGCCACTCACCGTAACCTATGTGGGGTTTGGCATAACCTTCGTTATTTCGAATCCCACATAGGTTACGCCAAACCCCACATAGGTTACGCTAAAACCACCACCGCAAAGCGTCCTACCTGTAGTTGACCAGTCGGCAGGAAAGTATCGCGGGACTTCACGAGACTTGGTGACCGAGATCACGTTTGAGGTAATTTGGTCTCTGGGAGAGACCAGGAAATAGCCTGGGGGGAAATATCACTCTGGTGGATGTTGACGGATCAGATTATGGCGATTGATGGCGAAAACGGGAATAAAAATAGCTATTTAGATGCAGGAAAGACAGGCTCACACTTGGCCCCAAATCAGCTCCATTTTACGACTGACTTGGACGCTATTGATCTCAAAACAACGCTAGGACGCCCAGAAACGCCACGGACATCGCTCGGTGAGTGGCCAAATCATAATTATTGCCAGGAGATGGGTCCAGGTTCAAAAAAACTGAAATTCTCCTTTAAACACGCCCTGCTTCTTGTCTGTGTGTGTGTGTGTGTGTAGACTGTAGAAGAGTTAAACACGCCCTGTTTACTGTCTGTCTGTGTGTGTGTGTGTGTGTGTAGACTGTAGAAGAGTTAAAACACGCCCTGCTTCCTGTCTGTGTGTGTGTGTGTGTGTGTAGACTGTAGAAGAGTTAAACACGCCCTGCTTACTGTCTGTCTGTGTGTGTGTGTGTGTGTGTGTAGACTGTAGAAGAGTTAAAACACGCCCTGCTTCCTGTCTGTGTGTGTGTGTGTGTGTGTAGACTGTAGAAGAGTTAAACACGCCCTGCTTCCTCCTGTCTGTGTGTGTGTAGACTGTGGAAGAGTTAAAACACGTCCTGCTTGCTGTCTGTGTGTAGACTGTAGAAGAGTTAAAAATAGACTGCGGGCTGACTGGTGGAACAGGGGAAAAGGGAGAGATCTGAGCGAGGACTCTAACATTTTGATTAAATCAGATTAAAGCACATTTACATCTTAATTAGGCTTTCACCATGTTACGTCATCACAGTGTTGCTTGTAGCCTGAATGCACCAGAGCTGGTGGGTTTTCACTCTGGTGAGCTGTAGCAGTGGTATATTCAAATGGGAATGGACAGACGTGGGCCTTTTTGGACAGACACTACAGTACTACTAGCTACAGTTCAGCATAAAATAAATGCTCTATTCTCATACTCTTTCTTTCTTTCTTTCTTTCTTTCTTTCTTTCTTTCTTTCTTTCTTTCTTTATTTAAAAAGGGTCCCCATTAGCCGATGCCTATACTCTACATGATGTTAGATCATCAATCACTGTGTGTTCCTTCTTGGGTGGTATTCTGACAGTCTTTTGTTTTGCTCGAACCCCGGCCAAGATGGAGATACATGTATACCTTCCACAACCTCATAGCCGTGTGTCCATCTTGGCTGCTCCATCTCCCCCCTGCACTGATTACATTTAGGTGTCTGCTCCTTCCATCTGCGGTTCACTGATATGAAACACCCCCCCCTTCCCCTCCCTTTGCCCTAAAAAAAAAAACCCTCTCAGTCAAATTCAATTCACTCTCGCCTAAACCTCTCAAAGCGCCGCTTCTTCATCTTAACTGGATGATGAAATCAACCGACTGTACAAAATCCAATAATTTGATCAAACAAATGTTTTCTTATGCAAATGGATGAATAGAATTCTGCATTACAGATCGGTTCTGTTGGGGAATGGGCCTCTGTATTAAATATGCATTAGTGTGCTGTGGTAGAAAAGCAAAGGGCAACCTATCTTCCTCCTCTCCACACATCTGACTCTCTCTCTCTCTCTCTCTGTCTGTGTCTGTGTCTCTCTCTCACTCCAAGCTCACCAGTTCCTCTTCAAACACTCCCGTGATGCTCTGAGAAGCCAGACATAGAAAGCCCAGCCGCTCTCTCTCTCTCTCTCTCTCTCTCTCTCTCTCTCTCTCTCTCTCTCTCTCTCTCGCTCTCTCTCTCGCTCTCTCTCTCTCTCTCTCTCTCTCTCTCTCTCTCTCTCTCTCTCTGTCACAGCAGCAGCAGCAGCATCAGCAGCATCATCAGCAGTCAAATAGCGAGCTAGAGGGCTGCCCCTGTTGTTGCCCCCTCCCAGAAAGCCCAGCAGCTATCAAAGCAAAAGAGAACTATTCAGAGACATCGCTCACTGTCTTCATGAATATTTAGCTGTTTATCTCCTCTGTGTCTAGTGTTTGTGCTGTTTCTCCATGTTTCCATGTGTGCCATGTAGAATGTATATGTATAGGTCAGTATATGTTTATTTTGTGATTCCATATTTTGAGAGAAACATTGTCGCCGTCTGTTGTCATTGTTCTACCTGAGGGCACACTAGACATACTCAGTAGTGTATTTGAGCATAATACACATACTGTACATGTATACTGAATTATACATGTCTTTTTTGCAAACTATTGGGTGAGCCTTATTTTCTGCAGTAAACCAATATTTTTGCCCTACCATCACAAGGTTGTCTGATTTTAGTGATGCATGATTATTGGAACACTCCGTTAAATTGGGCAAGAAATAATTATAACTCCAAAACATTGATTTACCTTCAACGCTTGTTGTTGTTGTTTGAAAACTGAAATTTGTTTGTGATGACACTGGAATTAAGCTTTCAAAAGGCCTTCTAATCCAAGACTGTTGATCCGACCTCATGAAACGAGCGTCACGCTAGTTAGAAATTCAAAAATGGAAATACTGACCATTTTGTTAGGCTTTTGTATGCCTTTGCTAGCTATTTAATATTCCAAATTTATAAATAGAGAAGCCAACAAATTCTATCTTTCCCCTTGTTCCTCCCTGTCCTTTCTGTCTACGGTTCCTCTCCTCCTCCTCTCTCCCCCTCTCTCTCTCTCTCTCCACCTCCTCTCTCTTTCTCTCTGTCCTGCCCCAGATCATCAGTAACATGGAGGCTCCGGTGACAAACGGCCCCAGCGGAGGGGGCACCACACCCAACGGGCCGAGCACCAACAGCCGCGGCTGCCCCTCGCCCATGCAGACGGGCGGACCCACCGACGACAGCAAGACCAACCTCATCGTCAACTACCTGCCACAGAACATGACCCAGGAGGAGTTCCGCAGCCTCTTCGGCAGCATCGGCGAGATCGAGTCCTGCAAGCTGGTCCGCGACAAGATCACAGGTACCCCATTTCCCTTACACTTCAGCGGGGCAGATGTGTGCTGCTGTAACAGGGGGCACTTGAACCTGGATCTTGTGGTTCAAGGATGGAGTCCCTACTCACCTATATACACTGCTGCCCAAACAACCTGGAAATAACACTCTAGCTAGGTACTCACTTATAGATTCACATCAAAACAAATACATCATATCATTAGGTAATTAGGGCAATCATTGGGGTAATTAATCTGCCCTAATTACATAATTAAGAAATCCGGCTCCATTAGGTCACCCTAATGGGTGCTCTTCACACTTCCTGAAAGATTCAGCCCGATCGCACGTAAAATGGCATAATTCTTATTCTTAGTCTTTAAATAACTGTAAAATGGTAAGAATAAAAAGTGTGCTAATGCTAACAGTCAGTAAGAGAGACTGGTATGTGCCCCACATGTACCCAGATGGCTCGTGTGGATCTATAGGAATGCTTTACACATAATCAAAGAGCACTAGAGGTGAGTGTCACACGGGATGGAGAATTGCCACTGTCAAAACAAATATTTATACAAACGTACACACAGATACACACACCTACACACACACAGGTTCAAAGATCTAAATAGCATATGTAGCATACACGAGTCCTGGGTCAAACCTTATTTGGAGCCATTCCAAACAAGGCGAGCGCTTGAGAGGAGTGTCTTCTCCAGCACAGCTCCAGCTCTGCCCTCTGCTCGAGGTGCTCGAGCGCGGCAATGCAGCAACGTGCTACATGTTCTCCAGAGGTGTTGAAATGAAACAGCACTTCACGGTGCTGCTAATCACGCCTGTAATCTGGGCGTAGTGGCTGTGTGGGTGTGGCCATACCGCAGATGGGAGGGGGGGGGTTGGTGTGTGTGTGTGGGGGGGGGGGGGGGGCACAGCTCTCTGATAATGCCCCATAATGGCTTTCATTTTAGATCCTACTTACTGACACTCTTCTCCTGATGATCTCATTAAAGAGCACCGGGCACGGGCAGGCAGGCAGGCGAGATCACCAAGCCATTCTGGGATAGCAGGCAAGGCAAGGCAAGAGGAGTGAACATACACATACACACATATTCACAGAATCAGACCTGCTGTAATAGATTCTGTGTAACTCATAGGCCAATAGTCTTTTATAATAGTCTGCCGTTTCCCGCTGTAAAGCAGAGATCGCCACACGTCCCTTTCGCTTCTCTAGTTCTTTGAAGCATATTTCTGCAAACTCAATGGTTTCCTCTTTAGGACCGTCCTCCTCTACCTCTGTAATGGGCCCCAAAATGAGGCCTGTGAGTCAGATGCCACCAGGATAATGGAGGATGGTGTGTACACAAATAGCACTGGGGATACCACATGGCATGCTATCATCATCATCACTATCACCACCATGTTATCTCTCCAGCCGATTTTCCCCTTAAGTGCAATTTCACAGACAGCAGTGAGGAATCCAGCTAACCGCAGATATTTGGGGAGAGTTTAAAAATGAACAGAATTGCTGTAAACCTGCTCGGGGGCCTAAATAAGGAACGCGAGAGAGGTAGAAATGTTTGTTCGCTCACTCCCAAAGCATTTAGGGTACAATTCTCTGCACTACAAGGTCTCTCTGATGACTTAGCATCCACACAAAGAGCTATAAATAACTCCTGCCCTCCCTCCGTCTCCCCCTGTGGTGTATGCCTGCATTGCTCTCCCATGGGTGCAATTTCCCCGTGCAAACTTTTAGGCTAACAAAGCACAGCTCGTGCTCGTCTAGTAGGGAATGCCAAGAGGCTTCTCTCTCTCTAACAGTCATCCCAATCATTAACGGACTAAGCCAGGTTATATATTATATATTATTATATAAGCCAGGTTGGCGAGAGGGAGGGGTAAAGACTCTGAGGATGCTGGAGAGAGTCAAGAGAGCGCTATTTTTGGATCCTGATATATACAGTACACCTGTACCCGTTGTCGGCTCTTGTGAATATCCACACATCAACATGAAGAAAACACAACTTTTGCCATCTTATTTTTCAGGACTTCTGAGAAAGTCGTCTTTCTTTTTTCTTGTCTTTTTTCCCCCTCAACATTGAATTTTCTGTAAGAAAGCGTTTGAATATGTCTGAAGGACAGTTGTGGTATTCTGTAGCCACATATTCATACTGATGGGAATATTAAGGCCTCCAGTTAAAGAATTGAAATGCACTCACTCTCATTTGGAAGAGTAGAACACGGTTAAAGAATTGAAATACACTCACTCACTCACTCACTCACTCTAATTGGGGGGGGGACAGTTTGCATAATAGTTTCAATATTTTATGATTACAAGACATAGTACATTGGATTCAGTCTTTTGGTTGCATTTTGTGTTGTATTGGTATTGTATTGTTTTTAGCATGATGTGCCTTTAATAGCACGTGGATTATCATTTCAGATCAGTTCAGGGTCATTCCTTCATTCTGCTCATTTTGAGTAGTTTACAACCACAGTATTAGCCAGCGTGAGTATTTGTGTGCTTGCATCTTGTGTGCACGTTTCCCAAGAATGTGAGTGTGTGTGTGTGTGCTCACTGTGCTGACAAGGTGTGAGCACCTGGGCGTCCACAGAGGCAGAAGAGACAGGCAGGTCGTCAGCTTCCTCTCTCCTTCCTGTGGACCTGCTCCTGTCTGTCAGCCCTGATGACGGCAGTGTGGTGTGAGGCGGTGGCGGGTACGGGCGGGCGTATAGGCACTCCAGCTCCGTCTGTCACCCAGGCTGACTTCAGCTGCTCCAGAAGCCACCTCTGAGTGTCTCGCTCCCCACACACACACACACGCCCGTCTGCCTGGCTGCCTGCAGAGCTACTGTACCGTACCTCTGCCTGGTGCTCTCCACCAACACACCAGGGAGGCGCAGGTTAATCTTTTATTGAAGGCCAGCTTACACGCACCTCGCTGCAGCCCACACACACACACACACACACCCACACACACACACTGGCACATAAGCCCCAGGCCTGCACCTGTGAATCTCTTGACTGTGGGCATCCTCTTCAAAGAAAGATACAAAGACAGCTTACGCCTTTTGTCCTTCTTATTAAGTGCACACAGCTATAGTAGCTTTTACATTTTTCCACCTGCATTCAGGGCAGAGAGAAGGCTTTATATACAAATGCTTAAGTCAAGGACATGATTGCTTTGAGCAGCACAGATGGTGCCACTGCCGACAGCGCTCTGTGTGTGTGTGTGTGTGTGTGTGTGTGTGTGTGTGTGTGCGTGTGTGTGCGTGTGTGTGTGTGTGTGTTTAAATGTCTTTTTAAGCCGAAAGTCGCCAATTTGAAAGCTCACAACTTCAGCAAGAGTGGAAGCAACCACTTCTCAGTCAGATGCCAAAAATACATAAAAACACACCCTTGGGGAGAGCAAGCAAAAGGACCTTGCAACATACTGAATGCAAAGTTTTAATGGAATACAGTACATTAAAGTATTGCTGCCGCGCGCGCATGCACGCACGCACGCACGCACACACACACGCGCGCACACACACACACACACACACACACACACACACACACACGCACACGCACACGCACACGCACACACACACACACACACACGCTCAAATTGACTGATCCTTGTCAGTTAGTCATTTTTCGGGATCATTTTTCTGCATCAGCTGCATTTCTGCTGGAGAAATGAATGCATTTGTTTTCATAATGGCATGGCAGAAAAGAAAATGGCTTTTCATGCCGGAACAAGAATTGATTGCGCCCGTGGCTTTAGTGTTGTGATAGAGAAGCAAAGAAAAGGGATTTTATATTTTGAGAGACAAAAACCATTTCTTTCGCATTCTCATGTTGTGGCAATGCTGTAATTATTGTTGCCAAAAGCACAGAAGCCATATTGTGTGCCGATAGAATATCTTTCTTCTGAGTAAACAGTTCACCGTGTTTACCAGTTGCTGTGTCTGTGCCCTATTCGGTCTGCTGTGTTACCTTTTTGCCTCAGGCAGTCACACCACTTACTGATGGCCAGCTAACAGCAACTCCACACCTTTTAATAAGGGGAATGGTCATTTTCCTGATATTGAGTTGAAATTAAATGATCTCTACATCAAAACCTCTATACGGACTAGGAGCGTAACAATACGCATAATTCATATTGAAACCTTTACGTATGAGGCTTTAGGTTCAATACGTATTGCAAACCAAACACATCTTTCACTGATGAACAGTGCAAGTCTTCTACAAGGATATAGGATACCATGGTAAACTAAAAGACAAAAGGTGTTAGAAAACATTGTCGTAAATCGAAATACATTTTTTTAACTAAGTAAAGGTAAAGTAAGGTAAAGTCCCACTGATTGTCACACAATGTGTGAAATTTGTTCTCCGCATTTGACCCATCCCCTGGGGGAGCGGTGAGCGGCAGCGTGCGGGAATCATATGGTGATCTAACCCCCCAATTCCAACCCTTTGATGCTGAGTGCCAAGCAGGGAGGCAATGGGTCGCATTTTTATAGTCTTTGGTATGACTCGGCCGGGGATCGAACTCACGACCTCCCAGTCTCAGGGCGGACACTCAGACCACAAGGCCACTGAGCTGGTGTACTGAACTGAACTAGACTGTGAAAAAAAAATAAAAAATCAAGGGCATTTCTCTGTATTGAAAACGTACCAGATAGTCACACCACAGCCCTAATACGGACATCACCCCAGCGCACATCAACTGAAGTTTATTCCTTCACACCACTGCAGGCACCTTCCATGTGTTGGTTTTCCACATGGAGGGTGGGGATCTGACGCAAATCATAGTGACAATGTAGCAAACCAAGCAGATGTTGTCTATGAAAAATAGATGCACTGTGATGTCAGCTGTGGAGTAGTCAGAGCTAGAACACCTCTCTATGCCTCTGACAGACAGCGGTAGCCTACTGTGCGAACTCAATGCTCACACGAGGACAGATGAGTCTGATTGGTGCAAAAACGTCTTGGCGTTTGTTGAATTTAGCGTGCTTGCTTTGCGTCCGCTCTCGCATTAGTTCCATTTTCATTCCATTGCTGTTGTGGTGCATCAAGTGCACCCGCAAGTATTGCAAACATAAAAGACGCATCTAGCCCTGATCTGCGGGGACAGGTGGGCGGAGCTTAGCCTGTGCAGGGGGTCTGTCAGTCTTAACACGGAGCAGATCAAATATTCAGTTTACCCGCATCTCTTTGTTGCCACTGAAATATGCATTGAGAACAGGCTCAGGAGCAAAGCTGATGCTCTTTGTACTTAACATGGCACGCCGGGCTCCTTCTCACATCATTACTAGACTGATAGGAACAACACCCGCTGCTCTTCCTCTGTTTGCCATATGATGAGATCCACTTACACCCTCCAGAGCACCTATAAAACACTAATACAAGGTTGTTTTGTGTGGTTAGAAACCATTGCTCACTTCTAAATCCCTCGTGAAAGTCGTACAGGGGGGGAGATCTGGCGCAGTGTTTTTTGTATCGCAGGCAGCGTTGATCTGAAGCTGAAATGGCTGAAGGCTGAAGATAGCCTGAACAAAACTGACAGGGAAAGAGATGAAGAAAGGATTTGACATATCCAAAGCCAGGTATTAAGAGAGCTACCAGGCTCAGGAGTGCAGACACTAGCACACACACACACACACACACACACACACACACACGCACACACACACACACACACACACACACACACACACACACACACACACACACACACACACACACACACACACACACACACACACACACACATTTATTTAAAGTTTCAGAGTCGGCGGGTCCCAAGAATGCCCTGTCTCTCTCCTGCTAGCCCCTCTCCCCCTCTCGCTGTCTAGGACTCTGAATGTGATGTCCTGAGAGTTTGCTTGTCTGCTCTAGTCCTCCAAAGAGCCTCACTTCAGGCTGCCTCTGTCCCCTCTCCTTCCCTCTCTGAGTGCCCTTTACATGGAACATGGAGGTTGAGAGGATCCCCTGTGTCGGCCTCAGATCCAAAGGCCGGATGTGCCCTAGAGCTGCTTCCTCACCCTCCCCGCTCCCGACGCCGAGTGCACTCTACCTGCATGGGCAAGAGGGAGCCAGACGAGTCCCTTCCTCCCCAGCACGGGTCACTTAGGTCTGGGGGTGGACGGCTGCGGGCCTGGGGGCTTACAGACAGTAGGGCAGGCTCCCCCAGTCCTGACGTAGCAGCAGGCAGGCCTACCCAAGACCGAGAGGGGCTCCTCTGTCTGTCAGTTTGTCCTCACCGCTCCATCTCTCCAACAGCCAGCCAGCCAGCCCACACACTGCAGGCTGCAGTCCACTGGCCCAAGGCTACGGGAGCCACCACGAGGGGGTGGTGTGTGTGTGTGTGTGTGTGTGTGTGTGTGTGTGTGTGTGTGTGTGTGTGTGTGTGTGTGTGTGTGTGTGTGTGTGTGTGTGTGTGTGTGTGTGTGTGTGTGTGTGTGTGTGTGTGTGTGTGTGTGTGTGTGTGTGTGTGTGTGTGTGTGTGTGTGTGTGTGTGTGTGTGTGTGTGTGTGTGTGTGGGCATGTGCGTTTGTCCCTGAGCTTCTACTGTACGTGGGCAAGTGTGTGTGTGTGTGTGTGTGTCTGACTGCAACAGTGGCTGCTACCTTGGTAACCCAGGAGGGAGCGATGTGTTGAATGAGTGAGTGGGAGAGGGAGCTACAGTAGAGATGTGTGTGCGGGGGTGCGGGGGACGCGGCAGTGTTTATGAATTTAGTTATTCAAACTGGCTCAATACATGCCACATGATATGATCCTCAAACTGCACTGCGAGTACTTTGAGGCACTGTATAGTCTTTAGTTCTCCAGGTGTTCGCTTTATCTTTCTGCACACTCACTCAACTCCCTCTCCACCCACATGTTGTAGGCAGCTGAACTTCTCCAAGGTAACTGAAGTGTGTTTTTGACATGAAGCTAGTGACAGGGGCACCTTTCCCAAATGCTGGGGAGCGCTGGCCCATCGAAAATGGCGAAGAGAACGGAAGCAGTGAGTGTGACACATTTGTTTTGACAAATTGAAATTATCCCCCCCCCCCCCCCCCCCCCCTCCTCTTCCTCTACATCTTAAAATGTGGCTAAATTTAAGACTGGCCGATCAGATTTGGCTGATTGTGGGGAGATGGAGCTGGTCCTCTCGAGATGTGTTAGCATCATCCACTGATGGCTCCGAAGATCCACCTCGCACCCTCTGCCGCCCCCGTCCTCCCATGGCCGCTGACAGATAGACGCCATGACTCCTGACAGGGTGTGGGACTTTGGGAACAACCAGAGAGGGTTTCTTTAGGTATCCTTTAAGGGTGACTTCACACAAATAACAACCTGACTTTGGCAGACCGCTTTTTTTTTTGGGGGGGGGGGGGGGGGGGGGGGGGGGGGGAGTGGGCACTGCAGAAAGTTTTCATTGTTATTGAAAAAATGCACGTCAACTACAGGAACAGAGAGAGAGAGATGTGCACAAAGCTTAAAATGGAATTCGAACCAGGTGCAGTTGCATCACTACTACATCATCCAAAAAGGAGTTGTATTTCATTTTTAATTCATAATCTACCTATACTTACAGAAATGTAGTTTGAAGACGAATGGATTGCAGGCACATAGTAAGATGGATGGCTGTTACGTGTGTTTCATTGGATAGCTTCAGCTCTAGATCAAAGGGTCTGTAGTGCATTGTGTCAGCCTTGCCTGATGGTAGCAGGACTTGAAGGTGTTTTCATGTCTAGAGTACAGGGCTCTTAGTCACATCATACATGAAGGGGACAAAATAATGACAGGCAATATGCAAGTGGAGGCTCTTTCTGCGTGTCTCCTGCAACACATGATGTGTGCTTCTCTGTGTGCCTCGCAGTGCAGCACTATGAATATAGATGAGTCCATCCTTTACACTTTTACATGTCTACTGCATATGGAATACTTAGAAATGCATACAAATAGTGTGTGCTTGTGTGTGTGCCTATGCATGTAATTGCACATTGGTATGTAAATTCTCACATACACCCGAGTGTGTGCATTTGTGTGTGTGTGTGTGTGTGTGTGTGTGTGTGTGTGTGTGTGTGTGTGTGTGTGTGTGTGTGTGTGTGTGTGTGTGTGCACGTTTGCGTGCATGCTGGAGGGGGGGTCACTGTTACACATCGGGGCGTGCAGGCAGGACACACACCGGCTCGAAGGTACACTCATTTTCTCATATCACACGTCGGCCAACCTGCTGCTCCTCAGGAAACAAAAAATAATGGCTTAGTCATAACGCCTCGCCAACACAGCAAAGAGCCACTCTCACTAGGAATAGCAGTGATTTGACCACTGAGAAGAAACATGCCCGCCTCCCTCAGGGATTTATTTCAGATTGTACAAAAAGGTCTGCCAAGAGAGCGGAGGTGGGTTCAAATTAGACCCCCCCCCCCACCTCCTCACTCCCCCCCCCCCACACTTCCACCTCCTCACTCCCCCACCTCCTCACTCCCCCCCCCCCCACACCTCCACCTCCTCACTCCCCCACCTCCTCACTCCCCCACCCCCCACCTCCTCACTCCCCCACCCCTCCACCCCTGCATCGTTAAGTAGCCTACCTGTTCTCAGTGAAACTGGACATGTGATCGAAATGTGCTAAATGGCTGTAGTGCTGTAGCAGTATCAAGGCCTATAGATGCAAGCACAAGTGCTTACAGTTCTTACGTTTGGCCACTTTGCTGCAGTACTGCCACCGGAGTAAAAGTGTGTGTGTATGTTTGGGGGGGGTTTGCTCATTACAAAAGCCCCCCCCCCACACTGCTGCCACAGCAGTGCAGCAGTAAAGTGGCCATGCAAATTAAAGGAGTAACATCTGTACATGTCATGCACACATGCCAAAAATAAACAAATACACACATAATATCGTATATATATAGGCTATATATATATATATATATATATATATATATATATATGAAATCCCCTTTGATTGCTGTTGTCAGTTGTCTTTACTTGTGTTCCTCCAACTGCTTCAGGATTCAGGGGACTGGCACTGTAAGCAACTGACGAAACAAGGCACATGAATATCTAACCTCATTAAAAGGCCATTATAAACAGCAATGCATCATTTGGGTTTGTGGTTTTAATTGACAATTAAAATATATAAGTTAATGTATCCATTAAGCTAATTGATCAGCACAGGGCTGATTCTTCTGTTAGCTACAACCCCATTAGAGGCTATTTATCATGAATTTTTAATAGCTTCTCTGTATTGTCTCAGATGCTGTATTTTTTCCAAGATATTTGTCTGTAATTATTCTTTAATGACAACTCTGTAGTCTCTCTAAATGGCTTTCTAGCTCTATAAACAGCTACTGTAGCTTTTTAACATTTTAAAATGAATCAGATTCTGTGTTATATATCCTTTGCTTTCACTAGATATCACAGTTCCTATAGTTGATTTGTGGCAGCATTCAGTTCAATTGGGACAGCGACGTGTTACATTCTAAAGCAATCTTAGCTGTTGCTATACTCGATAGCACTACTGTATGTTGATACTAAGTTCAACACTGAATTGATTCAGAAGAATCAGAATCAGAATCAGAAAACTTTATTTATCCCCAAGGGGCAATTCAGTTTCTGCAGTTCATCACCGTTGCGAGTAAACACATTATGTCTCTGTCCTAAATCACAGGGTACAAAATACAGACATACAAAAAGACAAGAAACAAATGAGAAACTCAGTGTGACCGAGGGGAAGTGCATTTTGGTTCCAATTGCTTCTGTTTATTACTTGTATGCGGATATGAAGTGCATTCCAGTAAGGCACCATGCTAAGTTGAACCATGCCTAGGGAGCGAGTGTGAACTGTGTTTAGTCGTGGTGTGTGTTGAGGCGGACAGGCCTGTTGTTGTGACAGGCTGAAGCCAACCAGACCACAGACAGAGAACTGCTTTCTGCACCGACCGCGCATAATGCAAGTGTGTGTGGGTTGCTTCATCCGGGCGAGTGCGCGCATGCACGACCCTTTGTCTTAAGGTCCAATATTATTACATTTTCATATTTTTGTTTTCAAATATACTGTGGCTCAGCATAACAATAATGCTGTTTGTGATGTTTGCCAATAAATGTCATTTGGTTAAATTTCATTCATGGATGAATTTCAAGACCAAGGGCTCTATTTGTGTGAATCAATGGTGCATGGTGCAAAGTGTAGTGGGATTAGGAGAACGTGTTATCAGTAGGTGTGGTAGGGACGAGTTTCAGTCATGACCAATCAAATGTAGAGCACTCTGCCATGGTGCACTGACAATTTCATGATGGAATGAACAGTCCAGAGCATATCTGCCACAAAAGCGTCCCCCAAGACTCTCATTGAGCAGGAGGTGCAGAGTCACTACGGGTGAATATACAGCTCCTTGAATGAAATCAGCTTGGGGTGAAATAACACATTTGGTTTACTGTGTTGCTTTGGTCCTGGGAGAAATGTTGCCCTCTGTAGGAAACGCTTCAATGATGTTAGGCAAAGAGCCAAACAGAAGTTACCGGTGAACCGCAGGGACACTTTCACTAAGAGAGTTAGAGCAACCATCAGCCAGTCACTGACATCGACACAGGATGCGTCCGCCTCCACAATTCCTGCTCTGTGCGTCATGGCACATACTGACAGTTCTATCTTAGATTACCATCATACAACCACTGTGTGTGTGTACAGTTAGAATCAGTGGAAAACGGGATTTACATCCAAATCAAATTGGCCAACATGTCGTCCACAAAAAAAGGGTTGGTAAGCTATTTGATTGAGATTTGTTCATGCAAGTATCTGTAAAGCCATGGAAATAGCACAGAACACAACTGCAACTTGCACCATACGCAGTATTTGACCTGGTCATCCTGGACAGCAAAATCGCACTGCACCATTCATTGTTACTGACAACCCTGCTGTGCCTCTTCACCAACTTGGGTGCAGTCGTGTTCACGGCGAGTCACCATGACAGCATGCAGGCACCGTCACTATAACAGCATGCAGGCACCGTCACCATGACAGCATGCAGGCACCGTCACTATAACAGCATGCAGGCACCGTCACTATAACAGCATGCAGGCACCGTCACCATGACAGCATGCAGGCACCGTCACTATAACAGCATGCAGGCACCGTCACTATAACAGCATGCAGGCACCGTCACTATAACAGCATGCAGGCACCGTCACCATGACAGCATGCAGGCACCGTCACTATAACAGCATGCAGGCACCGTCACCATGACAGCATGCAGGCACCGTCACTATAACAGCATGCAGGCACCGTCACCATGACAGCATGCAGGCACCGTCACATAACAGCATGCAGGCACCGTCACTATAACAGCATGCAGGCACCGTCACCATGACAGCATGCAGGCACCGTCACTATAACAGCATGCAGGCACCGTCACCATGACAGCATGCAGGCACCGTCACATAACAGCATGCAGGCACCGTCACTATAACAGCATGCAGGCACCGTCACCATGACAGCATGCAGGCACCGTCACTATAACAGCATGCAGGCACCGTCACTATAACAGCATGCAGGCACCGTCACTATAACAGCATGCAGGCACCGTCACTATAACAGCATGCAGGCACCGTCACTATAACAGCATGCAGGCACCGTCACTATAACAGCATGCAGGCACCGTCACTATAACAGCATGCAGGCACCGTCACCATGACAGCATGCAGGCACCGTCACTATAACAGCATGCAGGCACCGTCACCATGACAGCATGCAGGCACCGTCACATAACAGCATGCAGGCACCGTCACCATAACAGCATGCAGGCACCGTCACCATAACAACATGCAGGCACCGTCACCATAACAGCATGCAGGCACCGTCACCATAACAGCATGCAGGCACCGTCACCATAACAGCATGCAGGCACCGTCACCATAACAGCATGCAGGCACCGTCACCATAACAGCATGCAGGCACCGTCACCATAACAGCATGCAGGCACCGTCACATAACAGCATGCAGGCACCGTCACCATAACAGCATGCAGGCACCGTCACCATAACAGCATGCAGGCACCGTCCCCATAACAGCATGCAGGCACCGTCACCATAACAGCATGCAGGCACCGTCACCATAACAGCATGCAGGCACCGTCCACATAACAGCATGTAGGCACCGTCACCATAACAGCATGCAGGCACCGTCACCATAACAGCATGCAGGCACCGTCACCATAACAGCATGCAGGCACCGTCACCATAACAGCATGCAGGCACCGTCACCATAACAGCAAGCAGGCACCGTCACCATAACAGCATGCAGGCACCGTCACCATAACAGCATGCAGGCACCGTGGAGAGAATAAGCCTATGTGCACATGCATGAAAAGACCACTTGGCTGGCAACAGCCTCACCAGGCACCATGAGCTGTTATCCAAATCCTCACAGGGAGAACGGTCAAAACACTGAACCCTGATTAGCCGACAACACCAGCTCCTATACACTAATTCAAATGAGATCAACTTTAGATTTACCCATTAAATAAAATCTAATTTGAACAATACCTTCATCTTTGATCGTATAGAAATAAAGGAAATGTATATTAGACAAAATGTTTTAAGTACTCAGGCTAAACTGGATGTAAGCCACACTTTCTGGTGTTGACATTCACTGGTTAGCCACCGCCCACCAGCCATCTACATTCCTCACAGTTTGTCTGGTGCTCCCTGCTGTGAGGACACATGCTTCACTCCATAGCCACTTTTACACAGAGATCCCACGATATTGCTGTTAGGAGTCCAACGAGGGCAGCGTTGCCTTTTACACAGACATGCTTTTACACAGACATGCTTCTACACAGACATGCTTCTACACAGACATGCTTCTACACAGACATGCTTCTACACGGCGCGAGGACGCATTCTGGCATGACGTGCTATCGTTGCCATGGAGATGTGAACTCGCGCTGATCAGAGGGGATATTCTCTGATTTACAGAGGGATTTATCAGACGCACACAAAAAAGCCTCCCTGCCTGGAGATTGTCTTGAGGAGAGACTGACAGAGAGCGAGTCCTCAGATCACCACTCACCACAGATGCAGTCATGGATCATATATATTTCTTTTCTTTCTGCTCCCCGGACCAATGTCAAAGATGGCTGAGGGGCGCAATATAAATGAAAATATCATATCATATCATATCATATATAGGCTACTTTTACTTTCACTTATGCCTTTCCCCTTTTTATTGCTGTGACGGCCGTAACGTCAACTGTATTATAATATCTCTATGGTGTTATGGCTTTGTTGGGAGCTATATTTAGTTGGCTATAAATGCACAGGAATACTATTGTTTTTCGGAAGGGAATTAACGTGCACAGACGAGACTGCAGTAAACAGCGATTCCCCTCCTTCGATCCGCCTTCCCGCGGGTTACCCTTTTAAACAGATGTTGATTCAGGGCTGATACTACCTTCATTGCCGGAACGAAAGGCACAACACAATGACTCGCCGTTCCGTCGTTCCGTCCTTGTGACTTTTAAACAGGAGGTGAGGCGTAACGATGCCGCAACGATGGCAGCTTTCACAGGCTGTGTAAAAAGGGGCTTATGTGTTTGTGTGAGTGTGCCTGTGTGATTGAGTGATTACATGTTTACCTCCGTGTGTGTGTGTGTGTGTGTGTGTGTGTGCACGTATGTGTACATCTGACAGTGTGCTGCGTTGGCGTTGCGTCTCCCTCCCATCCATGCAGGAGCCAGGCTGTCTGTCGGTAGCTCCCTGCTGTGAGCAGCTCCGTAGCGGGCTGAAAGTGGTGGGTGGAATCCCCTCCTGGAGCTTCCCTGGTGCTGCAGGCAGATGTCTCCCCTCATCTCCCCACTCACCTGGGGACTGCTGCCAGCCAGCCAGCCCCGGCTCCCACCCCCTTTCCTCCAGCCCCGGAGGCCCTGAGCCATGCCAAAGTAGTGGGAGCGAAGATGAGAGTGGGGGTGGGCACATATGTCAATGCCAACCGGCATACACACACTGTGAAAGTGCACACACGCACGTACACACAAAATTACATAAACACCTCATTAACATATAGCAGCTGTTGAACACCACATCCATCAGGGTTGTAATGCAAGAAAATACATAATTATTACATCCGTCGTTAGACTGAAATCCATCACTGACTCACTTGCGAGCGCGCCCACACGGCACACACACACACGACACACACACACACACACAGATGTACACTCAGCCTATGGTGAGACTGCACTCTCCAGAACTCTTCACACAGTGGCAGTGTCCATGGCTGCCTGTTTAGCCGCCTGTTTGGCTGGCTGGATGACTCTGAGTGCTGAGTGTGTCGGTACCATTAAGCACCAGCCACTAGCCCATCTAGATTGCCCTGCATGAGTGCTCTTCGCCAGCACACTTCATTTCCAGCTAACCTTCTGGTAGCTGCGCTTGTCGAACCTCACATTTCTTGTTGAAGCTGAGGGAGAGGGGCGAGCGAGGTGATGGGAAAGTGGGAAGCAAGAGAGCGAGAGATGGTGAACGAGGGAGCAGCAGAACACTATTCACCTTATGTAGCCCCGCCCACTTGACCCATTGTGTCACGACTTTCCTGTTCAAAACGCCGGCTCTTTTACCTGCTCAAACTAGTCTGACTCACCTGGTCAAACCTGGTTTGAATCACATATGAGTCAGACTAGGTTTATGAGTAACAGGAAGTGTAAACACACTCGGAACTTCCGATTGTGTTTACACTTCCTGTTAGTCTCTCATGCCAGACTGTCTCTTCTACATAAGGTGAATAAGCAGCAGCCTATCAGCCATTGCACCCCTCCTAGAATTCTGGGCATCTTTATTTGTTGGAATATCTACTGGGTAATAAAGTACCACAGAGATGACATACAGTACATTATTATTGTAGGTCTGAAATAAGACCTACAAAAACAAATGATTCTTTTCAAGCATAAATGCAAAATCGCCATCGCCAGAAAATGCTTCAAATAGCATAGAAATGGTGTTAATTTGTGAAGATTATCTTGCTGAACGCAAAGGTCTCAGTTTCGTAATCTTTTGTTAACCACAGACCTTATCTCAGGCATCTAACAAAAATCACCCATACAAAAAGACCATTGACTTCCAAACGAGGGAACCAGGCGATGCCATCTTACCTGGTTTTCAGACTCATGCCTGCTGCACTCTGGAGGTTACGGGTTGTGAGGGCGATCGTGATTGATCTGCAACCTGCAGCTACATCACAGACTCCAACTCAACTCGTGGCCTCCTGCCACATCATCTCCACCTCTCGCCCATCTTCTCTTCAGTGTACTTTATCTAATAAAGCAGGCCATGAAAATCACCTCTAAAGAAATGAGAGTCATATTTAAATAGGGAAACTGTGCACCTGGTGTCAGCTGGGAGTCAAACAGAGGAGGAGGTGAAGGAAGAGAGGATGGTTAGTTATAAATAGCAGTGGTCTCTCCAGGATGGCAGGTCTTTAATTACCAATAGAGAGCGTCTGATAATCCACAGTTAATCCAGAGGAGAAGTGGGAGGAGAAAGAGAATCATCAGCTGTTTGATGTTAGGACTCCAAGTCCCTCCTGGCCCTTCCACTACTCGCTGCTGAGCTGTTCTGTGCTGTGATATCATAGCATAGCCCCGATGTATTTATTTGGTGAAACAGCCGTGCTCCATATTTTGTGATTCACTTTGTCTCACTAACCGCCCCGTCTGTTGCCATTAGGGTGAAGAAGCGCACGGCGCTCTCAGACGAGCTTGGGAGTCTTTGTGTTTGTGTGTTGTGGTTTCGCTGGATAGAGGCTGTTTGTTGTCAAACTAGCCGACTGAAGGCCCTGATGGCTGGAGGCGTCCGCTGAACGTCCTGCTGCACCAGTCGGGGGAAACACTGGGAGATGTCAGGCCTGCTTCACACTCAAAGGGAGTCTGCGATCTGAGACACTCGCTGAGCTGTTGGGGGAAATGGGGGGTGTTTTTTTGTTTTTTTGTTTTGTTGTTGTTTTTTGCACGACTGCAAAGACAGTAACACATGAATTGTGTTGTTTGTACTTCCCGTAGTAGATTATTTGCTGGGGTTTGACCAGGGTTTGACATAGGGCTGGGCAATATGGACCAAAAATCAGATCTCAATATTTTTAGGCTGAATGGTGAAACACAATGTTTTCTACAAAAGTAGTTCAGTTGTAAGCCAAAAAGCCACATGTGAGATGTCACAAGCACTTTGATTAAAACAAGACTGTGATCAAAAGTGAATAAGCTTACATTCCCAGATCACCAATGTTACGAGCAGTTAAGAGTAAGAAGTGCAAGGGTCAGAGCCATGGAGTTTTCCAGAGAAAAGAGAGAGTTTGCTGTTCAAGAAGATGTCTATATTAAATGGAATATCAGTTAAAGATATTTCCTTTTCTTCAATCAATTGATGACTTGAAGAATCGACTGTAGAGGCCAGGATTTTCCAGGGAACGACGTATGCTAAGAAGATGTCTCTATGGGTGGGCGTATCAGTTTACATGTTTTCCTTTCTGGCTGTCAGTGGGCAGAATTGAACGGAGTCTGTAACGTTGTGTTTTTCTTCTTTCTCTCTGGTATTTCAGGACAGAGTCTGGGCTACGGCTTTGTCAACTACATCGACCCAAAGGATGCAGAGAAAGCCATTAACACGTTAAATGGACTCAGACTTCAGACCAAAACAATCAAGGTAACCGACACACACATAAACACGTTAACTGCTGTAATGATTCAGTGGTTAATGGTTCAAATTAATTGATTTTCCCTACACCCTAATATTTGTATCCAAGGCCTCGTTTTTCCATGATCAAGCACAAATGTTTGTTGGGGCCAATTTGAATAATCGTTTATCAAATAATTGTGACACAGTTATGATGCTGTTACAAACGTATAGGCTTTCTTCTGCCTCAGAGCCCATGGTGCTGGTGACACTGCTAGTGAGTGAGCTGGAAGGCTCAATGTGATTAACATGCTTGGGCCTGAGAAATGAAAGAGCATCTAAATCAAAGAGACACATTTAAAAGGCTCATGGCTGTAGCTGTTATGCTAATTAGTTTCCAAATGTCAAAATGTAAAGGTGAAATTATATAGATATCTCTGAGTAAAAGAGGAACGACGTCATCACATTGTCCAAAATAATTAAGGACAAATGTGCGGGCTTGACAGTGGCTGTCACAGAAGTCAGCACTGCACTGCCCCTCTTTCCAAACATGTTTTAAATGAACATTGGAGGATGCAGCTGCTTCACCAAAAATTATATATATATATATATATAAAAGCTGTCTCCCCCCTTCCCCCCCCGTCCTCTCTGCACTCTCTGTCTGCCGATATGTTGTTGGTTTTAAGCCGGGCAGTAATCTGCTGCTCTGTGGTACTGTAATCCCTGGTTTCTCACCGCTGTCATCTGATCTACAGTAATCTGATATAATCTAATCTAATAGGATGGAATTAGCCTGTAGTTGTGAATGGGGGAAGCCTGCAGAGGATCCCTGCATGCAGCCCCTAGACAGAGTACTGAAAACACCATCCGGTTGTGTTCCCAGGCTCAACACAGCGTCCTGGCTTTGATCTGGCTTCTGAGAGAGAGGGAGGGATAGAGGAAGCTCGCCCGCACATTGCTACATATGCGTGCGTGTGTGTAGTGTATATACAGTAAATGTGTTTTTGCGTGGCTACGTGTGTGTGTGTGTGTGTGTGTGTGTGTGTGTGTGTGTGTGTGTCTGTTGGTAGCAGGTACCATTTAAAAAAATAATATGACCACCCCAATATTGACTTCTGACATGAAAGAGGACATTATCATCAAAGACATCTGCTCACAAAAAATATACAGATATTGAACCCCCGCCCACCCGCACAAATGTATAGCTTCACAGTTCACACACTAAGTCACTTAACTTGGAGACGTGATAGAGAATGGGCTTTTTCAGGCTTTTTCAAACTGAAAAAGGTTAAAGGTCATAGTTAAAGGTCATTACTCTATGTGAATTTCATGGGGTCTTTACTGAGGGTAGCACTCGATCTGAGTTCACAGATCCTCACTCTCACTGTCTCACCACACGACACAAGAGTTTGATCCTCACTCTCACCCTCTCACCACACGACACAAGAGGTTGATCCTCACTCTCGCCACACGACACAAGAGGTTGATCCTCACTCTCACCACACGACACGAGGTTGATCCTCACTCTCACCACACGACACAAGAGGTTGATCCTCACTCTCGCCACACGACACAAGAGGTTGATCCTCACTCTCACCACACGACACAAGAGGTTGATCCTCACTCTCACCACACGACACAAGAGGTTGATCCTCACTCTCGCCACACGACACAAGAGGTTGATCCTCACTCTCACCACACGACACAAGAGGTTGATCCTCACTCTCACCACACGACACAAGAGGTTGATCCTCACTCTCGCCACACGACACAAGAGGTTGATCCTCACTCTCGCCACACGACACAAGAGGTTGATCCTCACTCTCACCACACGACACAAGAGGTTGATCCTCACTCTCACCACACGACACAAGAGGTTGATCCTCACTCTCACCACACGACACAAGAGGTTGCCTCCAGTCGTCCCTGAGATAAAGAGAGGCTTTGTAATGACAAGTGACACCTCTACGTCTCTGTCTGGCGCCAGCGCTCTCTCACACTCCACTTCCCCGCCTCCTCCCTCACTCTCTCACACTCTACTCCCCCACCTCCTCCCTCACTCTCTCTCACTCCTCCTCCCTCACTCTCTCTCACTCCTCCTCCCTCACTCTCTCTCACTCCTCCTCCCTCACTCTCTCACACTCCTCCTCCCTCACTCTCTCACACTCCACCCCCGCCTCCTCCCTCACTCTCTCACACTCCTCCTCCCTCACTCTCTCACACTCCTCCTCCCTCACTCTCTCACACTCCTCCTCCCTCACTCTCTCACACTCCTCCTCCCTCACTCTCTCACACTCCACCCCCGCCTCCTCCCTCACTCTCTCACACTCCTCCTCCCTCACTCTCTCACACTCCACCCCCGCCTCCTCCCTCACTCTCTCACACTCCTCCTCCCTCACTCTCTCACACTCCACCCCCGCCTCCTCCCTCACTCTCTCACACTCCTCCTCCCTCACTCTCTCTCACTCCTCCTCCCTCACTCTCTCACACTCCTCCTCCCTCACTCTCTCACACTCCACCCCCGCCTCCTCCCTCACTCTCTCTCACTCCTCCTCCCTCACTCTCTCACACTCCTCCTCCCTCACTCTCTCACACTCCTCCTCCCTCACTCTCTCACACTCCTCCTCCCTCACTCTCTCACACTCCTCCTCCCTCACTCTCTCACACTCCTCCTCCCTCACTCTCTCACACTCCTCCTCCCTCACTCTCTCACACTCCTCCTCCCTCACTCTCTCACACTCCACCCCCGCCTCCTCCCTCACTCTCTCTCACTCCTCCTCCCTCACTCTCTCTCACTCCTCCTCCCTCACTCTCTCTCACTCCTCCTCCCTCACTCTCTCACACTCCACCCCCGCCTCCTGCCTCACTCTCTCGCGCTCCACAACAGCCTAAAAGAGCCTAAAGGTACAGCACTAAATTAAAAGGTGGCATGATAACTCTAAAATTAACTTTATATCGCACCTTCTCCGTTCTGTGTCATTGTAAACTTGTGAGGAAAGGCTTTGCAGGGATTCACACGCTCTCAGGCGGTGTGTCGTTCTGTAGTGTCTTTTAGCTCGTCTCCTTGCCGTGGTTTCCTCCGCCATGACACCTCTGAGTTTCTCTGCTCAGAGGTGTGAGGGGGAAGGAGCATGCCAAAGGTGAAGGGAGCTCACACACACGCGCACACACACACACACACACACACACACACACACACACACACACACACACACACACACACACACATAAACACGCATGTAGATGATGTACACACATATTCAGTGACACGCACACACACCGTAATCGCAGACACATTCATGCAGTGTGTGTGTGTGTGTGCTTGTGAACGCTTAAAGCGTCGCACTTTCACTTTCATAACTTTCCTACAGTCGCACACACACACACACACACACTGACACACACACACACACACACACACACACACACACACACACACACACACACACACACACACACACACACACACATTTCTGCTTCACACATGCACACCATTCACTTTCACTTGCACACAATACTGCTCACAGCTTGAGGAGGTGTTGATGGATTAGACATCTGGAGTTGGCTGACAAGGAGAGAAAATGAGGGAGAGAGATTTAAGCAGGCAGGAAGGAAGGAGAGAAGCTGAAGGAAAAGAGCGAGGCAGAGAAGAGAGACTTGTAGAGAGGGAGAGAGAGAGAGAGAGAGAGAGAGAGGCATGGGGAAAGCCAGCTGCCGCCGATCCCGTTCCCCCCGTCGTGGTGGAGTTCAGCAGGATTTCCATGCTGTTGCTCGGGGACATGTCTGCATATCCACCATATTTGCCTGACTTTAAGCGTATTGGACGGCTTATGTCTCCACATGTCAGAGGTAATGAATTACTGCAAGGGAAAGCCGCTCCAGTCAGCAGCAGTAGTAAATGGGATTTACGCAACTTCAGCGGAGCAAAGTCAGGTCTTCGCAAGTCGACATGGGGGACGACGTTTGACAACCGACACGAGAAGGGTTCACTGGTGGAGAGCTACTGTACTGCAGGGCGCCGCACAGGAGAACGACTTAGTGCTAGCCCGTTTGCCCCGCAGACAGCGTTCACAGAAATATCAGGGAGAAATGTGTGAGTGACTGAAATCAAGACAGCAGTGTGTGTGTGTGTGTGTGTGTGTGTGTGTGTGTGTGTGTGTGTGTGTGTGTGTGTGTGTGTGTGTGTGTGTGTGTGTGTGTGTGTGTGTGTGTGTGTGTGCGTGCGTGCGTGCGTGCGTGTGTCTGTGTGTGTGTGTGTGTGTGTGTGTCAAGTCAAGTCAAGTCAAGTTTATTTATATAGCCCTAATTCACAAGCATGTCTCAGAGGGCTTCACAGAAAGTATGTCTAGCTAATTCTAGCTGACACAACAGTAGCAAGAATATACAGAATAAAGATAACATTTGAACAATTGATAATATAGAAAATATAGAAATGAAGAGAGAGCAGAGGAGAGAGCAGGAGAAGGGAGAAGAGCAGGGGGAATGTGAGAGAGTGATGGGGTGGGGAGGGAATGGGAGATGTTGGAGGGTATAGGAGGTGGGGAAGGAGCAAGAGGAGAGAGCAGGAGAGGGGAAGGGGGGGGGAAAGGGGGGGAGGGGGGGTGTGGGGAAGAAGAGAGCAGGGGGAGGGAGGAGGTGGGGAGAGAATGGGAAATGTGGGGGAGGAGAGAGCGTAAGGAAGAGTATGAGAGTATAGAGGAGTATGGGAGACTATATGGAGAGAACAGGGAAGGGAGGGCTAACTGTCTAACTGACTGTGTCTAACTGTGTCTAACTGACACAACATTAACAATTTACAATAGTAATAATAACATATCGAGCAAATATATGATAGAGAAATATAGACACACATCTTGCAAACGGACATATGTCAATTTCTAAGCAACCAAACTAAGCCTAATTTAATTGGCTGCAAGCCTTTAGTAGTGAGTCCTTTTGCCAAATAAACACATGTTCACATGTGCCTTGCTTTAGGGAAGAATGGGTGCCATGCTTTAAATAGTGGCGAAATACTAAGAGCATGGGTGCCATGCTTTAAATAGTGGCGAAATATTGGAGGGGATAGAGTGGGTGCCATGCTTTGGAGTAGAATGTGTACTATGCTTTAGTGGTAGTGGGGGAAGGGGGGAAGAGGAAGAAACACCGGGAAGAGGAGAAAGCAGGAGAGTGGAGGAGGGAGGGAGAGCGTGGGGATGTGGGGGAGGAGGTGGGGAGAAAATGGGAAATGTGGAGGAGGAGAGAACAGAGGAGGGGAGATGAGGGTGCAGGGGAGGGAGAGCCAGGGTAGAGGTAGGGTCTAGGGTTGGGGGAGGGGAGGGAGTAGGATACGGGCCCAGATTAGGGCCCGTGTGTGTGTGTGTGTGTGTGTGTGTGTGTGTGCGTGTGCGTGTGCGTGTGCGTGTGCGTGTGCGTGTGCGAGTGTGTGTGTGTGTGTGTGTGTGTGTGTGTGCGTGCCTGTGTGTTTCTCTATATGTGGATATGAAGAGGAGGAGCAGCGTGTGACACTGAGTGAAATTGTGTGGGTGAGAGATAACAAGAGGCCGTCTTTTTATTCCCTCTGTGAGAATGCTGTCCAAGGAACTGAAGACAGTATTGCAAGAGTGTGAGGCATTGTGTGTATGTGTGTGTGTATGTGTGTATGTGTGTATGTATGTGTGTATGTGTTTGTGTGGTTGAAAAATACCCAAGTGACCCAAAATGCAGACTTTAGAGCTGTCCGTGGTGCTGAAGTTGCAGACAAACAGAAGGCCAGCTGGGAGTACCCACAGTACTGTAAGCATTTACGTGTTTTAAATGATACAGTAGCAAAGGATTTGCTCCTAATACTAATCTTTGAACAATACTGGACAGGGGTGGATTCTCTGCAATGCAACGTTGTTTTTTTTCAGTTTTTAAATATACTTATGCTTAATAGCACTAAACTGAACAGTGAAATCCACTCTACAGGGTTGGGAAGGCTAAATGGTGCATGGTGAAAGGCTTAAGGGCTTTTACAGCTAGCTGCTAATGTCTTAATGAAAATGTTCTTTGAAAAAGGTAAAGCCTGTTCAATAGAAGGCAGCAAACACGCTTTAGATTTTGTCATCCATTTTTTCTTAGGTTTTTATTAGTTTAAAATGTGAACTCAGAATAGCACCCAAAAATCAATAGCTTCATTCCCCCCCTCAGAAAATGATAATAGCGTTAAGCCTGCGCCTGGCCTCCCTGAGCTGTATAAATAAAACACCTGTGATTTCCACCCCAGGGAACAACGTTTCCTCGTATCTGTCTTCCCCTGCAAACGACCCAAGTGTTACCTCCCCAATGCCCTAACCAACTCAATATGTTCCCCATGATGATAATACCTTAAGCCCAGGTGTACCAAGACAATAAACTCCAAACAGAATCTGGGCATACATCCTCCCATGCTATAAACTGGCCAGGTCCTGCTCGTAAAAGAGATCTTTGATCTCAAGTGACTACCTGGTCAAATAAAGGTTAAATAAAAATAAATAAACGTCACAGGAATTTAAAGGCCTCTGTGGTAATGTGTAGGAAAGTGCTGGGGCTGATGTCTTCATGCGTGTCCCCTCTCCCCAGGTGTCATATGATGTCTTCATACGTGTCCCCTCTCCCCAGGTGTCATATGATGTCTTCATACGTGTCCCCTCTCCCCAGGTGTCATATGATTTCTTCATACGTGTCCCCTCTCCCCAGGTGTCATATGATGTCTTCATACGTGTCCCCTCTCCCCAGGTGTCATATGATGTCTTCATGCGTGTCCCCTGTCCCCAGGTGTCATATGATGTCTTCATGCGTGTCCCCTCTCCCCAGGTGTCATATGATGTCTTCATACGTGTCCCCTCTCCCCAGGTGTCATATGATTTCTTCATGCGTGTCCCCTCTCCCCAGTTGTCATATGATGTCTTCATGCGTGTCCCCTCTCCCCAGTTGTCATATGATGTCTTCATGCGTGTCCCCTCTCCCCAGGTGTCATATGATTTCTTCATGCGTGTCCCCTCTCCCCAGTTGTCATATGATTTCTTCATACGTGTCCCCTCTCCCCAGGTGTCATATGATTTCTTCATGCGTGTCCCCTCTCCCCAGGTGTCATATGATGTCTTCATACGTGTCCCCTCTCCCCAGGGGTCATATGATGTCTTCATGCGTGTCCCCTCTCCCCAGGTGTCATATGATTTCTTCATGCGTGTCCCCTCTCCCCAGTTGTCATATGATGTCTTCATGCGTGTCCCCTCTCTCCAGGTGTCATATGATGTCTTCATGCGTGTCCCCTCTCCCCAGGTGTCATATGATGTCTTCATGCGTGTCCCCTCTCCCCAGGTGTCATATGATTTCTTCATGCGTGTCCCCTCTCCCCAGTTGTCATATGATGTCTTCATGCGTGTCCCCTCTCCCCAGGTGTCATATGATGTCTTCATGCGTGTCCCCTCTCCCCAGGTGTCATATGATGTCTTCATACGTGTCCCCTCTCCCCAGGTGTCATATGATGTCTTCATACGTGTCCCCTCTCCTCAGGTGTCATATGATTTCTTCATACGTGTCCCCTCTCCCCAGGTGTCATATGATGTCTTCATGCGTGTCCCCTCTCCCCAGTTGTCATATGATTTCTTCATGCGTGTCCCCTCTCCCCAGGTGTCATATGATTTCTTCATGCGTGTCCCCTCTCCCCAGGTGTCATATGATGTCTTCATACGTGTCCCCTCTCCCCAGTTGTCATATGATTTCTTCATACGTGTCCCCTCTCCCCAGGTGTCATATGATGTCTTCATGCGTGTCCCCTCTCCCCAGGTGTCATATGATGTCTTCATGCGTGTCCCCTCTTCTCCCAGGTGTCATATGATTTCTTCATGCGTGTCCCCTCTCCCCAGGTGTCATATGATGTCTTCATACGTGTCCCCTCTCCTCAGGTGTCATATGATTTCTTCATACGTGTCCCCTCTCCCCAGGTGTCATATGATGTCTTCATGCGTGTCCCCTCTCCCCAGGTGTCATATGATGTCTTCATGCGTGTCCCCTCTCCTCAGGTGTCATATGATTTCTTCATACGTGTCCCCTCTCCCCAGGTGTCATATGATGTCTTCATGCGTGTCCCCTCTCCCCAGGTGTCAAATGATTTCTTCATGCGTGTCCCCTCTCCCCAGGTGTCATATGATTTCTTCATGCGTGTCCCCTCTCCCCAGGTGTCATATGATTTCTTCATACGTGTCCCCTCTCCCCAGGTGTCATATGATGTCTTCATGCGTGTCCCCTCTCCCCAGGTGTCATATGATTTCTTCATGCGTGTCCCCTCTCCCCAGGTGTCATATGATTTCTTCATGCGTGTCCCCTCTCCCCAGGTGTCATATGATGTCTTCATACGTGTCCCCTCTCCCCAGGTGTCATATGATGTCTTCATACGTGTCCCCTCTCCCCAGGTGTCATATGATTTCTTCATGCGTGTCCCCTCTCCCCAGGTGTCATATGTTTTCTTCATGCGTGTCCCCTCTCCCCAGGTCTCCCCAGGTGTCATATGATTTTTTCATACGTGTCCCCTCTCCCCAGTTGTCATATGATTTCTTCATACGTGTCCCCTCTCCCCAGGTGTCATATGATGTCTTCATGCGTGTCCCCTCTCCCCAGGTGTCATATGATGTCTTCATGCGTGTCCCCTCTCCCCAGGTGTCATATGATGTCTTCATGCGTGTCCCCTCTCCCCAGGTGTCATATGATTTCTTCATACGTGTCCCCTCTCCCCAGGTGTCATATGATTTCATCATACGTGTCCCCTCTCCCCAGGTGTCATATGATGTCTTCATACGTGTCCCCTCTCCCCAGGTGTCATATGATGTCTTCATACGTGTCCCCTCTCCCCAGGTGTCATATGATGTCTTCATACGTGTCCCCTCTCCCCAGGTGTCATATGATGTCTTCATACGTGTCCCCTCTCCCCAGGTGTCAGATGATGTCTTCATGCGTGTCCCCTCTCCCCAGGTGTCATATGTTTTCTTCATACGTGTCCCCTCTCCCCAGGTGTCATATGTTTTCTTCATGCGTGTCCCCTCTCCCCAGGTGTCATATGATGTCTTCATGCGTGTCCCCTCTCCCCAGGTGTCATATAATGTCTTCATGCGTGTCCCCTCTCCCCAGGTGTCGTATGCGCGGCCCAGCTCAGCCTCCATCCGCGACGCCAACCTGTATGTGAGCGGCCTGCCTAAGACCATGACCCAGAAGGAGCTGGAGCAGCTCTTCTCCCAGTACGGACGCATCATCACCTCCCGCATCCTCGTCGACCAGGTCACAGGTATCCATGGGGCAGCGCCTCCTCTATCCTTACACAGACTGACACACAGCGCCATCTACAGGACAGTTTTGCAAGCAGAATGTGACAGGGACTGGTGTTTTGGGTAACAACAAGTAGGCCAATGTCTTTTGTCTCTTTTTTTTCTTCTCTTTTTTACCGATTATGAAAGTGCAAATTGTAAGCTTTCAAGTGATGTGTCACACATTGAGATCTGAAAATTGTTGAAGAAGATGAATGTTCGTACTCCTAAAAGCAACATTCAGAGCAAATCGCCCTGAAAGTCGGTGAACAAGCTTAGTTTGCCCTGAACAAGCTTAGTTTGTTCACAAATGATAAGTATTTAGTCTTCCTAAAACGGTTTGTTATATTGAGTGTGTTCTTCAACATCTAAACTTGTGTAATGTGAGAAAAAAAGTAAAAGAAAATCAATTAAAAAAAAATCGTGATTTGTGAGATTTCATGGTTGCCTACTTGTTACTCCTTTCACCAGACCGTGTCACACAGATTGATTATTCACAAATTGTGTATTCACCCAAAGTATTCCCTGTTTAATGTTCAAGTACGTTTACAGTATGTAGCTCTCCTTTAGGAGTGTCTATGTGGTCTTGTGTGTGCGTGCGTGCGTGCGTGCGTGTGTGTGTGAGGTGTGTGTGTGTGTGTGTGTCTGCGCGTGTGCGTGTGTGTGTGTGTGTGTGTGTGTGTGTGTGTATCTGTGAGGGTGTGATGTAAGCCCCCCACACATGATCCGCGGTAAAACAGCTGTGCGCCCGCTGTGCCGTTGTTTTCTATGTGGAGAGCGGTGCCTCCCGACTAAGCGGCAGCGCTACCCTTGGCGTCGCGCATCGCTCGAATTTGCCACCGTGCGCTGCGCTCAAAGTTCAAATTGTTTAACCTTTGACCTGCTTACCGCTGACCTTTTCTCCGCTCTACCTCGCGGTTAGAGAAGAGCTGGCTTATCGTGTGAAGGCAGCTTTATGCTCGATGACACATCCTCCTGCATCCCAAACACAGAAATGACTCGCTTCAGCCCGTGTTGTTGCAGCAGAGCCCCTCCAGCGTGTCACTTAGATCCATTTCAGGGCCTGTGTGGGTGCCTACGGGCGGCGAGCGACCTGCGCCACTGTTTTGTGCCGTGTGCACTGATGAAGCAGAAAGGGCGTCCACACTCATTTGCCTAAGCAGAATAAATCTAATCTAATCAGTGCTGCCAGTGAAGTGCACACCTGCCTCTACACACTGAGCCGAGGAGCAGCAGAGAGGGTGAGGAGAGAGAGAGACCTGCCTCTACACACTGAGCCGAGGAGCAGCAGAGAGGGTGAGGAGAGAGAGAGACCTGCCTCTACACACTGAGCCGAGGAGCAGCAGAGAGGGTGAGGAGAGAGAGAGACCTGCCTCTACACACTGAGCCGAGGAGCAGCAGAGAGGGTGAGGAGAGAGAGAGGCCGTACAGTAGGAGCGGAGGGAAGCAAAACAAGACGATAGGAGAAAAGGGAGACAGGAGAGAGAGAGAGCTGAAGATGAGGAGGCAGAGGAGAGGATGAGGAAAATGAAGAACGGAGGGCGGTGGTGATGAACAGAAAATGATAGGAGAGGGGAATTGAGGGGAGAGTTGTCGAACCGGGGAAGAGTGGTCTCTCGTGTGGAGCCAGTCTATCTCTTCCACAAGCTTCGAATGCTCCAGAGACAGTCTGTACGTCAGACCGTTTGAACAGAGGAAGTTGCCATCTTCCAAAAAACAAAAAGCACTTTAGACCAGAAGGAAGGAAGTTTGATGGTATTCGACCAATCACAACACAAATATAGACGAAATAACAGTGAAAATATCTTGTCCAATTTCCACTTCTGCTCAGCAGTTAAGATTCGACTAGTTTGTTTTCCAGTCTGAGCTATGAAGCGACTGCACAGGGGACACGGAAGTGAGGAAATGACTGTAAATGAATTGTAATTTTTTTTTTTGTTGCTAAAATACAGACGGGTAGGCGGGGTCAATTGCGGGAGCCAACGCGTCCGTCTTGAGAGACTGGGGAAGAGCAGTTGAAGGGGGAGGTGGAGAGTCTGGGGGAAGAGCAGTTGAAGGGGGAGGTGGAGAGACTGGGGGAAGAGCAGCTGAAGGGGGAGGTGGAGAGACGGGGAAGAGCAGTTGAAGGGGGAGGTGGAGAGTCTGGGGGAAGAGCAGTTGAAGGGGGAGATGGAGAGACTGGGGGAAGAGCAGTTGAAGGGGGAGGTGGAGAGACTGGGGGAAGAGCAGCTGAAGGGGGAGGTGGAGAGACTGGGGGAAGAGCAGTTGAAGGGGGAGGTGGAGAGACTGGGGGAAGAGCAGCTGAAGGGGGAGGTGGAGAGACTGGGGGAAGAGCAGTTGAAGGGGGAGGTGGAGAGACTGGGGGAAGAGCAGTTGAAGGGGGAGGTGGAGAGACTGGGGGAAGAGCAGCTGAAGGGGGAGGTGGAGAGACTGGGGGAAGAGCAGCTGAAGGGGGAGGTGGAGAGACTGGGGGAAGAGCAGCTGAAGGGGGAGGTGGAGAGACTGGGGGAAGAGCAGTTGAAGGGGGAGGTGGAGAGACTGGGGGAAGAGCAGCTGAAGGGGGAGGTGGAGAGACTGGGGGAAGAGCAGCTGAAGGGGGAGGTTGAAAAAAGAGACGATAGGATGGACTTGACCCTCCTCAGCGCAGATCTAGATGAAGTGGAGTGAAGTGGGCACGTCTCCTGTCTATTTATCTGCTTTAACTAACAGACCTGTCGTACCACCACACTACCCGAGCCCCCTGGGGACTCTCGACACGGTAACAAACCGCAAGGCCGCAGAAAACACATCTGTCCACAGCACCGCCTCGTGCACATCTCTCATGTTTCGCTTCCCAACACAGGCCACGCATGGGCCATGAATAAAACAGCTCTCGACACAGGCAGCGATGGTCACGGGACGGAGAGGTTCTGATGCCTTCACCACAGCTTGGGGTTAAAAGAGGCTCAATAATTCATTGCGCTACCATACTGTGCTTTGCACGCAGTCGGTTTTACAGAGGAGCGCTCTCACGAGTATGTCCAGGTAAAACTATGCACTGGTTGGACTGGTACACCACACCAGTAGTGGTTCATTTCACCGGTGGGAGCAATGGTGGGTGCGGGACACCACAGTGTTGCAAAACCCTTCCCTGAAATCTATGAGGAAGAAAGACGGGCTAAGGGAATGAAATCGGGAAGTGGGGGGGGGGGCAATTTTATGAATTAATCAGATTAGGATATTGACCAAAATGTATTTGATGTAGTAGAGCTTTATTGACCGCATGGAGTTAGATGCTAGAATCTTAGAAATCACATTAAAACAAAATGTAATGAGAGGAAAGCATGTTTTGTGCATCCATATAATATTGTCACACGTGGATGGAAATGAGTTGTGTATGGGCTGCTTTTTTTTTTTTTTTTATACTTTTATTTTTACATCATTTTTGCAAAATCATGTAACAGGAGGTCAGGAGAGGTCACAACATACACAGCATATCTCTTTGTACAATATAGTTTGGCAAAAAAAGAAAAAAAGTAAATGTAAAACGGGGTAATAGCAGGAGTCATTTCACATAACAGGCATGTCCAACATCTGGCCCAGAGGCCGGCAGGGCGTCCCCGACAACCCTTGTCTCAGAACAGTCCACAGACAAGCTCCAGGCAGAAACAGTGGAGAAGGGGCTGATGTTCCACATCGTCCGTTCTGTCCCCCACTCAAGGAGGTCCAGACATCTCCGCTCTATGAGTTAGGAAAACTGTCCATTTGTACCAGAGTGATTCCCCTTTTTCTTTTTGTAACCTCAGACTAAAAGTTAGTTGCTCCATTCTGTGCAGTTGTTCTACAATGTTTATAAACATATCCACCGGGGGGCGGTGCTTCTGAAGCCAGCATTTCGTGATGGCCTTCTTGCTAGCTGCCAGAAATATCTTCAGGAGATATAGATAATTTCTTTCGGTATCCTCTGAAACTAGTCCGAGGTATAAAGTGGGAAAAGAAAAGCAAACATCGTAGCCCAACGTGTCAGAGATTATCCTTGACACCTCCTTCCAGAATAACCCAATATCCGGACAAGACCAAAATATGTGGGCATGGTCCACCATTATTGCCCCACATTATGGGCTGCTTTCTAAATGAATGAATGAATCTCCCACACCTTACACATCCCACTTTACTACATCAGCCAATCCAAAGACACCTTACAGATCCCAGTGTACTACAGCAGCCAATCCAAAGACGTAATATGGCCACGTGGTTCAGTGTACCCACAGCAAAATGTAGCAACAAGACTATGAGAGAACCTCACTCTACGGTGACTAGCGTTTCCTCACAGTAACCGGGAAACGTACACATATCCCAGATTTACCTTGGGAAATCTGTACATTCATTTACTGGTAAATGCACTTACCATTTTCCCAGATTTATACAGTAGTAACATTTGCACTGTAACAGATAAACTGTGGACAGACGAAGGGAGGCTGAAAAAGAAAGAAAGCTATCCACTTTATTTTTGAATGCCCCACTGTAAAAAATAATTGTGGGAACAAGGTCCGGTTTAACGTGACTTATTGTTGCAGCTTGCCATTTCCTTTGTTATACTCGGCTGCAGACCCGAATTATAAACCGGAAACTGGAGTCCGTTATACAAGTTATAAATATAGTCACGTTATAAACAACTAACCAACGCTGGGGGTCCGTATGGAAACAGTGTTACTCGAAATGGTTAAAAGTTAAATCAATTTGGTCATTCAGTGGCGTTTTACTGCCATGTAAAGTAACTATTACGCTAGCCGCTAGCATTAGCCACAGTAGCCGACTACCCACAATGCATTACGTTATCCCAGCACCCGAACGACACGGCTGTAGAGCAGAATGGCTCTGCTGTAAATTCCTCATAGACGTTTTATTTGTCAAGTTAAAACAGTGTAAAAATTACACCGGAAGCGGAAGAAGCACCCATCAGGCATCATGGCAGCTAGAAATAAGGTGGATAGAATCCATTCTACCTTTCTCTCTACCATCACCACAGACAGACACTGTAGTGTTTCCTCTGCTGTAATGTGTAGAAGTAGAAGGCGGGTATACAGGCATCACTGAGAAGGCAGGTGACCTAACCATTCCTATGTGCATCAGTGCAAACAAGGTATATGAGTAACTTACAGTCTTTTATACTTAAAGTAACAGGTGGGTATGCATGCACCATATAGGCCTACCTCCTGATACCCTGGACCACACTAATGCTGCAGTGACTATTCATACATGCACACACACACACACACACACACACACACACACACACACACACACACACACACACACACACACACGCACACACACACACACGCACGCACACACACACACACACACTCTTTCCTCTTCGTTCTTGGACACGCATACATATTCCTCACTGTGTGATTCATGCACATACAGAGAGAGAGTGAGAGAGAGAGAGAGAGAGAGAGAGAGAGAGAGAGAGATAGGTCTAGCAAGGCTTCCCTGGAGGCTTTGGGATCAGCCAGAGAAATGTTAATGACTAATTAGATGTTAGAGTTGCTGCTGATTAAGAAACATGGTGGATTTGAGCAGGACCCTGAGAGCAGGACGCTGGCATCACCAACTCGTCTTTCTCCTCGCTCGCTCTCTGTCTCTCTCTCTCTTACTGTACAGACATATGCACACAAGACACACACACCCACCCACACTCCACCCACACTATCTGTCATTAAGAGAAATTGGCAGCAAATTAAAACTACAGAGAGAGAGGGAGAGAGAGAGAGAGAGAGAGAGAGGGAGAGAGAGAGAGGGAGAGAGAGAGAGAGAGAGATAGAGAGACTGTTGTTATTGTCTACATAAATTGAATAAGTAGTTGAGGAGAGTCGTCGTACACAAACATGCATAGAGATAGAGTGATACATAGAATCAGAATCATTTTTATTGCCACAATATGCAAGATTATATAGAAGCTATTTGCCTTAGTGCCGGTATGCAGCGTAGCGGTCATGTCAATATTCAGAGATTTTTAAAAAATCGAAACAATATCACAACGTAGAGATATCTACACGGCAAAAAAAAGTTGTTGAAATAGAGGATGCTCTTTGGAGACCACTGACAGATGGGCTGATGTTGAACTTCTGTTGTACTAAAATGGGAACACGATGTCCGTTTCCAAAATGACCTCCTCATCAACAGGATGCACCCTGCAGTCACTCTGCTGCTCACAAAGACAAGAAGGAACTTTCAACAATCAAAGTTAGCGGCATTCACAGTCAGCGGCAGCCGAGACAAAATCCTCTAAAGCTGCCAAATTGCCCCAGAGAGTCAGAGAGCGAACACAACATCGACTTGACAAGGATATCTCGCCATCTCTTCGCCTATCCCCCTTCCTCTCTCTATCGATTCCTTCTGAATGGATAAGCATATTTTGCCTCTTTATCAGTGCAAAGAGCGCAAAGCCGCATGCCTCCTCCTGCCTGTCTGCCTAACCTTCAGGGACGGCAGCCAGGCCGTGATGTTCTGCTCTGACAGTTGGTTTAGGCCAGCGTCAATGTGAGGCAGCAGATATAATACCAGAGACAGCCTTAGATCAATAGTTAGCTATTCCTAGTGCCTCAGCCAAGACCTGGATGTGAACAGCAGTCAATACTTGCCTGATCAATGGCTGCAAATACAATCGATCGGCAGGCTTGGCTTTTACAAACCCTTCCTCTTATGTGAAACTCACTTGCTATTTAATGTTCCTCAGGTTTGACTGTGAGAAGGCAGCGGTGGGTGATGCTCACACACACTAGGGTTTTTTCCACAGAATAGTCGACTATCCAAACCACTAGTGGGCACTGTGCATCGTTGTAGACTAATCGTTCATCTGTGGGTTTTCCTCATGGTGCAGTAATAAAGCTTTTCAGATGGCCGCCTCACGACCGAAGGTGGACACACAGCTTTGGTTGGTGTTGAACACCGATCATTTTAACGATCATTTTCAATGTTACGCTTATGTTAAATAAACAGAGATATTTTTCTGAGAAGGAGAGCCACCTGCAGCTATACTTCCTGCTATACTGCAGTCAAACAGTATCCCCAGCTCAGACAAGCTTGCTGGGATTTTGTGCGATCAGATCACGGCTCATTTGTAAACAGTCTCTCAGAGCCAATCAAAGGACTCTGGTATTTCATTCACGTAGGCTGGTCCCGCCCTTTTATCGGTTGTATTTGAGAACTTTTTCTTATTCACACACACAGGCACACACACACACACACACACACACACACACACACACACACACACACACACACACACACACACACACACACACACACACACACACACACACACACACACACACACACACACACACACACACACACACACATACGGCCTTTCACACGGGTGCATGGTGTTCTTGTGTATTTCAACAGCACAGTATTTCCCCGTAGGAATTCCCCCCGCTCCGTAACAGTTGGTATGTTCTCTCCTCTCCTGACTTGAATAATGGATGTTCCCATTCAGACTGACACCGCACTGAATCCCTGCTCTCCTCCTGTCCGCCAGAGTGCAGAGCGGTCAAGGTAATACGAGAGGAGAGGTGCCCCCTCTAGGTGGGATGGCTGCAGCCTTGACTTGTGCCCTCCTCTCTCTCTCTCTCTCTCTCTCTCTCCCCCCCCCCCCCCCCCCCCCCCCCGTTAGTTTTTCTACAATCTTTCCAGCACGTACTTTCTGTTTCTGTGGTCTGTGGTGTGGGACACACATGCACAGCACACAGAGACACACATCGATACATGCATGCGTGGCACACACACACGCGTGGCACACACACACACGCGCGTTGCACACACACACACACACACACACACACGCGTTGCACACACACACACACACACACACACACACACACACACACACACACACACAAGCGCGCATGGCACACACACCAGACAGATGGTTGAAGCTCTGCATTGACAGAGGCTAAAGCATAGGGCACCTCCACTCTTCAAAGCCTCTTCTCTTCTTCTCTCCTCTTGCTGCTTTTTCAAACACCATCTGTAGCCAGGCACACTAATGTTCCTGCCTTGTGTCTCTCTCTGATGCAGAGGCAGCAGGAGCAGGGTGCTCTTCCCCTGCCTGCCATATTCTAACAGAAAGAAAATGGAACTGCAGATTGCGTGAAAGCATTCTGAGGATTTTGGCTGCGTGTAGGGCTGGACGATATGATATATTAGGATGAATCAACGATTATTTATGTTATACGCTTTTTCCCCCCGTCTTTTTTTCTTCTCCTGCTCGGGTTTACTTGTTGGCTCTGTGTTTTCGCTTGTGTCATCCATGCCGACAGCTTCGCTATGAGTGAACACACGGACTAATGTTTGTTGGTCCGGGGCACTATCCCCCCCCCCCCCCCCCCCCCCCACTGCATTTGCGCCAAGTCCTGCCCTACTCTTCCTCTGATTGGCTCACCCTGATATTTCACAACTAACCATAACCAATCATCCCTCCTCATGCCTACACCTAATCAGTCATCACTCCTCATGCCTAAACCTAAGGGCGGGACTTCGCAGATGCAGTGGCAGTGGCACGTGACTGGAAAGTATTAACCAAATTATTTGACAAGAGCAAGACTAAATATCGGTTTCAATATATTTTCGGTTAATTGCCCAGCCCTAGGTACGTGCTTTTGCCTGCTTGCTTAGATACAGTACATGCCAGGAAGTGTGTGTATGTGTTTCATCAGCCGGCGTAGCAGCCCGGTTTCTCCCCTCTCTCCTGGTCTCTCGGAGGACCAGTGGTTTGGTTTCTCTCTGCCAGTCAGTCAGTGTTTGGGGAAATGAGAGTGGGCTTTTTGAGAAGGAGAAGGTTTTGTTTGGCGCAGGAGCAGCAAGAACAGCCCTGCTTCCTTTCATCCTCCTCCTTTTTCCTGTCACCTCCTCCTCACCTTCTCCTCTATCGCCTTCTCTCCTCTTGTCCTTTACCACCACCCCCCCCCACACACACACACACACACACACACACACACACACACACACACACACCACGCTCCCTACATCCCTCAAACTCCCCCTCCATTTCCCCTTCCCAGGATTGAGGTAGCGTGTTATTAGCAAGGCAGCCAATGCGCCTGTTGGTGTGTGTTAGAGAGCGATAAGCGCAGGTAGAGAGAGTTACATAAGACTCTGTTGATTACTGTGGAGGAGAGGGAGAGCGGAAAGGAGTGAGAAGAAGAGAGAGAGAGAGAGAGAGAGACTGACTGCTGCTGTACCTTAGTAAGTCCATTGTGCACTAATGTTGCCTGTGTGGCTGGCTGCTGATAAGTAGTCGAGGCTTCTGGCTGGTTGAAAGGACAATCATTAGGTTGGGCTCCCTCGCCTGGCAGCTCGCCTCCCTGAGAAAAAACCAAACCCTTCTCAAGGTTTGCTACGCTAATAATACAGCATGACAAAGTGCTAATAAGTAAACACCTGCATAATCAAACACGTTGACTTTGGTGTCGGTTCAGGGAGCAGCTTTTTCATTAAGAATCAGAATCACTTTTATTGCCACAGCAGATACTATAATCAGATTACATACTGTACGAGAAATTTGACTTGGTGTCAGTATGCAGCAGCATAGCGGTCACATCAATATAATAGTCAGAAGACAAAAAAGATAAGACAAAATCACAAGAAAATCAAAAGTGCAGTCCATTATATGCAATATACACACGACACACGACCTGAGTGATACATAGGAATTTACAGTGCAAAAGGTGCATGATGAAGTTAAAGTAAATGAAGTAAGAGAAGCAGAGAAGCAGCAATAATGTAACAAATACAGTCCAGCTGCTACTACTTTAAACTGAGGTATGATCCGGGGAAGGGGGGGGGGGGGCTTTGGGGTACATACAGTCCTTCGTAGTGGGGGCTTTCGACTCAAGCCTTGTTGATGAGGCGGATGGCAGTTGGGAAGAAGCTGTTCTAGTGACGAGAGGTTTTGGTCTTGACAGACCTCAGTCATCTGCCGGGGTGGAGCATTTCAAACAGTTTTTTTTGTGTGTGTCTGGGGTGGGAGGGGTCGGCCATGATTTTACGAGACCACTTCAGCGTCCTGAAGGGATGGCAGGTTGCATCCGATCACCTTGTCAGTACAGCGGATGATACGCAGCAGTCTGCAGTTTGAGGAATTTTGTCAGCAAGCAGTTATTCTCTTAGATAATTGTCTGGATAATGATCACAAGCTAGGAGTGCACTCGGAGAGCACAGACCCCCGCCAAGGCCCACTATTTGCTATTATTGTGTTTGTCTGATCCGGATCCACTCCAAAACAAATAAACGCCACAGAATACATAACCTCCTTGGCAGAGGTAATTAACACTAAACAGACATGGCCTAGAGTACAGGAGATAAAGAGACTAACACCT
>NC_139632.1:14369771-14407271 GCF_964638095.1 Poromitra crassiceps
CAAGGCAAAGGGCTAACCTGACACTGCCAGATGGATGGTTTTGTTTTCACAATTTGGGACATGATCTGATCTCCTGATGCTGTGTGAATCCAGCTGCCTTGCAAGGTTACCTTGAAGCTCCTTGAGGCACATTTGCAGAGCCGGTGCAGCTGAACATGTGGAAAAAAGTTGCTTGAAAATCGGACAAATGATGTAGAAGTTATGCCCTTTCATTTTATTTTATTTTACCTTTAATTATAGCGCCCCCATCAGGCCGATTCGAAAAATATTTATTGGGCAGAAACTAGCCACCAATATCTGTCACTGCGGGCCAAATTTCACATCTCTGCAATGTACCAACTCACGGGAATTTGCATCGCGGCAGAAAAACGACGATAATAAACCAGAACAAAACCAATCGGGTTTCAGCCCCTTCGGGTCTTGAACCCCCTAATAAAGACAAATGTGTGTGTCCAAACTTCTGACGGGTAGTGTTTCCCTTTCCGTGTGAACCGTGTGAAGTAAAGGAGAGCCCGTCTTGTTTGTGATGTGCTGGCCCCGCAGGTGGCTCCCGGGGCGTGGGTTTCATCCGCTTTGATAAGAGGATAGAGGCTGAGGAGGCCATCAAAGGCCTGAACGGACAGAAGCCATCCGGCGCCGCTGAGCCCATCACCGTCAAGTTCGCCAACAACCCCAGCCAGAAGACCAGCCAAGCCCTGCTCTCACAGCTCTACCAGTCCCCCAACCGCCGGTACCCAGGCCCGCTCCACCACCAGGCTCAGAGGTTCAGGTGAGTAGCTGGGCGGTGCGGAACAGAGCAGGGGTAGAGAAGGAACAAGAAGGGGTGGGAGAGGGTTGAGGCAATCTAGTTAAACGTGGGGAGCATTGTATCTGTCTACTGCATGTTGTGATGGAGATGGAGGAGTTAATGCAGGCTTTCCCAACCTTGGGGTTGTGGGCCCAATGTGGGGTCTTCTGATATGAAAACGGAGTCCCTAGCAAAATTTCTAATCCGAATGAAGCCACTTTAAATAATACCTGATCTAATTTGAAATGAAAAACTGGTTCCAGTGCTCAGAAGTCATGTTGAAACCAATCCTGCTTGACACTGAGTTGTCATTGACCAGCTAATAAGCACAGCTTAATTTTTCTTGTTCCAGAGAAAACATGATGAAACAACATGAAACACGGTATGTACCCTCCTAGACATTAATTTTTATGCATTTCAACAGCTGAGGTCACATTCAATTCCTCACTTCAGTATAGGGTCACCTGCCCAGAAGGTTGGGAACCTCCAGGTTAATGTGTTGAAGCTGTGAACAGTGGAGAGCAAGGGGGGGGGGGGGGGGGGGGTCATACGATTTGTTTGTCTGTCTTTGGGGTTTGTAGACCATGCAGCAATGTGTTTTATGGTTTCATTTCCAAAGTTAATTCGTAGGAATAACAATAGAACCCGCACACACTTATGCTCCTCGTAAGATGACCTGATGAAGAGATGAGGCTCGAAACGTTGTCCGATTTTTAAGAAGTAAAGCATTCTTTGGAGCATAAGTGTGTGCGGGTTCTATTATTATTCCTACTGAATTTGTATCTAACCCAGTACCCCTCAAAGTGATGTGCGTATTTTTTTCCCATTTTTTCAAAGTTAATTTGTATACATCTTTACTTGCGACTATATACAAACAGCATTCACTATATTATAGTGTACACGTAAAATGAAGAATCCTGAAAGGAGCAACTGTTGTGATTGATAGTTTATTTTACTGTGATTAACATTTCACATTACATTCAAACACCCCCCCACCCCATGAAATGGTAGTGCTGCATTACCTGGTTTATTGGTATCCTGAAATGACAAACAAGATTGCTATTTCATGTGGAGATGGGGGAGAGATTTGAATGTCTAGTAAAACACGCACACACGCACACTTTGATATGAGTCGTCAATCTCAAACACCATAGTTATTATTCTTGGTTTATTTGACAATGAATGCATTACATCAAGGAAACACTTGTATTCCAGGCAACAGGCCTGATTTGGAAAACATTTGCATCAAATGCAATTTTTCAAAGTGTTCAAACAGGGCAGGTAACGTCATGGCAGTGTCTCTCTCTGTATCAACAATCATGCAACGTGGTTTCTCCTCTGAACGTACCTTTGGGTGTTTACTTCCTCTTTTGAACAGCAGGAGTAAGCTCTCCACCTGGTGCCGATGTCTGGTATATCAGGCCCTGTTAGTTCTCTGTGCAGGTCCACCCAGATCAGAGAAGAACTGTTCATAAGAGACTGTGGGGTTCTGTCATTCACAACTACGTATTTCCCCTCATTTCATCACGCTGCCATCGTGTCCACTCCTCCCAGAATACTCTCTTCGAGGCCTGAGCAAAAATCTGCATTTGATTATACATAATTATGTGTAAATGTCGATGAAAAACTGCACTTGATTTAATTTGCCTCGTTTGTATTTCCGCCTTTAAAGCCCCAATCCTGAATGTATCTGGCCAACTTTGATGTAATGGCCAATCATTTTAGGTAATAATTGTAAACATGTCCAGTTCATATAATACCCGTCATAACTCAAAAGGTCTGTCTTATTTGGATGTTTACAAGCATCCCCAAAGCAAATCAACTGTGACAGACTCACATACTGCATCAGCACTTTGTATCAAAAGTTCAAGCAATTTAAGATTGAAAATCATCTTGAATCCAATGAACTGAAGACAATTCAATGCTCGGAAAACTTGAATTAAGGATTTTGGCATCAAGATTATTCCAAGTGCCTGGTGAGTCAAATTAAGTGTAATTGAGGTAGCTCAAGCTATCAGATAAATGCAGTTTTTTGCCCAGGTCAGTTAATCTCTACACCAAGCCATCACTAACATCGTATATATGGCTGGCATATATACTGTATGACATCCTCGCTGGTCATTTCCAATGGTCACTCACTAATGACACAAACAATCCTTTTTTTAGTTCCATGAGACATAAAGTTTGTCAGGGCTTATGGTTCCTTATATTCATCTTTCCTCACCTGAACAAAAATAAATAAATCAAGAACCAGAAGAAGGATACGTCCCCCGATCATCTGATCCAAAAAGCATATCTCAGATCTTGAGACAGAATATGTGCTTATACAATAATTGTCTCTCTCTTCCAACAACACTAAGCCGGCCGTGCTGTTTACTCCCCCGTCAAAGTCAGGGCTTGGAAGGTATTTTCCTTCTGCAGTGGCTTCCCTGGTGCGACACCTGAGCGATGTAGCGTGGCTGTGTGTCTGTGATACGCCAAGCCAATTTACAGGCGCCACAGGAGCCCTGTCGCCCCTCATCACAGCTCACAACCACAGGCCCTCACTCTCACTGTGTCCCTGTGCTGCTGCTGCTGCTGCTCGCCCTCCACTCAAAACTCAACACTTTAGAACTTCGACACGGGCTAGATGTGCACAGCTTACTTATTTCTTTTTGCACAATCCTGTAAGGGTGACACTGGAAAAAGATCCTCAGATGAAAAGTACAATTCAGTCAAAACTAATCTATTGTTTGTTCTGTTTATTGCTCAAGGAGAAAAAATAAGATACAATATCTGCTATTAGCTAACCTTAGAGGAAAACAGGCATGAAATACAGTGAACTAAACAAAAGTCTATTACAGTAACTGAAATAACATAGAATTGAACCTCAATATTTTCCATTTATAGTCTTTTTTGACCATTTATAATAAATAGTCAATCTAACTCGAGCTAAAGATGAAGGTCAATTAGATTTGAAATGGAAAATGGAAATTGTAAAATCTCTCACATGCTGAAAGAGGATTTGTGCTGCAGTGCACATCCAGGTCAGAGCCAGGTGGAAGAATAGATCGACAGGGCAGAATATAATCCCATTCCAGCAGTTGAAATGACATCTGTCCTGTGTGACTGAGTCATGTGGACCTGTCCTGCAGTAGCACAGGTTCATGCACAGCACAGTGCGGCGTGCCTCTCTGGTCGCTCTCCAAGACAGCAAGCATAATCCACTCAGGCACAATACAGCAAGCCCTAGATCGCAGCTCGTTTCCCATTCTGTGTCGGTAACTAATGGCACTAATTAGCAAATTAGCCTTATTATATCCCGGGCAGGAGCCAATTTTAATTGAACAGATTTTTGTTTCAGAAAGGAAAAGACAAAAATGCCCATTCTTCCATTAACATGCATTGAGAGACAGCACAAAAGCCCCATTGTTGATGTCGAGCTTGGAGAGGTAGCGTGAAAAGCTGGCGGAGTGTTTTGCGTGTTGTTACATGTGTGAGAGCGTGTGTGCGCTGTGTGCGCGTGTGTTCGAGAGTGTATAAACGCTTGTGTGTGTATGGGTGTGTGTGTGGTGTGTGTGGTGTGTGTGTGTGTCTATGGATTAGCAGCAGGTTGTTTTGTTGTGGCCCACAGGCCCTGCGGCCAGCAGATGTCTCGCTGCTCCCCGGCCTGCAGCGCCTCTCCTCTGAGCATCCTCTTCAATTGACTCATTTACCCACAAAGCAGCCTGGCGTTCCCCTCCCACATAACAGGCTAATTACTGCTTTAATGACTCACTATATCCTTTTCCCCACCTCTGGCTTTGTTGGAGGGCCCGTTTTTACTTTTTGTCTCATATTTACTGAGAATGTGCTACGATGCCCTCTGGCAGCTAGGCCACAAACACAACAGACACCCTGGACAGCCAGATAAGTCGTAAAGCTCCAAAAGTGCAGGGCAACATGTTGCCTAAAAACAAGTCATGTACAATTCAGTCAACTCACCTACTTGCTACTGTTAATGGAGTTTTGTTTCCATTCATAGTATTATCAGGCACTTCACCATCATTTGATTTTATACACAATTTAGTCATCAATTATTACTGTAAATGCATCAAATGTGATCCAGTGTTAGAATTCGAACGTATCCCAAATTATATTTTGTCAACACATTATGCCCAACATCTGCAAATTTAATTAAAAACGATGCATTGGACTAATCTCTATAAAATATATAAGGGTGTGATATTTTAAATGTTACAATTATTTGTGTGGCTCTGAAAGGCTGAAAGATTGCTGGAATTATTAGACATTATATCAAAAGTTAAATGTCACAGTCCTATCATAGTTTTTAAGCATAAACAAATAATAATTATTTTACTTATATAATCAAATAAAAAACAACAAAGTTGCTTCTAAATGGAACTATAGTATAATAGTAGTATAATTAATTAGATTCATTTTTTTAATTAACTAAAACAATCGTATTTTCATAGGGATGCACCAATTGCATAATTCTGGGCCAATACCGATACCGATGCTTAAAATAACAATTTAGCCGATAGCCGATACCGATAGGTTTTTTTAATGTTTTCTTTTTTTACAGGGAAACAAAGAAATCTTCATTATAAACAAATAACTGAGCTGTTTTAAAGTCGTTTTAAGCCCTTCATCACACTATCTTTGAATGAGCACAAATTCAATCATACTGATGTAATTATGAAACAAACAAACAACAAATCATGTCACCCAACTGAATATCGGCCACTGCAATCGGTGAACGGCATCTTTTTTGCTGATGGCCGATTGCAGTCAACAAGCCAATATATACTGTGTTGTGTTGTGTTGTGTTGTGTTGTGAGGAGACAAAGAGAGTTGCTGGTGTTTTCAAAGGAGTGAGAAGTCATCTGCCTGCTGTTGCTCAATAAGCCGTGGCCTCTGTCCATTAGGCCAGAAGACTTAATAAGACATGAGACAAGCCAGACCCAAGTGAGGAATGAAGGTCATTGAGTCACCAAGCAGACTGCATCCACCCACAAGGCCCAGCGTTTCATACAACCCACAGGTTTCTGAAGCCCAGCGCGCGCGCGCACGCACACACGCACACGCACACGCACAAGCACACGCACACGCACACCCACACACACACACACACACACACACACACACACACACACACACACACACACACACACACACACACACAGAGAGACAGACAGACACACACACCCACCCACAAACTGTCTGCAGTCTACCCTGGCCAGCTGCAATGGCTGTAGCTCACAGGCTGCAATTACTATGGAACTAGGCCATTTCCCAAAAGCTAATCTTTGTCATTGTCGACAGTGGACACCCACTGACTAACACCCCGCCATTCCACCTGACCTGTTAGCACTTAACAGGTTGACCCACACCGCTAAGACACACATTCACAATTTCATGGCTAGTTTAATATTCAGTTGTGTTTTTGTTGGTCCACCTCCTAGAAAACATACTTACCATCATCCCCTCTCTTGCTCACCATCGTTCAAATGCCAAGCCATTACACTGACAGAACTCTAGGATCAGGGCATTGACCCCATTTCCTCATTCCAGGTGCATTCTCAATTTGTTAATTGTCTCACTTAGACAACACAAATTGAAGATCGTAGTTATTGAGAAGACCTGTACATTTCCATCAACCCCCCCATCTTCTAAAAGACCATTTATGTGGTAGCGTAAATTGTGTATGGATAGCCACATGCAATTTAATGTAAAATAAGGCGATGATTTAACGTGGCATAGCACTATGGGTAGCCTAGCATTCTAGGTGTAGCCGAGTGCCATGCTATGCTGTAGCCCTATGGCCGTTAGCGCTGTGCTGTGACTGTAACACTGAACTGGGGCCAGTTCATTGCTGTAGTCTTGTACCGACACGTGAATGCTACTGTAGTACCTCTGATAATGACGATGTGGCTGTAACACCGCGCTCTGGTGTTTGCTAGCACGATGCTATGCTGCAGCCTGTGGTATAGTGCAGTGGCCGACCCAGCAAGTGACTATCCTGCTGCTGCTGCTACTGTAGGTGTTTGAACAGATGACAGTGGATAGTGTTATCTGGTGGGGCTCCTCCGTGTAATGGGTCGACGACTGTATGGAGGGGTTTGTTTGTTTCTTGAGTGAGGAGGACCATGCAGTTCCTACAGAGACCTACAGGGACCTAGCATTAGTTCCATTGAGTGAGTCGACCATCTGCCCACCATTAACCCCAGAACCCTCCTTCTCTTTACAGGCTGGACAATTTGCTTAATATGGCCTATGGCGTAAAGAGGTAATTAAAAACTTCACCCAATGCCAGATGTCCATGTTGACTCAATGATTTTCAATATCCTTTTTTCCTATTCATTCTTTAGTTTGAGTTTCTTGTATCTTTGCAGTCACTTTTGCGTTTGAGAATTCGTTCAAGGTTAACTGCTTTTTTTGGTTCCTTGATTTGTTTGGTTTCTCCTCCTCAGCTTGATTTGGTTTTGAAACCCTACCAACCACCGACGGTGTAAAACGCAGAAAACAATCACTCTTTGTTTTCAGTGGTGATGAATTTGCTTTGCTTTGATTATGACAAGTGCTGCTGTTGTTTGGATTGTTTTGGATTGTTTCTGTGTATTGAATGGATTTTGTTCTCTGGTGTAAAAAGCTCTTGATTTCTAGGTGTATGTTTTTCTACTGGATTCAGGTTCTCCTGCCTTGCCTCTCTGCAGCTGTAGCTTGGGAAAAGTCTCTAATTAGAAGCAACGTTTGAATTAGTCAAACACGTTGTTTTCATTACGGTTTCCTCACCGCTCCATTACAAGACAATATTCTAACTATGTACACAATCCCTCTGTGTGATAGTTCTACAAATGTGTAGGCCATGACTAAATAATTGACTGCCATCATCATGTCTCTTGGCAGTATAGGACTTAGTTAGTGGGTAGTTAGTTACAGGATGAGGCTGGGACTTAGTTAGTGGGTAGTTACAGGATGAGGCTGGATGAACCTGGATCCCTGCTGGAAACAGGAAATGCTGTTTCACTGCAGACAGCTCCAACTTTGCTGGGCTCTGCTGTACTTCCTTCCTTTCGCCTCCATGTTTCATTTTGCTTTCTCGCTACCATAGGGGGTTACGATGTAACGGTTACATAACCCCCGAGCAGCAGCCTCTGTGGTGATACAGTAGATGTTCCAAGTGCTGACGGGGCCATATTGCATGTGGCAGGCACAAGGGACACCATCTGAAGTCAGCTTACCAACTCGAACAGAAAGCAAAGTTTAGTTTGAGAGAAATGTTGCTCTAAAAATGATGAACTGTCACTTTGGCGAAGGCAGAAATTTAGAATCTACAGTAGCGACAGAATGATATTATGATAGAGTGATGCATTGTGAGGTTCATAGTTTTAACCCCCTGTGTCCAGTCCAATAAAAACTAGCGGGTGATCACTCTCCTCAACGACTCCCGACAGAACGAATACATGCTATCACCAAGTCTTTACATCATCATTTTTCAAAAGGAGCAAATGGTTTCTGATTCAATCCTTCTGATTACACAGCATGGCATCACGTTAGAAGTGTTTCTCACTCATCGAAGGTTATTGTTTTCAAGGCAAGAGAAGAAAGAGTGTTAAGAGCTGGAAGTGGCTTGGCCATAGAAAGGATAGAATAGATAGCTGGTCAGCTACACTGTTGCTATGCAACCCCAGGTCTCGTCTGTAACATTGGTTAGTGTTTGGTTCCGCTCGGATGGATACACTCGCATGAGCGAGCGCACGTACACACACACACTTAACTACAGAATCACACACACACACACACACACGCACACGCACACACACACACACACACACACACACACATGCACATACAGGCACACTTATTGCCATGTCCTCTGTGGCTCTGTTAGCTAGCCTCCAACTCTCACCCTCGCACTCTCCCAGACCTCCTCACACACTCCAGCTTTTGCATGCAAATGACCCCGAGGTTGTTCTGGAGCCCAGCCGGACCGGCCTGAACACAGCTGAGCTTGCTAGACGAAAGCCTTGACGTGACCAGGCCTGTTAAGATTCCACCTGCCCCCTGCTGGAGAAAAACACCAAATCCCCTCAGCACTGCCTCCTGCTGGAGGAAACACTAAATCCCCTCAGCAGGACAGAGAAGCCGTGTAGAGATACAAGAGACACAGCAGGATTTGGAGCCTAGAAAGATGTGTTGACAACAAGGAGAGGTTAATTTGCTGTAGTCTTTAGATTATATTTTTCTCTGCTGTATCATATTACCGTTTGCTGCTGCAACGACCCAATTCCCACACCAGAAATCATTAAAGTTTCGTCTGATCTTAATCATAGGGATATACAGTATTATGATGTTTATACCATGCTGCTACTTACTTACCACATTTGATCAAGCAAGTGCAGGGGGGGCCCTCACAGTCAATGAGTGGACAACACTAGCCCTAAGCGTTTACAGTTAGCATCCACAGCCACCACAATGGCCAGGAGCGTTCACTGCAAGACCAAAGTCATACAGGAAGGTCGTGGTGATTGCCGGCCATATATAGTAGTCAGAGAGAGAGGAGTGGGGGCCCAAAGCGGCTAGCGGTGCTATCGATCAGTGCCATGGGCACTGGAATAGAACAGAACAGAACACCCTGCAGACTGCGGGAGGAGTGGGTGGAATACACATTGTTCCATAACGCCACTGGGCTGTAAACTGCTTCCATTTCCCATTTAGTTTGTTCCCTCTTCCCTCCCTCCCATTCCCTAAGAAAGCAGCCATCTCTGAGACAGCTGCAGCAAAGCGGAAATCTCAATTAAAGCACGCCCAATAATGCCTATAGTTGTTTCTTGGAGAGAGGTGGCATAAGAAATGAACCCTCTTTTTTTTAAAATCTCATTTACCTTTTATTTAAAAGTGGGGGTGTCTCCCCCCCCCCTTCTTTCCCTTTCCTTTAAGCGGAAAGGCAATTAAGTGAAGTCAACTGAGGATCCAAATCTGCATCAGAAGAAAAAGGAGAAGATTATGAGGCGAATGAGAACAGATTTAGCAGGTCTTTGATGAATTTCTAGAAACGGTTTAATTCAATGACTTCCTGCAATTTCGCTCCCAAAGGAGCCACTCGAGGAGATGGAGAGAAAACCTTCCTCTGCTTCTCCTTCAGCAGAAATACGTCCCAGCATGCAACACTGTCGACATTCCTTTCAATACCGAGGGGCTCAGGGAGGATTTGGTAGTGGCTGCTACACAGACACACATACAAACTCGTACATTTAGCATGAACACACATGCACAAATATATCCACGCTTACTGATTCGAATTCAGCTGATTTGGATTATTTGGCTAGGAGATGGGCTTAATTTGGGTTTGATTGTTAAATAGTTAGATTAATTCATTAACATATTTGAAAGAGCTAGTTACAGACTGTAGCATGACTGTGAACTGTAGCATACTCTAGAGGTGAGAATCATGCTTTCAGACATGGAGGGAAGCTGTCTTTGAGGTGAAAGCGAAGTGGAGAGGTTTTGTTTAACAGGTTTATGGTCATTTCATGTACACTAGATGCAGGCATTGAGCTCCACTATACATGTATGCCTTAACCAGTTCAACTGAAACTTGCTCTGTTCTCTCTCCCCTTCTTTCTGCTCTCTCCTTCTCTGTCTGTCTCCTCCACTCTGCCTCTCCTCTCAGGTTTTCTCCCATCACCATTGACAGCATGACCAGCCTGGTTGGCATGAACATCCCGGGGCACACGGGCACCGGTTGGTGCATCTTCGTGTACAACCTATCCCCGGACTCGGACGAGAGCGTGCTTTGGCAGCTGTTTGGGCCGTTCGGCGCCGTCAACAACGTCAAGGTGATCCGTGACTTCAACACCAACAAGTGCAAAGGCTTCGGTTTCGTCACCATGACGAACTACGACGAGGCGGCCATGGCCATCGCCAGTCTCAACGGCTACAGGTTGGGCGACCGCGTCTTGCAAGTCTCCTTCAAGACTAACAAGACACACAAGTCCTGAACTTTAACCGGTAAAAGCAGTTGCCCCCTCAACTTGGTCCGCTCCAAAACCACCCACACCCTCCCACCTCCACCCCTCCCTCGCCCCTTTTAGTCACAACCTACCACTACCACCCTACTACAGCCATCCAACACAGCAAACTCAACTCCAACCGGAACACAAATCAACCGACAAACCATCAAACAAATTGAACTAGAAATGGCTTATATTATAACTTTGGACCTATAAGCCAATGTTGCCTAAGTATTACAAAAATGAAATAATGAAAATGTCCATGAGTTTTTTGGAAGCTCCTGTGATAATGCAGGCTTCTTCTTTGTTGTATATTCTTTCTGTTTGTTGTGGTTGTTCATTTTTTTCTCTTCTGTGTAAACAGTAGCAAATCCCTGTCCCCACTTATTTCAGAGAAGAGAATGTCCTTTTTAGATTGAAACCTTTTCTCTGTCTTGATTCAAGATTTGTTTTCTTTTGTAAATCCGGATCCACTGTCGTTAGTATTATATACCTCCCTGTCGGTGAAAGGGAGGGGGCTCTTTTTTAAATTGGTGAACCATTCATTCATTTTTAGTGTGTATTAAACTCCCCCCTTATCGATTCTAGACGGGATGCCACAATCCCAATAACTCTGATGCAGAAAAAAAATGAATTTCTAACATTGTTTTTGTTTTGTATCGCAAACAAAACATATGTCTTTCCTCACAGGGGTTCAGGGAGATGGGGAGAGGGAGGGGATGGGTTAGCTTTCCTGATGACACGTTCAGTAATTTAAGAAAAAAATATCACTGTTGCCAAAGAGAAGATCTCTTTGCTTGGAAAAAAAAAATCATTTAGAAAAAAAGATAAAAATAAAGAGAAAGAAGATCTATTTTTATAAATGATAATTAAAATAATAATTATTGAAGAATTTTTACAAGAATCTGGATTTGAAAAAAGAGAAAAATATTTTGACTGGCTAACTAGGGGGGGCCGGGGCGGGTGGGAGGGGGCACCACCTTGTCTTGTTCGTTCTGCCGTGGTACTTTTTAGGATCAAAGGTTGTTTGTTTTTAAGGGAATCCAAGTCGGCAATGATTTTGTAGATGGAAGGTTTTGTGAAAAGGGATGCAAACTGAGGCAGGTGATCTTGGTAATTTTTCATATATGTACTAGTGCGTAATTATTCAACAGCGATACCCAAAAGGGAAGGGAGAGGGGTCTTTCCAAGGCCTAACCATCCTTATAGTCCAGAGCCCAAAGCAAGAAGACCCTTTTGTCCACTTGTTTTCCTGTTTTGTCATCAGTCAATATGGGATATCAGTAAATAGATATATACACATCTATCCATTTAGAGAGCATACTATACATTATCTATATCATTTTCTTCGCTCTGCGTTTGTGAACTTACATTTGAAAAGAACTTCCTTTTAGCGATCAACAGTAGGTGCTATACTACATTATTCACATATCTTAAATATCCAAGTTTGTTGTTCTATGTGTTGTTTAAAGAAAAAATAATAATACTTCGATGTTGGCATTGACTTGAGCTGCTGTTCTTTGTTTATTTGTTTATTGTTGGCCCCAAAATCTGGTGAGACTATTTCTCCGCTGAAAAACCAGATACATGAATTTGGGCCTTGTAAGAATCACTTAACAAGTTTTTTTTTTGTTTGGCTTGCTGACTTTTAGGTTACTTGCTGAGCGTGAAACGTTTGTCAGAATTTAATAATGATTAGCTAGTTCTGTTAGTCTAGATATTTGTTTCCTTAAAAAGGATCTATGACAACTGTGTCTTTATTTGCTGTGTACAAATAGATGATATATATATAGTCTACATTTGTTTTACAATATCTACTGTACTATCTGAGTTGTCACTGTTCTTTTGTTTGAGCTTGTCTTTTTCATATGACAACTTATTATGAAGTGGTGGTTCAGTTACTTAGAAAAACTCGTGAGGAAACTGTTCAATTGTTGTCATGTCGCTTGTGGAGAAAAAAAAGATTTGGATTAACTTTTAGTTAACTACCGCGGCAAAATAATCCGAACAAAAGCTTAGAATATAACTGTATTTGTTTAGCAATTTATTTACTTATCTATTTTTGAAACTATTTTTCTATTTATTTGTATTTATTATATATTTATTTATTTATTTATTTATTCATTTATTTATTTATTTATTTATTTATTTATCTATCTGTGTATTTATGTATTTATTTGTTTCGTTGTCTGTGTATTTGCGTGATTCTGGTACAGGGAGGGGGCGTTTCTGAGCAAAAGGGAACAAAGCGACTAGTGGAGAGGCTCTTCCGGTAGTCCACTGCACTGAGAGAACTTTTAGTACATTTGTGCTTTGTACCAATATATCAAAATTACAATATAAAAAATCTAAAAGTCGAGAAAACTGAAAAAAATGTCCGGAGGGTTGGGGGACGCTCTTCCCTTCTTACTAGAAACAGTTACTCGCTATGCATAACCTAGTTAATAGTTAAATTTGCTATTGCTTTTTTCTTGTCTTGTTAAAATGAAATCTTTAGATCTTTTTCAATAAAGTTTAGTCTTAATAGAATGTTATAAACAGTTGTTCTGGTTCAATATAACCTGTGATAAGTTTGTGTAGTTATAAAAGCCACTCCGTCCACACCCTCCCTCCACTTACTACCGCTTTGTGATGAAACCTTATGCAAAAATGTGGGTCTGAAAGCATAGTTAATAGTTTTCAGTTTTCAAGAAACATTTTATATAACACTCAACTCTTGGAGGCTTGGGCAGATACATTTTAAAGAGCAAATGCCCATTGTTGTTTGAGGGTCATTCATTGCACTGGACTAAATCGGTCAAAATCACCTAAGAGTCAAAACTTATTTTTAAAAATAATCATGTTTTCAAATTACATACCAACAAATCTTTAAAAACGAGAAATTGTTACCATTGCACACCGACTGTAACTTACGGCAGTTGTTGCTATACTTAAAAAAAGAACTCTGGAGGTATGAAAAGGGATTGTACCGATTCTATATTTTATATACTCTAAATGATATATATTATATATTTTGAAAGGTAAAAGGTAAGGGAATGGTTCCAGAAGTAAATATACAGAATTGGATTTTTTTGTTGTTGTTGTTAAGACTTGAAAACATGAAGGAGGTGTGTGGAGAACATTGTAAACACTCAGACGCATGCTCGCATAGTACATCTTCTCCCTCACACCTCAGTCATCTGACAGGCCGGGCCATCTGACATCATCGTCATTTATCCAGTCATCTTCCTCGTCATCCAATCGCATAGGGTTCTGACTTCAGAACGCCAACTAACTAACCACTCAAACCACCCCCACCCACCCACCAACCAGACCCCTTCATGCTCCCCGCTGCCGTCGGGAGCTTGAATTATGCAACGACCCCAGTAGAATGTTGTTCTGACGTGTGAACTAATTTCCTACACTGTATGACCTTTGAACTCTTACGATGCGTGCCTGTGTTCCGTCTAGACCCTGTGTGTGCACCTTGTGTGTGTATGTGTGAGAGAGTGGGGGTGCGTGATTTGCATGCACATTGCTATGTTCTTTTATGAGTGTGTGCGCGTCTTCATATGTTTGTGTGCATTTAGCATGTGTTTGTGTGCGACTGTATGTATATGTATATTATGTATGTGTTTGTGCTTGTGATTATTCGTGTATGATTGTGCATTTGGGTCTCAAAACGTATACCTGTGTCTACCTGAATGTGTGTGTGTGTGTGTGTGTGTGTGTGTGTGTGTGTGTGTGTGTGTGTGTGTGTGTGTGTGACTGTGTGTGTGTGTGTGTGTGTGAGAGAGAGACAGAGACAGAGAGAAATCAAGCAAGGGTGTAAAATGTGTGTGAACGGTTGTGGATGTAAGGATTCCGTTGTGCGATTGTGCGAGTGTTTGGAAGGTGCGTGCGTGTGCCTGTGTGTGCATGTCAGGGTGTTTGAAACATGGGGCTGCTTCACCTTGCTCTATGGCTCACACCATCCCCTGTAGCGCCTTATAGTGGCAGCCTGCCAGTAGGAACAACGCAGCCAGTAGTGGAGGAGGGAAGGTGAACAGAGGAACTAGGCTCTTCTTGTCAGTTTTCATTTTCCTCCTGAGACGTGTTTGTTTACTATCTGAAAAATCTATAAACAAAATCTTTAAAGACAAAAAAGACGAAAAAATGTCCACAGGGCCCCCGTGACTGTGGCTCTCTCTACTCTCTCCTGCTTATGTTATTACTTAACAGTTATCAATGATGATTATTATGATTATTATTGCTATTATTCTTAGTATTCTTATTCTTATTATTAATCCAATTACTGCGATGAATGACTTCATGTTATCCTTGCTAGTTTAGGTCATTTCTGAAACTGGAAACAAAATAAAAATCTTGCTGTAAATGTTTGTTTTTTCTTTTTCATAAAACTGTTGTGTTTGAATTATTTGTACTTTTGAATGTTGGGACAATAAAATGAGGTGTTAAGAGCTTGGCTGTTCTGTGTCGTGATGGATGAGCAATTAATTATTCTGTCAACACTGAATGTGCAAAATATTGGGGACATCTTCCTGATTTTGAGTCCTGATACCAGTATCAGAAATGCCTCCGATACTAAAATGCTCGATACACACAAACACACACACACACACACACACACACACACACACACACATAATACACATACACATACATAGAGACATTTTTTAACGCACTGGTATATCGGATTGGTATTCGTATCGGCCGATACGATAAGTTCACGTATGGGGAATCGGTATCGGGAAGGAGAAAATTGTATCAGAGCATCTCTATTGAGTTTCAGCCCCTTTTGCACAATCCATATCTCAGTTGTCTCAAAGCTAATTAAGATATTGGGGCTTTTGCCTGAATTCAACTCGGTGCACTTAAAAGTTAAGTTCCCTTAAATGTAATATTTTCCACATCCAGTCTATGTTGTACGTACATCTGTCATTCTCAGCATAAAGATCTCACATTAGTAATACAACACAACAGAGCCTGCTGCTGCAGTAAATCACACATCTCATCTAAGTTCACCGTGACCTTTCAGTTACTGAGGAACAGTCGCGACCATGAAGCGCTAACAGTGTGGGCATAAAACACCGCACTAATCTCAATCAGCCCTCCGAGGTGCAGCTATATGGGACAGACAGACGGGAGGCATCGGCGAGCTCCATCAGTGAGATAACACTGCCCCCTGTATCTCCACCAGAGTATCTGAGGCCTTCAACAAGCAGCAACACTGTCATTTAGCTACGGTGAAAAGGCAGCTCTATAATCGCTCTTCTTGACAAAGAACGCTCACAAAACAAAGGCGAAGAATCAGACCTTGGCAGAGGGAATGCATGCTTTGTTAGAAAGGGGGGGGGGGGCGGACGTGCCACTGCAGCCGACCTCAGGACTGCAGCAGCGGCCCACGTCCGCTCATCAATATCAGTGTAGAATGATGAAATAACCCCCATCATGTCCAGTGATGCGAGCCCGGCGTTACGCCTTTATAATCTAAGTCACAGCAGAGAGCATTAGCGAGGTCGTGGAGGAGATGACGGTTGTTAGAATGTGATATGAGCAGCCAGCCTTGTCTTTCCTCTCCCGTTGTTAGAGACTTAACGAGCCTCCGCTCTCATCAAGGCAAGAGTAGATGAGTCACTGTGCGCTAGTCCCCTTTAAACTGGCTCCTGGGCTTTAAAGACATAGTTGGGTCAATAAACTATAGTACAGTATGAGGATTTTGAATTTGGTTCGCTGCTGTTTAGAGTTATTTTTTTACTACACTCCTCACAGCAAGAAGGCCGTGCGGGTTCGAACCCCCGGTCCGTCCCAGGTCCTTTTTGTGTGGAGTTTGTATGTTCTCCCCATATGTGGGTTTCCTCCGGGTGCTCCGTTTTTCTCTCGCACCATCAAAAGACATGTACAAGTAGTAGGCCTATCCTGTCAGTGACCCTATGACCAAGGCACTGGCAAGCAATCGAACTGGAGTTTGGCCCCGGGCGCTGCCCACTGCGGCTGCCCACGTGCTCCTAGTTCTAGGAAGGTTCCTAGAGGATGGGTCAAATGCTTAGGATGAATTTATTTCCCTACAGGGAGAATAGAAAACAACTTAAAAGTACAGAAAATAACTCAGATCAGATAACTTCTGATAAATCAGAATGCAAATGGACATTTTATTGATGCAGAGAAGTTGTTGGATTTAATATCGCTCAGTTGTCATCATATTCTATTAGCAGGTGCAACCATATGATGCTGCCTCTCGGTTTCTATATAAACTACCTTTCATCCGCCTGGGTGAGAGCAGCTGATCACACTCGCTCCATGGCGTGTGAATGTCAGCAGCCTGCTGTGCTGTGATGTAGACGGCAGTTCTGCCAAATGACAGGCATGAGCCTCGCAGTCGGAGGCATCTGATTTGATAAGGAACTACTTGTCTTTGACAAATCTGCTAGTCAAAACTCTGTGGTAGGGCGCTGTCGTTGCCCTCTAGCTCTCCTTGGTACACACTCTTAACATTAATGCCATACCTCTCCTCAGCCCTTTGTCCGCTTTGGGGATTTCACACCGCCTAATCAAAAGACACTCATCTTCACTGCATGCCAGTTATTAACTATAGCCGCTCACAGATGAGTGCCTTTCTGATTTGGCCTTATAAGAGTGACCCGAGTGATGATTTAATCGTCAGAGTTAATTAGTGAGTTTGGTTTTATATGTTCCACTGCTGGCTATAATGTGCACTACTGTCATTTTGTGTTAGCCTTTCAAACTGAATTTCATTTGGGACAAAGGGTATTGTGTTTCATCCTATAAGGCCCTTTTCACAGCAACCGTTTTGTGGTGGTAAAGCAGTAAGTAAAGCAGGTGTAACCACCAATAACATTCATGAGGGGCCTGGCACTGGAGCACCTACATGGAATGTGACCATCATTTGTGGTAGTGGTTACGCCTGCTTTACCTCTCGAATTACCAGCTCAAAACGGTTGTTGTGAAAAGGGTCTATTCCCCGACAACTGTGGTTGCTGCATGTGAACAGGCTTTCCCTGCCTTTGTCTCCTCACCTCCAGAATCCTGCTGTCGTTCTTCTCTTCTTCAGACTTGCTTTTCACTTGCTCTTTGACACTTTTCACTTCGTCGTTGACACTTTCTGAAACAGTTGTTGCTGTGATTGTGTTGTGACAAAGCCTGTGGTGAAGCCTGGCTTTGGCAGAGCAGTATGACTAGTGGCTCTGGTGACTGACAGTGACACTGGTTTGGCAGCTTCTCTTTTGACACTCATGTTCTGGCATCAGCCTGTTAAGATGGCTTTTAGCAGTAATGGTAATGGTGAACCATGGTGATTTTTTTTTAGGTGAAAGTGGCCAGGAGCAGTTTGCATTAGCATGAGCAATCTCAACAGAAATCTGAATTCAGTCCAGCTCAAAATAATTCCTTACATGCAAACGCTGATGGCTCAACGCCAACACTTTCTCCGAGAACACTTTTTTTGTTCTTCAACACCTAGTTTTTGTGTTTTGTTGTTTTAGCTTCAGTTGATAATAACCTTGACCAGCCCAGGGGGGGGGGGGGGGGGTCTGGGTAGTGCAGTGGTAGATTCCCTGCAACACAAAGGTTGCAGGTTCGAGTCCCTGTGTTATCTCTGGCTTGGTCGGGCATCCATACAGGCACAATTGGCCATGTCTGCATGTGGGAAGAGTATGTGTAGCCTACTGGTTGCTGCACTAGGGCCTCCTCTGGTCGGTCAGGGCGCCTGGAGGGGAACTGGGGGGGGGATATCGTGATCCTCCCACGTGTTATGTCCTGCCGGTGATACTCCTCGCTGTCAGGTGAAAAGAAGGGGCTGGCGACTGCACATGTATTGGAGGAAGCATATTCTACCTCTCTCCCCAAATCACCAGAGGGGGGCGGTGCAATGACGGGGACAGCAGGGGAATTGGCCAAGTTCAATTGGGGAGAAAACGGGGAGAGGGGGGACTTGACAAAAGAAATAATAACCTTGGCCAGGAGCGGTAATAATAATGCGTTACTTTACTGATTCCTCTGGAGAAATTCTCTTTTCCCTCTTTTCCCTCCACGGGGAAGTCAGAGCACCGGCTCAGAGCCACAGAACAGCCCTCCATGCCTGCCGCAGCCGGGGGCGATTTGATGTCTTGTTCAAGGACACCTCAGCAGGGCGGACACTTGGCGATACGAGGGCTTGAACCTGGGTTCCTCCGGCTCAAGGAGGGTGGTTTCCCCCCCGTTCAAAGCTCCACCCCTGCTGCCTGGACAGATATACAACAACCCCAACCCTCCTCCACATCCTGTCCTCCTCTATATACTCGCTCGCTACAGGCCTTGGCTAGAGAAGCGAGACTCTGATGTTGACTGTGGGTTTTGGCTGTAACAAAGGCTGTTGCGGTTGTGATGACTGTGATATTGGCAGCCGCAGCATCCTTTCATATGAAGACTGGGGGACTTTGGCACCAGCGGTAGTTGCGACAGTGACAGGGGGCTTTTATAGCTCAGATGTCTGTGATTGGGACTGCAGAAATGACTGGGGTTCTTGTTGGCAGAAGCAAATGCAAAGGTATTGTTTGTGGAGACTTTGTTGCCTGTTCTGGCGAATGCATTGTTGTTGTTTATAATGATGAGAGCTGTGATAATGGGAGGATGGCAGTAGCTGCAAAGATTAGGTGATGACATATGGGCTCGTTTTCTGAGGCGGTGTGAGGAGCGTTATTGTCTTCAGCGGGGATGGTGATTGGCAAACGGCAAAATGACTCTGGCTGGCTGCTGACAGTAAAGCAAGATAATGGACCATAAAGGAGAAAAATCTAATGAGAAGGAATTGGTTTATACTTGCTATTTTCTATACATAAAATGCATATTTCCTCAAAATTGTATTTGGATTACGGCCTAAAGACTGTAACTTGACGCGGGCGGATGGTTTTTTTTCACACGACTGTTTCAAGGCGCAGGCACTTTCAAAAAAAATACCTGGCAGGTGATTGGATTATCAATCTGTCTGTCACGTCTATCACGAGCTCGCTTCTCACTGGCGCCACACCAAAGCCCGCCCGTAGCTGCCTCTGGATGCTGATTGGTCCAAACCACTGGTGGTTTGGATTCATTCAAACCAATAGACCAAATCAGCGGGATGTTTACATTTACTTCCGGGTACCCCTGAGGTCCACACATTATAATGGCGGTGGACGGCACAAACTGACGTGTTGAAGACAAAAACAGACAAAGAAGACAAAAATGGTTCGTCCTGTTGTGTTGTTGTTTAATATCATTCATAACAACACTTTCACTAACGTTAGTGGAGACCAGACTAGCTAATTTACCTGTTGGACCAGACTAGAGTAGACTTGAAGCTAAATTAAATTGACGTGGCGTCAGTAGCTCTGTCTGTACCAGGCTCTTTCTCGCCGAGAAGAGCCTGGTGACGCGAGGTTACTCTGTCTGTAACGTAAAAAAACAGCGAGTTTGACAGACAAACAAACGTTATTAGCTAGCTAACACTACATAAAACAAACACAGAAGAAAGGCTAGATACGTCGGACAAGCATGTTTACCAACCGTTTAACCATTTAAATTGAAAGTAGTCGGCCGAAAACAACGAGAGGGTTTGACAGCATTTATTTGACAACACGCACATTTAAACCTGCCGCCTTCCCCAAGTGGTACCCGGAAGTAAATTTGTTTACATGGTGACGTCACGGTGATTTGGTCTATAGATTGGAGCGTGGCAAGATGGATGTGTCATGTGATTGTGATCTCATGATCTCGCCACAAATCCAGCTGCCTCGCAGGTTTACAAAGACTGCAATCTAGAAACCCATTGGTTAAAAAAAATATATATATTTTTTTTTTCTAACCTCTGGGGGCAAGCCCGTTTCAATACCTGAATAACCGGAACTGAACTTGTTCGATCACACCTCTTTAGGCTCATTTTACCGCGCTATTACCCAGATTTTCAAATCGAAAATCTGTCTTGAGAGATTACAAAGACTGTGGTTGATTGGTGTAGCTCTCTCTGTGGCTGCTTTTTTGGCTGTCCCTGACGTTTGGTTTTGGCCTAATGGTGGCGCTGCTATGGTGAACACAGTGTTGTTGTTATTGTTTGTGGCGAGGGGGCTGATGGCTGTGATGATGGTGGCTGATGGTGACAGTGAGAGTGGTGTTGGCTGGCAGAAGCGTCAGGCTGGACCATCTCCTCCTGTTTGTTCAGAGACACACACAGCAACACGCTTTACTGTGTTCAACCCAAGGCTGCAAACCCCCAGTAAAACCAAAACACTGGCACTGGTTAGAGCACATATTGTTGTCATGCCATCTTTCAAATTCTCACCCGTCTGCCCGTGTGTTTTCTCTGTGCATCTGTCTTACCGTGTGTCTATTTATGTGCCAGTCTATCCCTGGGTCTCGCTCTCCCTCTCTCTATTTGGAGGATTTTGGAATGTAGGTTGTTGGTTGTTGATTATCAACGTTCCACTTGTCCTAAGCGTCGCCTGTTTGTTTTTTAAATCAATCCCCCCCAGATTCTTCTCCCATTTTCTCTCCAATTCTACTTGTCCAATTCCCCCTGCTCCCTTTGCCGATCTGGGGAGAGTTGTAGGCGAGCACATGCTTCCTCTGATACATGTGCAGTCTCCAGCCGCTTCTTTTCACCTCACAGCTAGGCGTTTCACCGGCAGGATGTACTGTAGTGTATGGGAGGATCACGCTATTCCTACTAACCACCCCCCCACACACACACACACACACACACACACACACACACACGCAAACTGGCACCCTGACCAACCAGAGGAGGCGCTACTGCAGCGAACAGGACACATACCTTAATCCGCCTTGCCATCCACAGACACAACCAATTGTGCCTGCATGGATGCCTGACCAAGCAGGAGGTAACACGGGGGCTCAAACCTGCGACCCTCGATCGTGTTGGTAGGCACTAGGCAGGGAATCTACTGCTGGAGAACTCGGATGCCTCTGTCTTTGTGTGTATGTGTGTGTATGTGTGTTTGCACATGTTTGCAAGTCTGTCTGAATGCCTGTGTGTGTGTGTCTGTGTGTGTGTGTGTGTGTGTGTGTGTGTGTGTGTGTGTGTGTGTGTGTGCGTGCGTGCGTGCGTGCGTGCGTGCGTGTGTGTGTGTGTGTGTGTGTGTCTGTGTGTGGTTGAATTCGGCTCTGCAAGCCCAGCACCCAACCATCTGTCACCAAGGGGCCACCATGTTCCAAAGCCAATCATCTCCTTCCAACAGCTTCTAGGCTCCTCGCTCCGCTTTCCAGCAAGGGTCCACGACGCCAACTACACATTCACACACAGACAATGACAAAGTCTGCCACATGCTCCTATCAGCATGCGTGCACACACACAGACACACACAGACACACACACACACACACACACACACACACACACACACACACACACACACACACACACACACACACACAGACACACACACACACACACACACACACACACACACACACACACACACACACACACACACACACACACACACACACACACACACACACACACACTTAATAATCACACAGATACTTGCCTTCAAAACAGTTAATGCTATGCATGCAATGTTGTCTGTAGTGTCACTTACAATTTGCTTCAAACATAAAACTACTACTGTACCTTTACCTTTACCTTACTTATGCCTATCGCTCCCCAACAGTTTGCCAGCCAGAGTCTATGCAAATGCAGTCTATGCATAAAACTACGCAAAACAAAACTACCAAGTCTCGCTCAACAAGAAGTCTAGCTCCAAGTCTCGCGAGAGTTGAGTTGTTGCAGGAAGTTAGTTAGAAAGAAGCTAACGCTACTGTATGCTGTCTGTACCGTCTGTACTCCAACACAACAGACTCCTTCCGGGACTCCTCTCTCCAACTCCACTCACGTCTCCACCGTTGTCTTCAACAACTCAACTTTTCTCCTTTTCTTCTCAAGTTTTCTCCTGAGCTAGAGTTGGTCACACACAGCAACAAACAGACCGGATCAAGCAAAAGGTACTGTAAATAACAGTGTTCCATGTCTCTTCCATGTTGTCAGACATTTATAATAACCATCTGAAGCATGTCAGTGGTAAAGACAAGCACTTATTATTGGTTTTCTGATGTAGAGACCAAGTATAAGCCCAGCTAGGGTTTTGTGTCTCTATACCTGCACATTATTTAGTTTTTTTTCATTTGGTCAGTTTCTGTTTAAAAAAATGCAAATAAAATGAACAAATAAACGTTACATTGACGGTTCACAAAATAAATAAATTACACATCTAATAAAGAATAAATGACACACCTAAGAAAATAATAATAAATAAAATAAGAGTGAGCAGTCCACTCCCCTAAGGAGAGTGAGCAGTCCACTCCCCTCAGTACTTTTCTTATAAAGGAGAGCTGGCGGTCCACTCTCTACTCCCGTTTGTATTTTTCCAAAGGAGAGTGGGCAGTCCACTTCCCTTAGTATATTTAGAGAGTCCTCTTCCTCTAGTCCTGTCACTGACAGTAGAATTCACCATTGAGCTGTGTCCCCTCTGTCTGCACTTCTGTCTCTATACTTACTGTAGTTGAGCACTGCAGTGAAGACTGTTTTCCAACAATGAAAACCTCTTCTCCTAGGTGGTGGTGGGGGGGGGGGGGGGGGGTGCCCATGTTGTATTTACGGGGGGGGGGTGCCCATGTTGTATTTACTCACTACTGCCAGGCTGCCACCTACATTGGGAGGAAGGCATTACAGCTAAATTTGTTCTGCGGTAGATTCTGTTTTTAATAGAAATGGTCAAGAAATGTTGTCCAATATCTCCTCTAAAGAGATCGCATTTGCCATCGTTGTTTTAATTAGCGTCTTGTCATTTTAATCTCTCGGCTAAATCTACCGCTGAACAAATGTAGCTGTAATGCGTCCCTCCCAATGTAGGTGGCAGTAGTGAGCAAATACAGCGTGTCGCCGAAGATGGGCATTCGGTTTTGTGGATACATGCTTTTAAGTGCAGAAAAAGTGGATTTTATACAGAACCTCTGAGAAAAGGCTTTCATCGTTCGAAAACCGTCTTCACTCCAGTGCCCAACTAAAGTCATGTCTAACAGAGGTGTAGACAGAGGGGAACAGCTCAATGGCAAATTCTACTCCCAAGGGCCCTGGACCAGAGCTAATCCCCACAATAGTCATTTTCTAGTGACCTACAGAAAGAAACGTAAACTTAGGCTACCTGCTCACTCATTGCAGATGGTCAGAATAAGAGTGTCAGCTAAATCCCAATTGTAAATCTCAGTTTAGCAGGGGGCCATGTGGTTCCAGAGGCAACAGTCTCAACCACTAAACTACCCTTTAGTAGCAACGAAAACACTTGAGTACATGAGGGATGCCAATTGCACTGAAAGCAGGTGCTTTTAATACCAAGATAATTGAGCAGTTAACAACCCATCATGCTTAAGTGCTTTATGCATCTCTTGTTACAATTTAAAATGTCCTTTTGTGAGTGAACTGGGGCGAAGAACACAGACTGTGGCCTCCATGAGCAGTGAAAAAGTCATATGGTTATCCTTCACTCTGTTCAACAAGCAGACACTTGTTGGTGATAGGGTCACTACAACCCTTAGAACAGAGGTTCTCAAATGTTTTTCAGCCAAGGACCCCTTACAAGATAGACAATACAATATACCGGGGACCCCCTCATTCTGATTTATGATTTTGGGCTAAGCTTAATTGTTTCCACGGTAACATGCTTGACTTTTAAATTGATAGGTTTGTTAGAGTAGAATGTAATCCATGAACGATTTTAGATTTAAAGCATACAATGTTTTCGTTGAACTATGACGCTTTTGCACACACACAAAAAACAGTTTTTATTTATATTTTCCTGAAAACTTTGCGGACCCCCTTGCAAAGTGCCACGGACCCCTGGGGGTCCCTGGACCCCCATTTGAGAACCAGTGCCTTAGAGAACAAGGTAAATGTGAATACAGTATGAATAACTACAAAGTCATTCTGGTGGTCACAGTGATGAGCTGATGAGCATGAAAGTGATGTAAACCATAACAGCCCCACCAAGTGGTCTGGAGGTCCAGCCCCTTCAGAATCTGCAGATCCCCTCCTCCCCATTCACCATGATCCTTTGTCATCATGTAAAGTTGTCAAACAATTTTGGCAGAATTCTCCCTGAAAGTATTCAGGCATTTTACTCTTACATTTGAAGAGATTCATTTTGAAATAAAATATTCACCATGTGAAAAGAACGAATAGCTACAAATCAACAAGGTTTGTTTTTAAGTACAATAGGTAACATTAATTTAATCTGTGTTGGACAAAATCACAACACTTTTACCGACTGGATCATTGGAAATAGTTTTTCCAGACATGTTGGGATTGTGATTTAATCTCAAGAGGTAATCTCAGAAACCGGAAAGGACTATGTTGGTTGGTTGGTCGGTTGGTTGGTTGGTTGGTTGGTTGGTTGTGTGAGGGTATAGAACCAGGCTACCTCCTATAGAACCAGGCTACCCCCTATTGTTTATTTTAGTACTCATTCTTTTCATTTTATTGTGTTCATGGCATTGAGTTATACAGGAATTATTTGAGTTATGTTATAAAGTCAACAGAACATTGTTTACAACTGTACTCCATTTCCCTGCAATGATAACACATAAGGTAGCCTACTGTAGTGGCGCCCTCCGGCCGCCAGAGGGAGTATCACCAAGTATGAGCAGCATCTGTTAAGGAGCCTGTAGACAGGAAAACACACAGTTTCCGGTCTACAAGTGACGAGACGAAACAGAAACGTGTAACTAACACAGCTACTGTACTGTATGTGTTATTTTACAGGTAAGCAGAACAACATGGGTTGGGTAAACACATATGGTGTCATAGGGTATGTGAAGGAGGGTGGGAATGTAGTCGGCCGTTTGTAATTCCACCAGTGAATGTTTTGAGAGCAAGTAGATAAACGTTAGCAGCTAAGCTAATTGTAGCTAACTCTTGCTAGCGATTGTGCCCTGTGGTGCTGTGTCATGTGTAAATTGTCTGTGTTTACTTTGAAGTCTATTCTATAATTCAAGAGGATTGAATCACTTCTACCAACCCCTGTAAATTCTGTTAGTGATGCTAAATAAGGAAGAGGAGTACTCATGTTTTGTATGATTTATATATTTATGCTATGGATGCTGTATTTTGTCATTTTATTTAACTAAGAGGAAAAACACAGTTTCCGGTCTACAAGTGACGAGACGAAACAGAAACGTGTAACTAACACAGCTACTGTACTGTATGTGTTATTTTACAGAATGCCAGTAAACAAATTATCATTCCAACACACTGACTGGAGTCGTCCTTAGTCAAGTGTGTAACAAAATTGGTGTCAGAAGTGGGATGATCAGCGGTGCTACAGAGAAGCAGTGTGAGATTGCAGATTCAACACACCAAGGATGGAGCTGGAACAACTGCAAGATCGTCTGGATGAGATCCTGGTGCAGTTAAGAGTTGAACAGCTACAAGAGGTGTGTTTGCAAGCTAAAATCTCAATTGAAGAAAATATGAGAAAGCATGCACTGATCAGATCAATCAATAAATCGATTGATACAGCTATTGAAGATGAGGAAGGAGAGGTGGCACGTGCATTCCTGGTCCGCTTACTAGCAAGTGCTGAAGAGGAAAAAGAAAGAGATGAGCAGGTTGTAGAAAAAGATGTCAGTAAAGAAGCAGAGGCATTGGCCCGCCTACACGAACAACAAAAAGCACTAGAGCTCAACTTTCAAGCCTCTACAAAAAGATTAGAGGAAGAAATGGCGAAGCTGTCAACCAAAATGACATACCAAGGACCCAGTCATGGTCTGTACCCCAAACCAGCTGCTTCACCAGCAACACAGCCACCTGAAGTAACTATACGGAGGGAATTCAAAATTAATGGACAGATTGGGGAAAGGGGCCAGAGGGATAAACTGTCATACTCTAACCTGGTTCATCAAATTGAAATGGGACGGAAAAAGAATCACAGTGAGGAAGAAATAATTGAAGCCGTGGTCAGAGCCATAAGTCCAGGCCTAAGCCTCCGTGATATGTTGGAGATAAAAACAGACCTAACCCTCTCACAGCTTCGGACTATTTTAAAGGGACATTACAAAGAGGATAGTTCCACTGATCTCTACCACAGGCTGATAAATATCACCCAGGATAACAATGAGTCCCCACAGAACTTTCTATTCAGGGCAATAGAGCTGAAAGAGAGACTTCTAGCGTCATCTAGAGAACCAGGCGCTGAGGAACAATACAGTGCTGAACTCATCCAGAAGAAGTTCTTAAGAGCTGTGGGCACAGGATTGATCAGTGACAATGTTAAATATCAGATCAAGAGCTACCTGGATGATCCAGCAGTTACTGATGATGTTCTGATTTCTAAAACAAACGAAGCAGCAAGTCTTGAGTGGGAGAGGCAGCAAAAATTCAGAAAAAGCAACAGAGAACCTAAGGTGAGGGAAATAAGAACAGAAGCACACCCAGCTCAAGAGGCAACAATTGGGGCAGTGGGTGGGCAAGAACAGTCATCCTCCACATCTCCAAAGATTAAAACTGTTAAAACACAACCAACAATGACTCGTAAAGAATCTGAGCTGCTGGACATTATCAATCAATTGAAAGGAGAAATCGCTGAAATAAAGGGGGCTCTTCAAGAATCGCACAGAGCTTCAACCCCGTACCGTCCAAGCAGGAAACGTGGCTGTACGAACTGCCAGGACAGCAACAGAGGAGAACAGTGTGACCATTGCTTCAAATGTGGGCTGAGTGGACATCTGTCCAGGGGATGTAGAACCGGGAGGAAACCCACAGGCCGATCAGAGCATGTAGATATGTCAGCTAGCACTGCAACACCCCTTCCATTTCCATCTGTTACTGGACTCAACGAGAGTGAGCAGCAAAGAGATGTTCACCAGCTCATCACAGACAGCATTCAACATTTGGAGACAAAAGTGGCCGCTAGCACACAAAAGGAGAGAAATGAATCAGTCTCTGTCAGCCTCCTCTCCCCTAAACGAAGAGCCCAGCTCCTTAATCTGATCGGGAAGAAATCAGTGATTAACTGCATGCTGGACGGAGTGAAAACAAGAGCTCTGTGGGACACTGGCTCACAGGTTTGTCTCATAAATGAGAAATGGAGACGACAGAACATCCCACGTACCACAGTTAGGGATATATCTGAGATCCTTGGCCCAGGTATATTAGATGGGAGGGCAGTGAATCAGACGCCAATTCCTTTTTCTGGGTGGGTTGAAATCAAGTTCAGGTTGCCCACAGATGAGGCCAAGCAGTTGGAGTTTCTAGTGCCCGTTTTGGTAGCTCAGGAAGATGGGGTGGCAGAGGAGCCGATTATCGGTTTCAATGTGATTGAACACCTGTTAGAGAGGGGCATCGAGCCACCACAAATTGTGACAGAAGCTGTCAGTGCAGCATTCTCCTTTAATTGTAAGAAAACTGAAGTGTTCCTCAAAGTGATGAAGGGTGGGGAGGATGGACTCGGGGAGGGCATAGTGAAAACAGGGAGAGAGCTAACAACTATCCCAGCTGGTCAGACAAGAGCTGTGAAGTGTAGTGTGAGAGCAGGCCCCCTGCCAGAGCACCAAGATGTGCTGTTTGAGCCAAATTCACTTCTCCAGTTACCAGAGGGATTAGAGGTGAGGGGAAGTGTACTGCGTCTACAGCGAGGTCCCTGGTCCCGCCTTACCCTCCCAATCACCAATAACACAGCTCATGAGATCTTTCTGCCCCCAAGAACTGTAGTAGGACTAACTCAGAGAGTCAAAACAATATACCCAGCTAACACAAAGCCAGTGGGAATACATCAAACAGAAACAATAATGCCAACCCCTGAACAAGCATCAACATCAGCAGCAGGAAACCAAATGATAGAACAAGAAGACAGCACAAGCCGTAGCAGTGAAGGCGGTTGGGACCCTCCAGTCCCCCTTGATCACCTCCTCCCAGCACAGCAGCAGAAGGTGAGGCAGCTACTGAGGGAGGAAAGCAATGTTTTCGCCCGGGATGAATATGACGGGGGAACCATACCCTCACTGCAGCTCAAAATCCGTCTCAATGACCCCACACCTGTAAGGCGGACATATATATCCGTACCAAAGCCACTTCATAAGGAAGTAAAAGAGTACCTTGAAGACTTGTTAAACAGAGGATGGATAGCTAAATCCAAATCCCCCTATTCCAGTCCCATCGTTTGCGTGCGTAAAAAGGATGGGGGCCTCCGCCTGTGCTGTGATTATCGGGAGTTAAATAGGAAGTCCATCCCTGACCGCCATCCAATACCACGTATACAGGACATGCTTAACACCTTGAAGGGAAGTTCCTGGTTTTCTGTCCTCGACCAAGGAAAGGCATACCACCAGGGTTTCCTGGAGGAATCAAGTCGCCCTCTCACTGCATTTATTACACCATGGGGATTGTATGAGTGGGTGAGGATTCCCTTTGGTCTGTCATCTGCTCCTGCAGAGTTTCAGAGGTCAATGGAGGAATGCCTGCTGGGGCTACGAGACGAAGTATGTCTGCCTTACCTAGACGACAACCTGGTTCACTCTAAGACATTTGAGGATCACTTGAATGATCTGAAGAGGGTCCTGCAGCGTTACGAAAACCATGGAGTTAAATTGACAGCAAAAAAATGTGAGCTCTTCAAAAATCAGGTGAGATTCCTGGGGAGGCTTGTGACCGAGGACGGTCATACCATGGACCCTGCAGACATCGCCCCTGTCCAGGCATTAAAGCAGAGGAACCCCACCACTATTGGGGAAGTGAGGAAGTTGTTGGGATTCATCTCATACTATCGCAGCTATATTCCAAACTTCTCACGCATAGCGAAGCCTCTCTATGACCTCCTCTCCACAGAAAAGCTTGCAAAAGGAAAAAACAAACAAAGAAAATATGACAAGAAAACACAGAACAAAGGGGGTCAGCTCCCGTCCTCCCACCCAATTGTGTGGTCAGCAGAACATAAGCAGGTACTCTGCCAGCTCATTGATTTCCTCTCTCAGCCACCAGTCTTAGGATATCCTGACTTCGAGCAGCCCTTCATCCTACATTGTGATGCGTCACAGGAGGGGCTCGGGGCAGTGCTTTATCAGAGGCAACATGGAAAGCTGGCTGTGATCGCATATGGGTCCAGAACTCTAACCACCCCTGAGAAAAACTACCACCTTCACTCAGGAAAGTTGGAGTTTCTTGCCCTAAAGTGGGCCATATGTGAGAGATTCAGAGACTATCTATATTATTCTCCACCATTCATAGTCTATACGGATAACAATCCACTCACATATGTGCTCACCACGGCCAAGTTGAATGCAACCACCCACCGGTGGGTCGCTGAACTCGCTGACTTCCAGTTCAACATAAAGTACCGACCCGGCAAGGCTAATCGGGATGCTGATGGCCTCTCACGCATGCCCTTGGATATGGAACAGTACATGCAAACCTGTACACAAGCAGTGACACCTGAGGTCATAAACAGTGTAACTGAGGCTCTGGCTGTTCAGCTACAAGGAAGTGAGCCCTGGCTGTGTCCTCTGACCATTTCCACAGTGATAGCTGAGGACAGCAAGGAAGTGAGGATGTCAGTGGTGGAAATCCCCAAAACCGCACTGAGAGAGGCACAAGAAGAGGATCCTGTGCTTGGAGAAGTGCTTAAGTATGTCACCACAAACCACTGGCCAAAAGGTGGAAAACAGGCCTGCAACAAGGAAATAGCTGCTCTGGCAAGGGAAAAACATAAACTGCAAATTAATGATGATGGTTTGCTATACAGAAAGACGGCCAGCCGATCACAGCTACTCCTGCCTAAGAAGTTCCATCAGCTTGTGTATAAGGAACTACATGAAGAAATGGGTCACCTTGGAGTAGAGAGGGTCTTGACACTCATCAGAGACCGCTTTTATTGGCCTCACATGCAGAAGGACGTTGAGCATTATATAACAAGGGTGTGCAGCTGTCTAAAAAACAAGCGTCCCAACAAGCCAACCAGAGCTCCCCTTACCAACATCGTCACCACATATCCATTCGAGCTAGTTGCTATTGATTACTTACATTTAGAAAAATGTAAGGGAGGATATGAGTATATCCTTGTGGTGATGGACCACTTTACACGGTTCGCTCAGGCCTACCCCTGCAAAGATAAAACGGCCAAAACAGCTGCAGATAAGATCTATGGGGATTTTATACTGAGATTTGGCTTCCCCACAAGACTCCACCACGACCAGGGGAAAGAGTTTGAAAACAAGCTGTTTGCCAAGCTGCAGGAATACAGTGGAGTGAAAGGGTCTAGGACCACACCATACCACCCACAGGGGAATGGCCAGGTGGAAAGATTTAATCGAACACTTTTGGCCATGCTTCGAAGTCTCCCAGAAACAGCTAAAGCAGATTGGAAGGCTTCCCTGCCAAAAGTGGTTCATGCGTATAATTGCACACGTAGCGAGGCCACTGGCTATGCCCCCTACTTTCTCTTGTTTGGGCGGAACCCGAGGCTCCCTGTTGACCTGATGTTTGGCCTCACAGCAAAGAACCAAGGCTCATCCCACAGAGATTATGCTGAGAAATGGAAAGCTCGAATGGATGAGGCTTACAAGCTGGCCTCAGAGACAGCCAATAAAGAGGGCAAACGAGGAAAAACACTCTATGACAGGAAGGCCTATGGTGCAGAGTTGTACCCTGGATGCAGAGTGCTGGTCCGAAATCTCAATGAAAAGGGAGGACCAGGGAAATTGAGATCGTTTTGGGAAGATCGAGTGTTTGTCGTGACACAAAGAAAACATCAAGACAGCCCAGTGTATGAGCTCAAGCAGGAAGATGGAAAGGGGCGGATCCGAGTCCTCCATATGAACCTCTTGCTGCCGTGTGACTTCCTGCCAGTACAGAAGATGGACTCATCTGCAGAACCAAAATCGAAAAAAAAGAAAGACAGCAACAAACAGAGACATGAGCAACAAGAACAAGAACACGGTTCAGAGGATGAGGATGAATGGAGAGGATTCATTGGATTACGAGCAGAAGATAGAGAACAAGAGGAGCATCATCAGCAGACGGAAACACCAGAGGTCTATGTGGATAATGGAGCAGAAGGATTGGATGATCTGAATGACAAGGATGCTGCAGAGAACCAGGGGGACCAGGAGGAAGAGGAGATGGGGACCGAGGAGAATGACATTGACACCCAAAGCGTTGAGAGGGATCATCAGTCTCCAGAGTCGGCATGCAGTGATGAGGAGGATGCTGACCTGTCACCTGTCGGAGAGAGAAAGTATCCTTTGAGACACAGAAAACAAAAGTTAATGTTTACTTACCATAGGTTGGGGCTCCCCACAATGTCATATGACTAAGTAACTCTAGATATGGGCTAAATGTTTGGGGTAAAGTTATCATACAGCCAATAAGATTGCGAGTGCTGTTATTAGTTATAATACAGTTCTGAAGAGTGAATAACAATAGGGATGTTTTGTTGAGAAAATCAGCCGATGACGTGACCCACTATGATTACTGCACCACATGTTGCTTTAGATAGGAGGTTATTGCAATGTTAAAGTATGCCTTACTCAGAAAAGATGCAGATACCCATGCTAGTGATGGAAGTGGCAGTGGACTGTTATCGTGCACAATGACACCTGCTGCAAACATATGACATCAACGGGAGATATGTGTCATATGGTTTACTGAAAGAGTAATGCATCTTCATGGACTGAATGGACTGAACTCTGACTCCTACTTGGAGTAACCATCTTATATGCAATGCATAAGTACAACATGAGGTGTGATGAGGTCATAATGTCGGGACGCCATTAAATTGTTGGGGGGAGAGTGTGAGGGTATAGAACAGGGGTGGGCAACTATTTTTCATGGGGGGCCACATGAGAAACCCAGATTGTTGCCGGGGGCCGAACAAATAGTGTCATGCCATAACCCATGGATGGGTAACTTTGATGATAGAGAGGGCCACAAAAAAATGTCCTCGCTAGTCGCTACCAGTTTTTGCTGAGGGCTGAACGGCGCCAGGGCGAAAAATGTTGGCCATTTGAGGCCAGGTTTAGAGGAATAACTAATTTTAAATTAACAGTTGTGATGTCATTATTCAGTCTTAACCACCAATATTTGATCCTTTTCTCACTCACTCCTAGGGGTGTCACAATATATCGTCCCACGAAATTTCGCGATAGTAAAACGTCACGATATGTATCGTTGAGATGAAATCTCATATCGTGAAAAAAAAAAAAAAAAAAAAAAAAAAAAAAAAATCCAAAAGTAGACAAAGAAACGTCTTTGTTTGTTGAAGTTCAATGTGTGGAAAGTAGTTCAGTTGAACAAGTCTCTGAAGAGACACATGAGAAGTTATACAGGAGAGAAACCATTCAATTGAGTTTCTGGCAAAACTGTTTACTTGACAGGAAAAACTGAAGATGCATAAAAAATAGACTAAGAAAAGTCTTGTTGTTTGAGTTTGAAGAAAAACTGAAGATGCATAATGAGAATTTATACTGCTGAGAAACCTTTTAGTTCAAAGTAAATCTAAGTGACGGTGTAACTCATTCTATTTCAAGATAAGCCTTATCTCCAATCTCATGTTTTTTCTAGTTATTGTAATAACAATTTCCCACAACAGCATGTTTTGTATTTGTGCATTTCAAATAAAATACTACTTTTCCAGTCATATATTGTCATTATTCAAGTTTAAAAAAATATTGTTAAAATCGTATCGTATCGTATCGTTATCGTGAACCCAGTATCGTGATACGTATCGTATCGTGAACTGAGTGTATCGTGACACCCCTACTCACTCCTATGTCACCACCTGCTCTCCCTGCAGGGCTTGAAATTTACTTTTTTCACCACCTGCCAATATGGCTGCTAGATTTTAAAGTTACCAGCCAATTAGAATTTCCACTAGCCGAAATGTTTTTCTTGAAATAAACCAGAATATGAGTGGGTTAATTTAAGCATAAGTATCAGTAAGTGGCCCGGGATTCTCAAAGCCTGTGTTGAGGGTCACACAAGAACAAAAATGCACTCTTGAAGCTATATAAATCCAAAACCAACAAGTTAATTATTTAAATTGCTACTTCAATGTAGAACAGTCATTTCTTACACATGAGATTACTTTTAGCCTTTTAGTCATAAATATTATTGAAAGATATTCCATATTCCAGACTGAAATGCTATAACAGAAGAGTATTGGCCAGAATTACATGAACATTTGGACACTTATTCAGCGGGTATCTTGCATGTTGCATTCAGGTGCACTGTAAAAAAAAAAAAAAAAAAAAAAAAATTTTTATGCAATTCCATCGCGGGCCACACAGAGGGCGCCCGCGGGCCGCATACGGCCCGCGGGCCGTATGTTGCCCATGTATGGTATAGAACCAGGCTACCTCCTATAGAACCAGGCTACCCCCTATTGTTTATTTTAGTACTCATTCTTTTCATTTTATTGTGTTCATGGCATTGAGTTATACAGGAATTATTTGAGTTATGTTATAAAGTCAACAGAACATTGTTTACAACTGTACTCCATTTCCCTGCAATGATAACACATAAGGTAGCCTACTGTAGTGGCGCCCTCCGGCCGCCAGAGGGAGTATCACCAAGTATGAGCAGCATCTGTTAAGGAGCCTGTAGACAGGAAAACACACAGTTTCCGGTCTACAAGTGACGAGACGAAACAGAAACGTGTAACTAACACAGCTACTGTACTGTATGTGTTATTTTACAGGTAAGCAGAACAACATGGGTTGGGTAAACACATATGGTGTCATAGGGTATGTGAAGGAGGGTGGGAATGTAGTCGGCCGTTTGTAATTCCACCAGTGAATGTTTTGAGAGCAAGTAGATAAACGTTAGCAGCTAAGCTAATTGTAGCTAACTCTTGCTAGCGATTGTGCCCTGTGGTGCTGTGTCATGTGTAAATTGTCTGTGTTTACTTTGAAGTCTATTCTATAATTCAAGAGGATTGAATCACTTCTACCAACCCCTGTAAATTCTGTTAGTGATGCTAAATAAGGAAGAGGAGTACTCATGTTTTGTATGATTTATATATTTATGCTATGGATGCTGTATTTTGTCATTTTATTTAACTAAGAGGAAAAACACAGTTTCCGGTCTACAAGTGACGAGACGAAACAGAAACGTGTAACTAACACAGCTACTGTACTGTATGTGTTATTTTACAGAATGCCAGTAAACAAATTATCATTCCAACACACTGACTGGAGTCGTCCTTAGTCAAGTGTGTAACAGTTGGTTTATGAGTGAAATAGTGAAAAGCCCACAGAAAACTTGCAAAAAGAGGACTTAAAAAGATGATTACAAGATGCTTTAATCATTTAGAAAAGATGGTACAGAGCGCCGAGTGCAGATGTTTCGGTCTCAATCAGCCCACCTCAGTACATGATTGCTTTGCTGGTTTGCCATCATATACTGTACCTGCTCCACAGGGCCCATTCCCACCTGGAGAGAGAGAGAGAGACCAGCAGTATCAGTATTATGGTGAAGGTCATGTTTGTGGATTTCTGCAGTGCTTTCATTACCATCCAGCTCCTCCTGCTGGGCGCGAGGAGCTCAAGGTGATGCAGGTGGACGAGGCCGCGGTCTCCTGCATTATTGACTGGCTCACATACGGCCCGGCCCTCTGCACTGTGTTGACTGCACTGTGACGGACATGCTGCGGAGTAGCTCTCCTGGGGGATGTTCTGTTCCCTTTCTTGTTCACACCGTGCACACCAAACTTCACATTCAACTCCTGCCTCTACAAGATGCAGTCCTAAAGGAACATCAACAACAGGCTGGACTGAACTACTGATAACACTGAAGAACTGTACAAGAGACAACAGAGTAGACTGTTCTTGTGGAGGTTGAGGCATTTCAATGGACACAACACTGCATGCTTTTTTTATCAATATGTTGTGGACCACATGAGGTGTGCTGTGGAGACAACATCACAGGCAGGATTTAAAAAAAAAAGTTGAGAAAAATGTTGGCTCTGTTGTCAGAATCAGAACGTCTTTATTTGGGGGAAATTGAGTAGCAGTTGCTCACATTCATTCAGGTTGGGAAAAATATAAACATACATGATAGAAGAATAGGAATAAGACAATAAAAAATAAATAAAGGTATACTAAAGTGTCAAATACAGTATGTGCCATATCCTACGATCATTATCAAAAGTACTATTGAGTAAGAAGTGAGAAATATAATAATGGTAGTATATACAGCAGTGTACGTAATAATACTAGTCAAATAAGGTGCATTTAGTTCCCGTTTGTAAATTGCACATGAGTACAGTGCGGATCAATTATTGACATTGGATTATTAAACAATTGCAGTATTGAGTCGTTATTGCACATCAAGTTTCATTGCACAGTTCAAGTAAGATGTAGGTTTGAGTTGCTGACAGGTGAAGTAAGTCCAAGGCTAATCTATTGACTCAGAATGTCTGACACTCTGAGGGAGGAATCAAAGAGTTTGGTTATGGCCACAGGCAGGGAATGGCCTCCTGTGGCGCTCTGTGGTGCATCTGGGTGGGATCAGTCTTCCACTGAAAGTGCTCCTGTGCTCCACCAGCTCCTCATGGAGTGGGTGGGAGATGTTGTCCAGGATGGCACGCACCCTCAAACAGCATCCAAGTATCAAAGTTGAATCCATCCTCGCTCTCCATCTGACAAACTGATGCAGCTATGAGGCAACGTCAGCCTCCCATTCTTCACCCCAAGGTGCAACATGGCACACTTTAGGTGCTCCTTTGTGTTCCGACAGCCATCAGACTGTGCAACGCTTCCAGCCCAAATTGCATCTCAGCCAGCAGGCAGGGTGCTGCTGAAGCAGGTCACCTGCACTGTCTTTACAAATCACCCAGGGGCTGAGCCAAACGGGGGGCCAGGGTGCCACTGCGCTGGTTACCCTTGAAAACTGATTGGCCTCCCTTGGTGCCGCCCCAAATGTTCTCTTGTACATAATTTAGTGTAGTTTAACTTTGATTGACACGTTGAAATTGCCTGAAATGTTACGTTTTGTTGCTTTAAGTGCCCAAGGCGTCCTTTTTGAGAGACGTGCTGAAGAGTGTGACAGGTGACGATATTATGTTGCCTTTTTTTCGAGATATTTCACAGTCTGGTCCAGAGTCGGCACATACTCTGACACGTTTTCTGTATTCTACCTCGGTGATGATATTGACAACAACCAATGAGCACGTTTACATGCACACTAATGTCCCACTATTATTCCAAATATGACAATATTCCGAATTTGATACGGGTCATGTAAACAGCATATTCCGTTTGGATATTCTGAATTAGGCATTATTCCATTCTGGTCGGAAGGAGAAACACACTTCCTTTTACCCATTCTGAAAGACTTCGATGTGAACAGATTTTTGAACATGTGTGACTACATATCTTTTTTTGTATATTTTCCTATATATTCATTCTGCTGCTGTTACTTTGTACGCCATAGTAATGCCCTCTTGGCCAGGTTCCTCTTGAAAAAGAGATTTTAAATCTCAATGAGTCTTTTACCTAGTTAAATAAAGGTTTAATAAATAAATAAAAAGCTGCAATCCATATTCATTCCCATAGCCTACAGTACATTTCATTCAAACATTGTAGGCCTACTAGTGTCGGAAATTAACTGTATGGTGACGTTCATAAATCCAACTTGTTCTATTCTTGTATTATTGTAGCCTACATTGTGCCGCTACAACCCAACTTCCCGACGTCATTGAAGTCGAA
>NC_139632.1:14412271-14429771 GCF_964638095.1 Poromitra crassiceps
AAGCATTGACTGTTAAATAACTCTGCCTGAGAGAATATCACAGTTTCTATGATAAATAAGATAAATATAAAAGAATACATATCATACATGTACATGAACTGAGGACATTTGGATTTCATGTCCAAGAGGCTTTGATGTAACAAGACAATTAGGCCTACATATCACGTTCTTCACCAAAAGGGACATGTTGGCCACGCCCCTCCGCTGGAGACCCACCCACCCTCTGTTTGGGGGACAGAGACTATGTTTAATACAGTTACAATTACTCTGTAAGGAAAATTAATTATAATGATTCTATTTTTGCAAAATGTATAAAAACTATGTGGCAGGTACACCCAAAAACTCAATGATGCCCTTTCACCCTGCCAGAGGATTCCTGGACTAACAACCCCACCAAGTGGTCAGGTGTGTGATGTCCAGACATCTATTCATAGCTCATTGACTCTCCAGATAAATCAGATATCATTAATATTTATTAGTGCTTAATGAGCCGCTCACACTTCAGGAAACTTCTTCTACACACAAGCAGCCTGCATGTGATTCAACAGTCTAGGCAGTTTTTGGTGGCTAACTAAGTAAAACCAGCAGAAAGTAATGTTATGTTTAAAACTGAGATTTACATAACAGTTAGATGGTGTGAAGGCTGAGGTCACGGTACAACATTAAATAGGCTTGTACTTCTGTTTTGTACAGCTAAGTTATCGGTAATAAAATTAATTTTATTTGTTTGAGTTGTAATGGCCAAGTATTATGATAGTATGCTATCAGCTGACAAGCTAGAGTAAGTACACTTACTATATGAGTTCAAATTGATTTATTTAGGAAAAACCCCTTGAGATGAATCATCTCGTTTTCGAGGGGGTCCTAAGATACAAAAGAACAAGTCAGGTTACAATTCAAGGGAAACAAGACAGACAAAACAAACAAACAAAAAAAAATAACAAAATGATAAAACAACAGGACAGGACACTACACTACAACAAATATAGCAGAATAATTCATACTTAATATAATTATATAATACTTATATATTTATAATATTATATATAATAACTAATACCATCAATACAATCAATATAATATAATATAATATAATATAATTATATAATATTTATATATTTATAATATAATATATAATAATCAATACCATTAATATAGTATAAATATATATATACAATAAATATAATACATAAGCAGTATATTTTATGAAGTGAACTATGTAGAACATGCACAGAAGCATATATCATATAACCATAAACATACATTTAAACATGTATGATATACAGATACACATACATACATATACACACCATATATATACATACATATATATACACATATATATATATATATATATATATATATACACACATACATATACATACTATATATACTAATACATATATATTAGATGTACATATTCATAATCATAAATATTAATAGGCAACACAATCTTATCAAACCTCATCAGAAGCAGGAGCACGTCAACTCAAAGCAAGAAGATAAACCTTTCTTAAACAGGTAAAATGATGTGATGGTTCTTATGTTTGGGGGTAATTTATTCCAGTCTGAAGGGGCTTTAAACATAAATGCTCTTTTACCAATTGTTCTCCTAACTGAAGGGATGAAGAAATAATATTGTGAGGAGTGTCTAAGTTGATATGGTGTTGAGTACGGAACCATATTTAGTTAAAAGGCAACATTTATGTTGATATCTCAGCCCAAAGTAAGTGATTGTTATCCAAATGTGTCCCAAAGGATTCAAGTTGGCAATTTGTTCTCACTATATGTATCTAATGCCTCTCCTGTATGTTGTAGTTAAAAAGCATTAACATCTGTCAAAGTCTGCAAAGTCAGTGAAATAGCCTAAAGCTATTATAAGTCCATAAGTAGTATAGATACACACCCACATCCTTCAAGGATCCTTGGGGAAAGAGTGTATATTTTCACCAATATCACCTTCCTGCCAATATCTCACATCTTCCCGTATAAAGTAATGGAGTTTGATACTCCTGAATAATTAATTCAATTGATTATTCTTTTCACTGATATTTTGTTCCTCATTTTACAAGGAATCTACACCCCCCAACCGTTTGGAATACTGCCATTTTAAAATGACTACTTTCCTAGTTGGAAGCATATAACTTATTTGAAGAAGATACTAACAGGTGATTTACCATCGCAAATCTGAAGACCTGTGCCATCATGAAGGCAAAAGTAAAATCATCAGCAGACCATGACTGCATGGCGGCGTAAAGTTAAATTATTGTGTGCTATAAAGACGAGAATATTTTCTCCGCCCCAGGGTGGGACATAAATAACGGAGAAACTGCCGCCACCGTACGTTACACCAAGGCTAAAGGAATGCTTCACTCGTGCAAATTATTCGCTCGAGTTGATTTTCTTTTAACTTGACACCGGCGGTGAGGCGAAAATCACGTCATTCGCTTGTAGTCAATTGGAATCATTGCTGCCCCTTCAGTTTGTATTGGATATGATACCTCACGAGTCCGACGACACCTCATGGTTTTGGGTTAGGGTCTGGGGGAGGTTAGGTTTAGGCGTGGGGGTGGGAGAGGTTAGGTTTTGGGTTAGGGTCTGGGGGAGGTTAGGTTTAGGCGTGGGGGTGGGGGTGGGAGAGGTTAGGTTTTGGGTTAGGGTCTGGGGGAGGTTAGGTTTAGGGTTAGTGAAAAACGGGGAATATAGAACCCGGGGAACATAGAAGCCGGGGAACATAGACATGATCCCCTGTCCAATGCCTCTTTTTTCGGACTCGTGAGGTGTCGGACTCGTGAGGTATCGGACTAGGGAGCATGCACCGCTGGGATACCGGGCAGCGGACGACAGTGACCAATTCAAAATGGAAAGACAGCAAGACAGCCATTCAAGCTGTAGCAGCACCAGGCGACCAGCGACAGCACTAGTGAATACAAGTGAATATCGTGGTGCTGGTGTGTTAGCAGCCATCATTCATGCGTTTGCATTGACTTTGTATGTAATCTCATCGCCTGAACATCTGTGTGAAGGCACAGTTATGTAGGCTAAATGTAATAAGAGAATGTACATTATTGCCAAAAATGATCATCCGTAATTTTTCTTGTGAAATGTGTTTTATGTTTGTCAAATTTCCACCTAGCAGATTTCTCTGAAATTATATGGGACTGTCTGTGATCCAACTCTGCTCAGTTAATAGCAGACACCAGCTGATCCAATTTAAGGTTGCTCACCGTCTTCACTATTCAAAGCATAGGTTGCACAAGATCTTCCCTTCTGTCTCACCACTACAGTATGTGATAGGTGTCAGGTGTCAGAGGGCACACTGTCCCATGCCTTCTGGTTCTGCCCTTCACTATCTGGATTCTGGGCCAAAATATTTGATTGTACTCTTAAGGCCTACAAAATAACCCTTCGGCCGGAGGCGGAACTCGCCATCTTTGGCTGCTCGGAATCCTCTCTGCTCCTCCCCACCGCTGCGCAACAGTCTGTGACACAGGGGATGACTGTCGCCAAGAAACTCATTCTGAAGGAATGGAAGTCCCCCTCTCCACCTTCTTTTCAGCTGTGGTTGACGGACATGGTCTCAGTTATACAGATGGAGAGACTCAGGTTCCTGAGGACCAACTCACTTAAAAGGTTCTCAACTGTCTGGCTGTCTCAACTGTCAACGTTTCTGGCCTACTTTGACGAGGTTAAAAGCGACAAGTGACTCACCCAGCTGATTTCTCATGGACACCTTGCGTGGGATCCCATGCACCACATCTCTTACAAGCACATAAGCACCTTACGCGGCTCGTAGCACCATGTTGTAAACCTGATAAAGAAAAATGTGTTTATATCTGAAAAGGCTAAATACAGTTTTGTAACACAAAATTGACTCATCGGCAACAACAGCATGAGGTGGAGGTGAGAGGACGGCCTCTGGTTTCTTGTTTACAGCTCAGAATGACTCACAGACGAGCGAGAGCATCGTCACAGCGGACGCTTTGTGTTTTCTGCTGACCTGAAAAGATCTATTCTATTTTATCATGACCCCTTCCTGTTTGCCCTTCCTCAGACTCTATATGCCCATGTGTATGTGTGTTTCTTTGTATAATGACCACCAGGCGATCTCTGTGTGTGTGTGTGTGTGTGTGTGTGTGTGTGTTTGTGCGCGTGCGTGCGTGCGTGCATGTGTGTGTGTGTGTGTGTAGTGAGAGTTTCACAATCCAGGCGGTGGTGGCGGGCCAAATGGCGCATGGAAAAGCTTAATCTATGTAAGTGGCCACTGGGGGCAGTGTTAAGTGTCCTGGAGGGTCTCCAAGGTCATTACAAACACACACACACACACACACACACACACACACACACACACACGGATACACGCAACAAACACGCAACAAACACACAACTGAGTGTGTGTTCTGGAGGCCCTCTGAGGTCATCACACACACACACACACACACACACACGCAAATGAGTGTGTGTGTGTGTCCTGGAGGGACTGCAGGGTCATTACCCTGCTAATGGGGCCATATGGTCAGAAAACAAACACAAACTGTTCCTCCTCTCTGCCTATAATAAGGTCATGAAGACGTGGTCTGGTTCAGATGGAGGAACCAGCAGATGCCGTGCCACACAGATACAGACTGAACTTGGGGGGAGGAAGGTCAATAACCTGTTGCATCTTCCTCCCACAGCAGCTGGCTGTTGCATATGGGTGTTTCAGCGATATTATTACCAGAGTCTGTCAAAAAGATGGATGTGAGTGTCACGCCACTTCACCCATGCGTTTCTGAAGGGCCATTTTGAAGCCAAAAGATGGGGTTTATGATCGCCGCCATATTGACACTTTACGGAGGCAGTGCAGCCAAAGCGAGGCTGGGGGGGGGTCTACCACAGCACTGCAGCGCCGCCATATTGGCCCGTAATCGACGAGCTGATGATAACTGGACCTGCAATCATGAGGAAAACAACCTGTTTTATATCCTTGATATCCTGTTAATGATGCGATCACTGTATTTGGGGGGAAGGGGAACCATCAGCTAACGTTGGCTGTTTGTTTATCCTTTGGATTCACCCAAACAGACGCTGGAAGTTTTATTTGGGGTAAAGCTGAAGCACAAGGAGAGTTTTTATATGGATATCTCGGGGAAGTGCTGTGGGGATGTTGTTCACAAAGCTCCTCTCCTCGTAGCCATTGTAAGGATATACAGAAGATAACTTTTCAGAAAAATCAGAACCAGCCTTTCTTTTCAGCTTGACCATGTATTTCTGAGTTTCCACTGAGTTTTTTTAAAGGGTTTTATTATATACCCGAGAGCTCAGAGACTTTCCTCAACCCATAGAGGAGCATGTACGTATATTATCCCTCTGTTGAAAATGAAACATCAAATCCACCAAAACGGCATTTACATATTTTCACTTAACAACAGCAAATAGAGCACCGCAGGAATGAGTCCGGAAGTAGCGCTTGGCTTCATCAGGGGAAAAGTCTATGGGGATTTAACATGGGGATTTCGCTTAAATGCATAAAATAAGGTCTGTGGTTAACCACAGTTTATGGGAGTGGTAATTTGGGTTCAGCAGGATAATCTACACAAACGTGAATCACTTTCATGACTTTTGAAACGTGAATACGTTTTTTTTTACATGATTTTTAGAAAATGCTTCAAAAGGCATAAAAGTGATTAAGGTTCATGAAGATGATCCTGCTGAACCCAAATTCGCACTCCCATAAACTCTTGTTAACCACAGACCTTATTTGAGGCATTTAATTGAAATCCCCATTGTAAAACCCCATAGACTTTTGCCCTGACGAACTAACATGGCGGCGATTTCTGCTTAAGCCTACAAAAATACATCATCCCTGCTCTATTGCTGCTATAAACAACCAGGGCCAGATGCATAAAACTCTGTGTAGATTCAAGTCTAAGTGTATGCACAAGATTGAAAACACGCAGCAGTCTTTTCCTTCACATCTAGAACACCATGCTTACATGGTGTTCATGCATTGTTACGTTTGATCAAACATCATTGTGCACATGTGCACAAGCCTATAATAAATGGATGTGGACACACACATTTAACCTGGCTTGGACATAAACGATATTCATCATCACAGGCCTGAAAATGGTTCTCTTGCCTTGTCACCTAGCAGCCATTACTCACTGCTAGGGGAGCGATAATAGCCTATTGATTGATCAGTAATCACCGATGATGAGTAGGTCTAATTTATCATCCAATGTGCATTATTATTCTTCCCACATTACTGTACGATTTGGATGACAAATGTGAGCCTACTGTATTTACTCACACCACAAAAAAATCCTTGCTTGTACAATAACGGATGTTAACAAATACTGTAATTGTTATCCTCAATTGTTATCCTCACGGCACATTGTTTTTTAAACGTATCAGCTGTGTTGATAGTGGCGTATTCATTCCATTTGTGCATCATTGACACATGTGGCCTACAGTGTGTGTGTGGGGTGCATCTTGACAGGGGAACTTGACTCTGCAGCAGAGGAAGTGATGTGTTTCCAGCAGCAGTTAGTTTGTAATGAATAGGAGAACTGGGTAGTTAACATGAGCAGCAACAGCCACCATGACTGAACAGAAATGAATGCTGAAAGAAAGAAAGACAGACAGACAGACAGACAGACAGACAGAAAGACAGACAGACAGACAGACAGACAGAAAGAAAGACAGACAGACAGGCAGACAGACAGACAGACAGACAGACAGACAGACAGACAGACAGACAGACAGACAGAAAGACAGACAGACAGACAGACAGACAGACAGACAGACAGACAGACAGACAGACAGACAGACAGACAGAAAGAAAGAAAGAAGGACAGACAGACAGACATACAGACAGACAGGCAGACAGACAGACAGACAGACAGACAGACAGACAGACAGACAGACAGAAAGAAAGAAAGAAGGACAGACAGACAGACAGACAGACAGACAGACAGAGCAATTCACACATATTTGTTTATATAGTAATTTGATTCAGTTCATTTTTCATTCAGTCAAATTTTACATTAAATAGGTATTATCCTCCTCTGCTCGGTAGGTACAGTAAATAGTTGACCAGCTGGTCTGTGTTTGTGATGTTCAGTTCCTCTCTCTCTCTCTCTCTCTCTCTCTCTCTCTCTCTCTCTCTCTCTCTCTCTCTCTCTCTCTCTCTCTCTCTCTCTCTCTCTCTCTCTCTCTCTTTCTTTCCATCAAACCCTTCTGGGTCCCAATTAGGGCTCAAAGCTGCTGCAGTGTGTGTGCATTACTGTAGGTGTGTGTGTGTGTGTGTGTGTGTGTGTGTGTGTGTGTGATAACAGCAGAGGCAAGCTCAGACAACAAGCTATAGGCTACCTGTCAACAGGCACTTCAATGCTCACCATCTGCTCACACAGCAAATTGTCTTCATTGCTCACAAACCAACACCACCCTCACTCACTCACACACACACACACACACACACACACACACACACACACACACACACACACACACACACACACACACACACACACACACACACACACACACACACACACACCCTCCACAGGAAGAAAAAACATGCCACTGATTAAAGAAATGCTCTAATTGCCTAGTAATACTCACTGTAGTGGAGAATAATCATTTTAAAGACCACCTATCCTAGTTGTGTGTGTGTGTGTGTGTGTGTGTGTGTGTGTGTGTGTGTAGGTGTGTGTGTGTGTGTGTGTGTGTGTGTGTGTGTGTGTGTCTGTGGGTACTTACCCGTATGCGTGGTAAAGAGACGTTGGCCCTCCTTCATCGCGTGTATGATCAAATCTGATGTTAAAGTGGTCGTATGCTCATTTGACCACAAAAGTCAGTATAGACCTTATTCGATTGATGTCACTCACGTACGGGCACGCCCACCGCCGCCATGTTCTCGACATTCAAGATTCAAGATTCAAGATTCAAGATTTTTATTGTCACTCCGTAGTACAAGTATCACGTGTGAAATTCTTGTGCTGTGAACTCCGTTTACAACATAGTACAAATATAACAGGGCATATGAGTGCAAACACAACAAAAGACACAACAAGCAATAAGGCAGTAGAGTGATAAGACAAGTCAGAGACAGTGGCATATTCACTGCACATAGGTGCACATGTCATGTGCATACTTGGACGTACTTAAACATTTTGAGTTCGACGTATTTGACGTACAGGTGCAAATAGCATATACCTAATTAAACATACAATTAAACATTAGACATACATAATGGTAGCATCTACAGTGCGGTACAGTACAGCTACTACACTATTTGTGTATGTTAAGGAGTCTCGTGGCCTGCGGGAAGAAACTGTCCCTCAAGCGATTTGTGGGTGCTTTTGGGACCCTGAGGGTAACAGGGAGAACAGGCTGTTGTGGGGATGGTTTGTGTCTTTGATGATCTTCAGGGACCTCCTGAGGCACCGCTGTTTATACAGTTCCTGCAGTTCTGGCAGCTCACATCCTGTTACGTGCTGGGCTGCGCGTCTCACTCTCCGTAGCGCCCTGCGGTCCATGGTGGTACAGTTCCCGTACCACATAACGCAGCAGCTCTTAAGTGACAGCCTATGTAAGAGCAGCGTTTATAGGAAGCTAGCCACCGTTAGCGTTACCTGTATCGTTCCAATTGTGTTCGGATGGTGACCTGCGTTACACACGGCTATAGTAATGACAGTAATAAAGTCCCCGTGGTTTGTTTCTATCTCTACTGTCCACAGACATGAAGGGAGCGAGACTGAGGATACGTCAACACAGGAGGTGTGTAGATAGTTGGGAGAGACAGAAACTTCCTGACAGCTCCTCACAGCAAAGTCTGTTCACCTCGTTTCTTCTTTTGTTTATTATTACAGGCATTAACGGCAGCATACAAACAACTCTGGGGTTTTTATTGCTGTCATCACTATCGCTATTTTGTAATGGAATAGAAATGACAATAAGGCCGTTACTATAGTTGTCAGCTGCAGGACGGTATGTTAACAATATGGCACTGTCCGGGGTTAGCGAATAAGGTCTATAGAACAAGTCCAGCTGTGTCGTAGCAGCGAGACTAATTTCAGAGAGCTCTCTGTGTTGCTCATGGAAAGCTGTTGGAATTACAGACTATTAAAGAATGTCCTTGTGCTGTGTGACAAGAAATAATGGCATATTATTTCTCGGCACATTTAAGATTTGAAATCTAATATTCATTAACATGCTTAATGTATATTTTCTGCACTAAAAGTATGAATGAATAGCCTACTTAAAGTCTCTGAGACACATTGGCTGTTAATGGAGTATAATTGGATGATTGGACACTTTATTGTATATAGGCCAATGCCTATGGTGAAGCTCGGTAACAGATCTTCGGCAGCTAGATGGCCTTAATGCTGTGCCAAGCCTTCTTTGTGTAAAGATTTGGGAAATGTGCATAATTTTGGGTGTTTCATAATGTAAATAGTCATATAATGACTTTTAAAAAAGGTGGTCGGGTGCACCCTGCCATCCATGCAGGACCTACATGCTAAAGCAGTCTCTGTCATGGCAATAGATCCTTTTCACGGGGGCCATTTTGTGTCGAAAAGGCAGGGTAAACACAGGTGCAGGCAAAACACTAATGAGGGTTTCCAAATTCCAATCATGGAAGTTTGAAACCCTCATTAGTGTTTTGCCAGCACGTCTTACGTCTTAGATTATGAGCTCTTTATAGGTTGATGAATGCAGGCCTATGTGTGTTTCTGTATGTCTGTGTGACTGTAGATGTGTGCATGTGATTGTGTATGTGCACGTTTGCATGTAACTATGCACGTGTGACCTACGTTGCATGTTTCTTTCTGTGTGTTTGTGTGTGTGTGTGTGTGTGTGTGTGTGTGTGTGTGACTGTGTGTGTGTGTGTGTGTGTGTGTGTGTGTGTGTGTGTGTGTGTGTGTGTCCGTGCGTGCGTGCATGCGTGCGTGCGTGCGTGCGCGCGGGTGTGTGTGTGTGTGTTTCCATGCTGCAAGCATGCATCAGTGTGAGTTCCCCTGCTTGTTGAATTGTTACATTAGCTATAATAAAAAAATCCAAGCTACCTTTGCAGGTAACAAAATTGCTGATATCCTTGTACAAGCAATAATCCTCCAAAGGAGGAATTAGATTTTGTCTTGATTTTAGGTCCTTTAATTATCAAAATCATTGGAACCTCAAACACAGAGAGCTGATTTATTCATTTGGTGCCTGGAGGGTTACAGTAGAAATGTCAAGTGTGTGTGCCGTTTGTGTTTCAGCTCCCTGCAAGATTTCAATTTAGTGGAAAATTAACTACAATGCAAAATGTAACAAAATGTACAACACAGAAACTGAACTATATACACTGAAGTCAAAATGTTAAAACATTGAAGTGTTTGCCCTTTCTCCCCTCCCCCTGTTTTTCTCTCTCTTTCTCACACATGTACTTTCTACCTCTCTCTCTTTCTCTCTGTAATGTATAATGTCACGCAGACATACATCACCGCCAGGCATTAGACCATGGGGATTGAATACAGCTTATATTTATAGAGGGGTGATCTGTTCAAACATATGTTCCCCTTAACAAAGTCATCAATGTCAAACCCCGCTCTCTAGGGCTCCACCAATGCTACATTTAGCATTGCATGCATGCATAACATTAAAGGCAGCTGGACAGAAAGTCTTGGAGGGAAAATATAAAAGCTACGATTCTTGATGATCAGGGTCTTCCACCACCTCACGTTCCACCAGGGTGGAACATAAGGATTTGGGGATTTTGAGAGTCATTTGTGGTGGTATTACACTTGTTGTTATTTACGTTAGCTAGCTACTTCTGTCAGTAAGCTAAAAGAGCTGCCTGCCTGTATGTAAGACTGCCTTCTCAGCTTTGAGTCTTGGCACTATGGCAACAGTGCAGAGGTTTGATTAGGCAGCTTTGTCCCATGAGTTGAGCTGGAAAATGATGTGAAATACATAACAGCAACCAGGCTCGAGAAGCGTAGTGTATTGTTCATAATGGTGTGTATTTTTATATAGGGTGTATTTACTATATATTTTTATGCTGCTCTTATAATTGCCTGTTTTTGAAAGCTGACTCGATGAGTTACGCACAGTAAGAATTCCAATGTACCTTTACTTTGCTGCACCTGTGCAAATGGCAATACATCTCTTGAAGTCTTGAATATTTTGAATGGTCAAAGTCATCTGAATAAAGATATTCTGCAGTTTTAGTCATTTTTAGTTCACTTTTCATGAAAAAAATTGTCTTTCATATCAGTAACTAAAGATGATGGTGAAAAACTTTGCTATAGGTACGCTATACGATATATACGATATATATCTATCTCTCACTCTCTCTCTCTCTCTCTCTCTCTCTCTCTCTCCCTCTCTCTCTCTCTCCCTCTCTCTCTCTCTCTCTCTCTCTCTCTCTCTCTCTCAGAGTGCACCAATTCCCTACTAATGGCACTCTGACTCACTCACTCTTGCCTCTTTTACTTCAAGCACTTAAAGTAAAACTATTTACATATTCCCATGGGAGGACTCCTCTGTTAAAGAGCTGATACAGTCATTCTGTCTGTCTCGCCTTTTTGCCCCCCTGCTCCATTTTCTCCCATTAATATATAGGTCTCGTTGACATCTAGTGGAAGGAAGCATCAAGTTAATTATTCCTGCAGAGGCAGGGGGTCCCCGCTGGTTCTGCTATAGAGTAGTGGAGGAGACCATATAGGTGAAGGCTGGCACTTTCTAAGCAACCAGCTAATAAAAAAGCACAGATCTGAAGAAGATTCTGGAATGCAATGGAATTTTCTTTTGCATCTTCATCTTTGTTTGAGGCACACAGATCAATAATATGAAATTTCCCAACTTTGAGAGCACTTTATATGAACATGACAACATCCACAGCCTACAGGCTTTACTCCAACTTATGCAATGTATCAACATTCCAGAGGTCAAAGTCTCTTCACGGACTCTCTCTCACTCTTTCCCTGAGCCACGATTCAGCTGTCCAGGCAAGCCCATGCTGAGCGGGGGCACTATCTGCCTTGTGGGTCCCATGGCAGTTTATACCAGGCGTTCTGCACGCATCTCTCTGCGGATAATGCGCTCAAAAGATGCCCCCTGCCTGCCCTTGTTATTGGAAACCTTCTCACGATGAATAATGACAGACATCAGGGTGCCAAATGTCCCGTGCAGGACACCGTAGGCATTTCTCTGCTAACAGGAGGGGAACAACATCTGCTTGGCTGCTGAATGCAACGCTGATTCATCAGTCTCACGAGCACACTGCATCTTAAAGCCACAGCTAGCGGTTTGAATCATCCACAGAGGCCTGACTTTCATACAGTGTCCATCAAATGCTTACTCGTACTGTCGCAAACGCTTAATTTAACCATAAACAATCCTAAATAGCAGTGGAAGTATGATGTAGTAAATGGAAGGGTATTAAATAAAGATATATCATTCCTGCCATGTATATAGCCTATTGATGACTATACCTTTAATCATTATTTGGCTCTGAAGCAGTGGTCTACTCTGAAGGACACAATGTGACGCAAGTTCCCCATGGGGGGGAGGGGGGGGGGGGGGTTGCAGACATTTCATTTTAATGCATCAACACTTTGCGAACTTTAAACTAGCTCAAAGTTTGTAATGCCGCTAAAATAAACTTGGAGAGGATCCACGTGACACGGCCTAACCGTTCACACAAGAAGCCTTCTCTTTTCCTCTGCAGCGCCTCCTCGGCGTGCCTTGAACCCGCCCACAACTCCCATTGACTTCATGCCTGGCAGCTTCAAGCTTCACGCGTCACGCTTGGAAAATAGGACCAAATCCTGAACGATCGCTCGAGCAAGGCGTGAGCGTGGCTTCGGCGTGGCTTCGGCTTGGCTTCGGCGTGACACGCGCGCGGGTGGTGTGAACGGCCTCGCCTGTTAACAAGGACGCCTAAATGAAACTTGTGGGTTCAGCGTAGGTTCAGCGTAGGTTTAGCGTAGGTTTAGCGTAGGTTTAGCTTAGGTTGAGCGTTGCTTCGGCGTACTGTATGGTGTGAACGGGGGCTTAGCGACACCAGCCTCTTCTTCAAGGGCCTCGGGGATTAATAACGGACTTTGTAGTCTGTAACCCTCTTTAGCACTATCTTTTTGTCTACCCTCATGTCTGACAGGTCAAGTCGCAGCACACGTAGCGGACCTAAGTAGATTTGCATGTAAACAGATTCCTTGCTCTGACAGCTCCACAATGGACGTCTCTTTCACATCTCATGCCTCCTTTTGAATGATGCAGTTTAATGCAAGCCATGAGTGAGAGAGGATTTCATTTGATATTCTGGAATAAATCTGCAGAGGAAGGAATGTGGAAGGAGGTATCGGCATATGAATGGACAGCTGGAAATGTCTCCCATGAGCAAGAAGACAGAGAGAGAGAGAGAGAGAGAGGAGAGAGAGAGGAGAGAGAGACACAGAAGGAGAGAGATGCTCTGGAGGCAGAATTTATGCTCAATTCTGATTGTAAACCCCTCAATGGGCGGGGCCAAAGGGCCACTGTTTTCCGGGGTGCAGGTTATAGGGGCGGGTGATGCCGTAAAATTCAACTTTGATCCGATACCAAGTAATACAGGGCCAGAATCACCAATATCGATACCGACACTTTTTTGCAGTTTATGTACTTACTTATTTATTATTCTTTATTTACATCTTATTAATATCTCATTCATGTTTGTATCTAACGTGTGCTTTGGCAACATACGTATATCATGGCAATAAAGCTCCTTGAGCCGCCGTCCAAGCCGCCAAGCAGGTTATGTTTTCGGTGACGTTTGTCCATCTGTTTGTTAACAGAATTATGGCAAAAACTACTGGGCCCGATTTTCATGAAACTTGGTTCAAGGGTGAAGCATGGGCGAAGGAAGAACCCATTACAATCCGGGTCGGGTCAATAGAAGGGGACGAGGCTAAGGAAAAGGGTCCGTAGCGAGGGATAGGAAGGTCGTAGAGAGTCGGGGTTCCAGGAGTGGGTAGCGGGTGAGGCTAGGTGTATCTGGGTGGTGGGAGGGGGCGTGGTCAAGAAAGGGGGCGGGACTAGAGAAAAGGGACCGTAGCTCGGGATAGGAAGCTTCGTCGCGAGTCAGGGTTCCAGGGGGGGTGTAGGGGCCTGTGGCTGGGGGAATGTGGGCGTGGAGCATCTCACAGCCACGCCCTCTCATTTATTACATTTTGCATCTCAAAGGATGAGCTGCCTTTTTCATTGGCAGCTGCAGCTCCTTTCCTGTTGTCTAAAGATCTGAGTGCTCCACTAAATGGCGTGAGAATGTCCCCCTGCTCGGAGCTGCAGATCCATCCCAGTGCCCACAGCGGCCATTTAATGCTTCAGTCTCCGGCTGGCTTTTATGGCCACACACCTTAAAGAGGCCCTTTTCCAGAATCACTGCACATTGAGATGTGGCAGAGAGGCAGGACGAGAGCTCTCGGGCGTTTTAGGGGACAGGTGTTTTATGCCCTGTCTGCATGTGTGTGTGTGCGTGTGTGTGTGTGTGTGTGCGTGTGTGCGTGTGTGTGTGTGTGTGTGTGTGTGTGTGTGTGTGTGTGTGTGTGCCTGTGTGTGTCTTGCGTGGTCTGTTGAAGGCCTGACAGAGGTAATCACTCAGTGAAATGGAGGGACGAAGCGGCTTTAAAGGCAGACTCTGTTTTAGGCTTCAGTGCATAACCAAATAACGCTCCGTGTGCCGCAGAGGCTAATAAGGCGTATTCCTTTTCCGAACAGCTCAAGGAGAAAATAGCCTCCTTGCTTTGGAAAAAAAGCGTTTTTTTTTTTTTTTTTTTACGAGATACAGACTTTTCTTTTTTTCCCGCCTCCTAAGCTGACAAATAAATTGCATGGAATCTTAATGGTTTTTCTTCCTTTCTGAGGCAGAGCCAAGCTGTCAGGAGTGGAAATGACACATTTCAGTGCCCCGGCAATGTCTTCATATGGGCATTTATCAGCCGCGGTGACTCCTGGCTGTGTTAATAATCCTATAGCGTTGGTGTAATGGATTCAGCCAAACCCCTGCTTTATCCCATCTATCCTCCCGTTCTTCTCCCACTAAATCCACCGATTATTATAGAAATACTTTTTCTCTCTTATACTTATTCTGTCAAATTAGCTCTTTTTGCATCCCGGCCCGTTGGAGGAATTACAGGACTTATTTGGTTTTTGCTGAATGCTGGGTAATCACTGTTTCACTGTGGGCTTTTAGTCTTGGGGTGTTAGAAATGAAGCTCAGTCTAAAAACTCCCTCCTTTTCTCTGACTTTCTCTGTCGGAACCATAAGTCTCCCCCAGATTCCACGGCAGAAGGCAACGGGAGATGGAGTCAAACTGTTTGGCCCCATCTGGCTCAAACAGCCATCTTAAAATATGTCATGTGCTTGTTCTTTTTAAGCGGTGCAGCCGCGTGTGTGTGGGCGAGATGTGTGTGGGTGAGCTCGAGGTACGACCAGCCCCACTGAGATGAACAATCAGGGACGTGATGACCACGGCTATATACTGCTCACGTCCTCTTCGATGATTGGCTCAGCAGACGGAGATGTATGACATCACAGATGACATCACAGCAGCAAGTATGACATCAGCAAGTATGACATCACCGATGTTTTGACAGATGTCATGGGCTGATTGGCAATTGAGGATGGGGTGATATGGTAACGTGACTGGGTATTCATTCATGAAACTCCGTCCGTGAGACCCCATTAACTAATGGAACCAACTGGAACTGCCTAAAAGCAAAACTGGCATGAATACAACTATGTCACATGATGTAGCCAAAGTTTAATAATAGTTTCAACATTCACTTCTCATCAGTTTTTCCCACTATCTTGTCACCATGGTATTTTTTGGACAGTCAGGGTCTGTCTGTCTGTCTGTCTGTCTGTCTGTCTGTCTGTCTGTCTGTCTGTCTGTCTGTCTGTCTGTCTGTCTGTCTGTCTGTCTGTCTGTCTGTCTGACTATATATGATCCATCTCCGCCTGTTTCTTTTTCACCTAAACATGCTCTCTCTCTCTCTCTCTCTCTCTCTCTCTCTCTCTCTCTCTCTCTCTCTCTGTCTGTCTCAGTCTCCTTCCATCTCTCCCTCCACACTATCTCTCTATCCATCAGTGTATTCATTTATCTCTCTATATCAGTTTCTGATGACTAGCGTCCAGCACATTGCCTTGTTCGGGCAGACAGGCGGGTTCTGTGGATGTGTGATGGAGTGCTCCACTCAGCAACTTGGCAGCGACGTGAACAAATTGATTTTCTGACAGATTAAAAAAGATTAAACCAGCCATAAAAATAAGCAGGAAAGTGCTTAATGGACCATATGTGCACAATAAGCTTTCATATGTATTCTTTTCCCGCCTCTCTTCAGGCCATCCATCTTATTTACGCTGACAGGTCGCAGGCCATGCTAACGTGACTGTCATGATGCGATGGCTAGACTGTGTCCTTCATGGTAACAGTACACACAGCTGCATGCAAACACTTAAATTATATGCATTATATACAACAGGTTTTTTCAGTGAAGCAAGCAATCCGATTGGTCAAAAACACATTCCAGCTGTGTTGATAATTACGTAAAGCAGTTAGCCATGCTTTACTGGTTGCTATGTCAATTCTTGTAACCAAGGAGTTATTCTTGTTTTGTCCTTTCTTTTTTATTGTAGCGTATGTGTATTTTAAAAGAAATACTTTTCAGTCGGCGTGTGTTGTTAACCAAAGCAAAGTCACAGTGCCCTTGAGGACATTATTTAGTGTGATTATAGGTGCTCAAGCTCTGCCGAGGGTATGCTGCACCTTGCACCTATTGCATTACCATTGTATGCCATTTTGCATATTAATGCTTTATTGATTCAGGATTCAAATATTACAGAAGTTTAACTAGGTTTAAGGACATTTTCAAAATGTTTTTGTAACCCAGTAGAGAATTGGGTTCATAATGTTGTTTTATTTATTATTTGTATTATTATTTTCTGATTAATAGAACTGTGCTTCAAGTTATTATTTTCAGATTTTGTTTTATTTACTTATAATAGTGTCACCCAAGTCACTCTGTGTAGACTGGGTTTACAGTCATGTCATAACATGTCAGTCATCCTGTCCAGATCACGTTTTAGAGGCTGAACTAGGTAATGCAGTCTTCTGATAGAGTGGAACGATTACAGGATACGCCCCTATTAGCTGCTGCCGTGGTGACGACACACCCCCTCAGATCAGAGCACAGTGGAACATTCCAGAGAGAGAACATCAAAGTGAACAAGTTGGTCAGAAAACTAGTGAATTAAATCAAAATTAACTAATTGAAATCTATCAACACTTCGAGTGTACCATCACAGGGCACTTGTGTAAACAGAAGAGTTGGATTGACGACGGTGTATGGGAGGTTGAGTTACTTTTCAAGAGACCGTCTTGGTGAGTTAGTTCAAGATTCAAGATTCAAGATTCAAGATTCAAGATTCAAGATTCAAGATTCAAGATTCAATACTTTATTGCCATGTCAACAGAGTTGATTGGAATTT
>NC_139632.1:14434771-14439771 GCF_964638095.1 Poromitra crassiceps
TCAACCCATATCTGTGGTTTGTGGCCGGCCTCTGGGATATTGCTACAGTAAGTGATCCATGGGTCAGTTGGGTGGTACAAAGAACTCCTCAAGTAAGGGTTAATGCACGACAAGGTGTCCATTATCAGAAATTATTGGACGACGTGGAGGCGTGAACGGTCCGAGGCAAACCCGCTTATACCATGGTCACTTGCCAAAGAAACAAAACAAGACCATTCATTTATATTTCCATGCATTTTGCAATCAAAATCTAGTTTTCATAACCTTGAATATGAGTTGAGAACCGACGAGACAAAATAGTCCCCTCGGCTGCTCAAGATTAGGCTATCATTGGATAAAATGGCCGCTTAGTGCCTGCTGCACCTGGCACAATTCTGGAGTCAAGCTAACTAATAATTTGGCCAATTGTAGCCTATGTAACAACATACAAAATAAAACGGCAATGTCTAAGAATGCAACGCCATGTAACTGGGTCGTTTAAACTCGCATTCCAGGGAATTACGTTAACGTCTGCAGGTCTTATAAGACGTAAATGGCGCGAGGCTGGAGTAGACTGAAAACGTGATCCTGGCACATTGATATGAACCGTGAACAGACCATTTAGCTAGGTGTACATTATCACTGTACATTATCACAAATTAATGGACTCCTTGCAGCCAATCAGAATCGAGTATTCACCCAGACCATGGTATAAAGTGTTTTAATGTACACAGTTCAATCAGGAAAGACTCATTCTTTAGTGAACAATTTATTCATTGTGGTGATTACTCCATCATGATGTCCTCATTATAAAAGGGGTAGTGAAGCCAGAGTAGAATATGATATCCCCCTATGGAGTCTAGACACTGATGGTGGTGGTGATGATGATGAACTGGAGGTGAATGGGGTGGAGGAGGGTTGCTACAAATCGCACTGAAATGAGCGCAGAGGCATGATTGGTTGATAGGAAAATGTGGCTAGCTTTGATTGATTTAGTAGAAGCGCTAATACCGCTAAACAGCTGACACGAGTCCGTAAAACAGGTTAGTTTTATGTCATTGTATTGTTATTTATTTGGTGAATGAATGAATGATGTCACGTAAGTGACACCATGGTACAAATACAGATTTGGTATGCCTACTATAAATAGGTATGGCTCATTTCCACCACATAGTAACAGCACAGTACAGTACAGTTATTAAGATCAGCAGAGGTGGGCCGGGCTGGGCTGCGCAGGGCAGGGCCTGTGTTTATTTAGCTCAGCGGGCAGGGCCTGCCTGCATGCATGCACGTGCGGTCATACACAGGCCCAGCCAGCGGGCGCCAACCACGCCGGGCCCCGATGCAGTCGCGTTCCCTGCATATATGGTAGTTACGTCGCTGCCAGTACGCCGCTGCCAGTTTCATTTGTTTTCAAGTCTGTGGGCGCGAAAACCAAAAGCTTGCGTGTTTCCCAAAGTGTCTTACTGTTAGTCACTCTGGATAACATCATCAGCTCAAATGCCTAAAATGTAAAAACATAATTTGTCTCTGATGATGACAATGTCATTCATTTTTCAGTCTTAGAGATAAAAGGACCCGAGGATTCTGGTCCGCAAAACAGCTGTTGGTTTTACTGGAAGTGGTCCCTTCTGGCGGCCATGCAATTAATTTGCAGTCTCCGAGAAAAAGACAATCATCTATCGGAGTGCAAAAACAGGTGTTTGTTTTAATGTTCGCTCTTACTGAAAGTGACAAAGACATTACTTTCTGGTTTCGGAGAGAGAGGAAATTGTTTGCAGGACCCCCAAAACAGGTGTTTGTTTTACTGTGAGAATCCAAATGCAGCAGTGCCATTACTGGCAAATGCTCTAGGGAAGAATAGTGTTTACCACCTCCTACCTGCAGGGGCACAAGACCAAAAAGATCAAGAAACGCTGACGTAGCGGTAGAATAGATTTTTATGTCTTACTGTTTGGCATTCGTTGACTCTGTGGTGATGGGAGAGCACTAAAAGGTATGTTACAACAAGCACAGAGGCTTATAGCAGTAATATTCTGACCTGGTACTCAAACAACACACACACACACACACACACACACACACACACACACACACACACACACACACACACACACACACACACACACACACACATATATATACATAGGCTATCAATACACACACACACACACACACTAGGCATTCGACAGTCGTGCCTTTCTGTGGGATTCTCCTCCAGGCGCTGCGTCCAAGGTGAGTGCGCTGGTTGGCAGCTCCTGAGGAGTTGGTAGGAAGAGATAGCTGAGCGAAGCTATTAAAATACGGGCAGGAATTTCCCTTATCTCTCCCACCGAGGCAGCTCGCGCCGCTTTGTGCTATTATGGAGATAAAATGCACAGAGGCTTGGAACGAGGGAGGGAAGGAGGGAGGATGAGGAGGCAGGGGAGGGAGCGGACGGGGAGGGAAGGCGTAAGAACGTCAGATTTATGGAGCTAGGGAAGCTTAAGGTTATTAAATCGGAAGATTACTCGACTGCGAAATTGTTGAAGTTTTTACGAGAAGTTGAGGGGTTTAGGCCGGTATTAAACAGAAAAGCATTAGGAGGCCAGCGATATACATTATTCACAATTTGTTTTTTTTACCCCTTTTCTTCTATTTTGTTCTATTTCTTTATTCCTCCAGTCTTTCTTCTCGCTCCTTTCTTCAAGCTCGAAGAATATCGAACTCCTCCTATAAATTCTTATTCGGGGGAGCAGTTGAACCTCCCCTTTCTCGCCTCTACCCCCCCCCAAGCCGTGTTCGGAATGGTTCACTCATTCACTCACTCACTATTCCCCATGTAGTGTTTATCATAATAGTGAACTACAGAATTGTGTTGCTAGGCAACAGTTTGGAACCAAGCTTATGTCCTGTTATTGTACTATAGCAGACGCTGCAACAGGAAGTAAAGCTGGGGGCAATTTAGAATGTGTATGTTGTCAGATTGAAAAAGTCTGTATGGGCAATGATCAAACGACATTCCAGACACTCCCTGCCTGGACACATGCATTGCATTGTTGCATAATGGGGTACGGTGGTGGTGGTGCAGTGCAGTGGTAAGCGCTGTCGCCTCACAGCTCGAAGATCCTGGGTTCGATTCCCACCTGGGACGCTGTGGGCGCTGGAGTTGTGACCCCCCCATATCTTCAGTGCCTACTGCCCGGGTGGGCTATCTCGTCGAAAGGGCCTTTCTGTGTGGCGTTTGCATGTTCTCCTCCGTACATAACCCCCCACTAAAAACATGCAGAAGATCGTCATCCGACCAGTGACGACAACATCTGAAGTTGGTCCAATGGTACAAAATAAATGAAACACAATAACATAGATTACACAATGATGGTCCAATGAAGGTCCCCGGGCCCTGGAAAGAAATAGCGACCACTGCTCCTGGCCTGCCCCCTGGAGGAAAGGACAAGCCTGGATGGGTCAAAAGCAGAGATATCACCGGCCACCGTCAGCATGAGTGTGTGTAGTGGCCGCATGCATGTGTTGTAGTGTGTTCGTGTGACAATAAAGACGGGCTGCCGTCTGAAATCGTGTTTTAAATCGTGTTTTTTAATGGGAGAAAATGTAGGGTACATTCACTGATCACTAGAAATTGCAGTGCATTGTGGGTATTTTATAGTGGACTAATGGCAAACACACTATATAGTCCACTATTTCTGTAATAGGGAACGGTTTCGAACAGGCCTGATCTAACCTCGCGTCACCAGGCTCTCTCAGACGGGAGAGGGCCTGGTTTGTGTTATTAAAGGCAGGAAGACAGAAGAAGAGTGTTTTCATTCCCCCACAGAAATGCAACAGTAGGCAGTCGCTACACGAGTTCGAGAAATAATAAGAAGCATGGACATTAGGGGTGGGACAAAATATCGATACTCACGGTATCGCGATATTTCCACTTGCGATACGTTATCGATACACTGGCACCAAGTATCGATATGTTTATTTTTTTTTATTTTTTTTTAATAAACAGGCTAAAATATTATGCTGTGTGTGGTAGTTGAAACATACTGTAGTTTCAAGTTGACGTTTATTTATGTTTGTAGTTGAAACAAAAACATAAATACTGTAGGCTACATGAATGGAAATGTTTGATCATTAATATCTACTTTTAGAAATTATATAGGTAGGTAGGTTATATAGGTTTTCTTGTTTTAATAATAATAATAAAAAGACTTAATGTGTAACTTTTCCTCCGTGGTATCGAAAATGGTATGAGTGAGTGAGTGAACTCAGAGAGTTCATGTCAATTCTGCTAATAAATACATAATACCTGCTTCTTGCCTTTTAGGGGTATTTTTTTCTCTTCAGTTACACAGGTATCGTGATGTATCGTCTTCCAATATATCGATTATCGCAGTATCGCTGTATCGTGATAATATCGTTATCGAGGGCCAAGTATCGTGACGATATCGTATCGTGAGCTACTCAGCGATTCCCACCCCTAATGGACATATAGCAAACGAAATGTTTGTTTTTAGCTAACGCTAGTTACTCACGTCGCCCATGTTTTGACGGAACGCAAGATTGAGCGGAATATTTTTCCTGGAGCACAGCACTTTGGTTCTGGGTCTTCCGCCTATAGACGGAAAGACTCGGAGCGAGGTTTTTCCATCCTGGCTAGGCTGATCTTGCCTTACTTGAACACACAATGCATTAAAATACATTGAATGACCACAGCAACAACATGTGCTCGTCTACAGGCTCTCCCCAGACTGGCAGAGGGGGTGGAGCATGACCAGGAGGAATTGGCCAAGTACAATTGGGGAGAAAATTGGAGAAAATCAGAAAAAATAAAAGAAGTGAAGATAGTAGTCAACAATCTCTCCAAACGCCTCTGAGTGGCTGAAAAGCATGCACAAGTCACACTGATTTCAATGGTGAAATGCGTTTCCTGCTGACTTACACGGATGCTGAGAAAATGGTGTTTTCCACATCTATATTCACACAACACGTTTGACAACACGTTTGACACAAGCCACCTGCCTCTCTCCCAGACC
>NC_139632.1:14442271-14457271 GCF_964638095.1 Poromitra crassiceps
TACATGTATGGTGAGAGTGATTACATACATACACGGCAGCATTATACAGCGTAATATGACCGGCCATGTTTTGTCATATATATATATTGTCAGCAATAGAGCCAGCCATCTCCCCCGCTTCACTAGATCCTTCTCCTCTGGGCCACAGCGGAGGGAAACTTCATTAACCTCAGTGCCACACAGCCAGTTCTGGAGACGTGCGTGTGTAATGTGGCTGCAAACAGCCTTTTAACGCTGTAAACACTAACATGCAAAATGTCACGATGGATCACACACTCCAGCTAACTGGTAAAGAACTGCTCTACCAGCTTCTATTGCATGGAGCTGTGGATACACGCAAACTTATCTTATGAATTTTACATGAATACACAGATGTGTATTTCCAGCAACAACGCACACTAACACGAGCCAGCAAACAGTGAATTGATGTTGAAATCCAGTGTCAATATACTATATAGCACCTGAAAAATGAGCTGACGTCCATATAGCTGCCAAATCCTCATTGATATCCATTCAAAACACTTCCTGTAATGTGAATCTTTACATTATATTGTGAAAACTTTTGTGCTTGTTGTAAAATGCTTGCTGGGGATATATGTTGGCTGTAATCAAAAGTTTGCTGTCTGACACAAAAATAGAGACATACGCTCTGTGCAGGATTCCTTGTTGAGCAGTTCTCCCTCAGGCTGGGAACAGCTAAATAAACCCTCCAGGGGCAAATCAACGATCCTCCATCCGGCCATGTCCTCCCACTCCCTGTCGCCCGCTGAAGATGCTTCCTCCTGGTACATTACTCTCACTCTGCCTGCGGGGGGCCGGAGTGTGTACGGAGGTGTTGGGAGCACCTGGAAAAAGAGAAGAGAAGAGGAAAGGAGAAGAGAGAAGAGAAAAGAAGAGAGACGAGAGGAGGAGAGAAGAGAAGAAACAGACTGCATTTCATTTCATTTCATCTAATCTCAGTCAAACAGTCAAAGGTCTTGTGTGTACTACTAAAATGGTGCATTTTTTAATGTTTATTATTATTTGCTATAATAAATGTATAAATGAAATAAATCATTTCGACTTAACTCGTGGCTTTGGGAGGACGAGCAGTGGTGAATTGCCATCAGCGATGGCGCTGTTGTAAACCCTGAGCTGGGCAGCTGCCACATGCGTGTTTATTTCCTCCAGTATCTGCTTCCAGCACACTCCCACCCACCAGCCAACAGGCCCCTCTGCTCCTTTATCACACAAACTGACACACACACACACAGACACACACACACACATACACACACACACTCTCTCTCGCCCACCAGCCAACAGGCCTCTCTGTTCTTTTATCACACACACTGATACACACACAGAGGAGAGTGAGGAAGTAAATGAGCACGCACACACACACACACACATACGCACACACAAATACTCGCACACAAGATGAAAGGTGCAGAGACTGGGGAGAGAAGAAGAGAGAGACAGTGGAGATTGCAGCTTAACCTCTTGGCTGGGCTGTAAAGAAGTACTCAGTCTCTGGAGCCCCGCTGACAGGCATCTGTCTGGCTTCAACCTCCCCACACATCAGCACGCTCACACCCCAACACACACACACACACATCCCAACACACACACACACACCCCAACACACGCACGCACGCACGCACCCCCCCCCCCCCCCCCCCCCCACACACACACACACACACACACACACACACACACACACACACACACACACACACACACACACACACACACACACACACACACACACACACACACACACACACACACACACACACACATCCCAACACACACACACACACACACACACACACACACACACACACACACACACACACACACACCCACACACACACACACACACACACACACACACACACACACACACACACACACACACACACACACACACACACACACACACACACACACACACACACAGGCTGCTCTCATGAGGAGATAACTAGACAATGTAAAAAGACATTCTGCTGTTGTGTGTGGGAAACTTCTGGACTCCACTTTTTGCTGCTTTTGGAAGTGAACGTTTCCACAATCCTCGTGGTGCTGCTGAGTGAACTTGGTTTACTCCACAGGGCCGCTGGTGGAATTGATTCAACCCCCCCCCCAAAGTTACAAAACAAAGTTATTTTTCTTCGTTCTTGAAAGTGGGCTCTTTGGATATGCAAGTTTTGTACCTGCACCAATGATATACATCTATATATAAAGTGGCCTCTGTGACATTCATCGACAGAGTTAGCTATATTCCTGTGTTCCATCCAAAAACAAAAATTTTGGCTGTAAATCTGGAGCTTAGTCAATAGCTCCCTCTCAAGGTGATGGCTGAGCTAAAGAAAACCTTTGCCGCACCCACATCCTCCATCTCTCCCCCCTCTGCTCCTCCTCTCCCCCCCCCCCCTCTGCTCCTCCTCTTTCTCCCCCCCCTGCTCCCCCCCCCCCCCCCCCCCCCCCCCACCCCCTGCTCCTCCTCAGTCCCCCCTCCCTCCCCTGTCGTGCCTTAGCCCCGCTGCGGCCCAAACATAAATTCCTTGAAATCCTCCCACACACTGCTCCACCTCCACGTCCGCCTCGGCCCTCTCTCCCGCTCCGCGCTGTCCTCTCCACCCCTCGATCCATCTCTGTCCTCCTGATCAATAATCAATCTGCAGGGGCCGAGGCCAGGGGCCCCGCGCCATCTGTCTCCATCGGCAAGCGGCGAGAGAGGGGGAGAGAGGGAGTGAGAGAGAGAGAGAGAGGGAGGAGATAGAGTTCAATCTATCTTCATCTATCTCCATCCCGCGGTCAGGTCCACTCTGCCGGTATAGATCATAATTTGGAGAGGTGTAATTGCTGGTGCGAGTGTGGGGGTGGATGATCGGGGGGGGGGGGGGGGGGGGGGGGGGTCAATAATGTTTCTACAGTCCAGTCCTCCTCTCGATCTGCTCCACCTTCCCACTCTGCTGCCTGACCCAGTTTCACTCTTCTTCTTCTTCTTCTTCTTCTTCTTCTGCTTCTCCTCATCTCTCTCTCTTCTTCTCCTCACTTCTCATCCTATCCTCACTTTTCTCAATTCAATTTACAGAGATCCACAGACCAAAACAACACAATCTATCACTCCTCTTCTCTGTGTTTCTGCCAGTGTGTGTGTGTGTGTGTGTGTGTGTGTGTGTGTGTGTGTGTGTGTGTGTGTGTGTGTGTGACGTGTGTGTGTGTGTGTGTGTGTGACGTGTGTGTGTGTGTGTGTGTGTGTGTGTGACGTGTATGTGTGTGTGTGTGTGTGTGTGTGTGTGTGTGTGTGTGTGTGTGTGACGTGTGTGTCCATACCTGCCGTGTCCTTAAAGAGTATTAACTGTGCACCAAACCCACTTTTTACCGCGGCGCTGGTCCAGAGGTCCCGCCGGGCTAATAAGCTGGAAAAGTCAGGACAGTCACTCACTCAGTGTGTGTGCGGGTGTGTGTGTGTGTGTCTGTGTGTGTGTGTGTGTGTGTGTGTGTGTGTGTGTGTGTGTGTGTGTGTGTGTGTGTGTGTGTGTGTGTGTGTGTGTGTGTGTGTGTGTGTCTGTGTGTGTGTGTGTGTGTGTGTGTGTGCGGGTGTGTGTGGATGGGTGCGCGCGTGATGTTTGTTTTCAGATTCAGATTCAATTGTATTGCCACAGTAGGTAATCCTATTACATAGGAGGAAATTGACTTAGTGTAAGTATGCAGTGTAGCCGTCACATCAATAGTCAGAAGACACAAAAGTGTGGTGCAATATGTGTATAGTGACGTACGATGTGGGGGGGGGGGGATGTAGGTTCATGTCAGTGGGGGGATTCTGGCCTGCAGTACCAGCGACGCCTGCCTGGAACGCCTGTGCCACACCTGACATCCGTTCATGCGTTTGATGCATCAGAGGCTATCGCTGCTTTTGATAATGATCTTCCTGGTATTAATGGCTGCCTTGGAAGAATCCCTCTTGGCTCAGGATGTGAATTGTCTAATACACTTGAGAATGTCTCACTGCAGCTTGCCAAGACCCTGAGGACATTTTCCAATGTCCTAATTTGATCACAATATTACCTAGTGCGAGCGATGTGATAGCAGCTGTCAGGGAGATCTAGCGTGCCGTGGAGGTTAATGCAGCCTATCCAGCACTGCTTATTATATTTGTTTCAACCCCAATGTAGAACATTGTTTCGTGGTATGAAAACAGATTCATACATTTATTAGACTCTTTTCTTTTTGGCAGTTTGAGATAAAACAGGCTCATAGCATAGCATATTTGAACTCCAAATATCCAAAGACAGCTGATTGACTACCGATTCTCGGATGCTAAAAATGATCACTTGTAGTTGCAATTAGCCTATTTTGATTAGAAGCACACAGTTTTTGGTGACCCTTGTTTGCCTGTTTACCATATATGGATAAAAGTAAGCAAAGGCAATTAGGACAAAGAAGCTTTTTAGGGCCTTGACAAGCCAGTGTATTTGACAAGTCTGTTATTGAGCTTAGAATAAGGCAGGCGTTTGCACATACAGATGTTAGCTAAGGATAGAACTATCAAAGTGGCGACATCCTCTAACAGGGAAATGCATCTAGTATGTGTTGAAAATAAATGTGTGTGGTGTCATTTAACACTCTAAGCCGGCGATCCTCAAAGTCCGGACTCCGGTCCGCATCCGGACCGAGACACCTTCCTATCCGGACCGAGCCCTATAACCTACAAATCATTGATAACTTACATTTTCACGGTGCGTTTCTATTTTAACCGGCACATGCTTTTATAGTATTTACGGTACTACTGGTTTATCTGCCAGGAAGCTCACAGACCAATGCACGCGCTGTAAATCATCACACGTGATGCTACTCGGCCAATCAAATAAGCGAATCGTTTCTCTCTGTTGCTTCGAGTGGTGCTGCGAGACACACGGACGGAGGGGAGGCGACGCAAGGCGAGAGATACTGAGATAGTAATTTCACATGGTGTGCTCAAAAGAAACCACTCTTACATGTCCATTCATTGTTCTTACGGGCAGATTAAAACCAGTATGTCTCGTGTGAAGTGCGGTGCGATCCTGACCTGTCTATGGAAGCGCCACACATGAGCAAACACACACACACACACACCAGGGCACACTCACTGCCCAACGCAACAGCATGCGAGGTTGATCGACAGACAGACAGACAGACAGACAGACAGACAGACAGACAGACAGACAGACAGACAGACAGACAGACAGACAGACAGATAGATAGATAGATAGATAGATAGATAGGGAGCTCACTTCTCTCAAGAGAAAAGGTTGTTTGTTGGCTGAGAGTGTTAAATGTGAAATGGAGTGAAGAAAAGGGGAAACTTATTTCTCTTAAATTTAAGCACTTCATTTTAAGATGCACATTTTTTCAAAGCACTCTGTTGTATGTTATTTTTAAATGCATTATTTTACTTGAAATGAGAAAAGAGAATTTATTTATTATAGTAGGCTAGTTATGTATAATTAATCCAGTTAAATATGAAAACTGTAAATAAGCATTGTTGATGTTTATTTTGATTTAACAGTCAGTTGTTGACTACATACAGACATTGTACCATTAGGCTACTTCAATCATTGAGTTCAATGGCACTGAATCATAGCGTAAGCTACGTTACAATGTTCCGGACCTTTGCTTGAGGAAATTTTCTCTAAAGCTGCGTTCACACCGACCTATTAAAGTTGGTCGCTGGCGTCGAGTTTACATACAAAGTCAATGCAAACGAGCGATTGAGCGTATATTCGCCTGGGAGAATAATCGCTGGGCGTCCGAGCGGCAGAGACAGAGCGACAGGGAGAAAATACGCTCGTCGCTCAAGATGAAATATTCCAACTCGAGCGAAAATACGCTGGCATCAGTTGCTCGCTGTTCAATGCTGATTGGCTGCCGTGTGAGAGCGAGTCAAGGATCACTCTGGCTTGGAACAAACCGCTGGTTTATTGTGTGGCAACAAACCGCATTGACAGGCCGACAGCTGACATGAAGTGAAGTCTGTACTACCGGTATGCAGCTCGCATTAGGAGCACGCTGATAGGCTTAGCTTGTAAACAATGACGGTGGCTCGTAGTGGACAAACAGCATGACATTGCGTAACGTTATATCCCCCACATGTCCGTCATTTCGTGTGCCTGTTGATGAGCGATTTAAACAGAGCGACAGAGCGATTCCAAAGGGTTGACTTGAGCGACAGAGCGAAAAATAAATATCTCGGTGTGAATGCACCTTAATTGGACCTCTTTGAATTTTAATTGAGTGCCCCTGCTCTAAGCTAATGCTACTTGACTGTGCATTACTACATACAAGTCATTCCACCAACGTTACACCTACACTGTGTCTAACAGCTGGTTCTTCAATGTAGAATCGTGGTCTAATCTAAGAGGTTTGGTTAGATCTTAGGTAGGCATTGAATGCAGGTAGCCCATACTGGTTCTCTATAGAATATTGTCTGTCTGTCCAGATTCAATAGCTTTAATAGCTAATAATTTTCTTTCTCCTTTTTCTGCCTATTATGTCTCTTTTAGTGTGTTTTGTTCTTATTGTACAGTGTCCTTGAGTCTGAGAAAGGCGCTTTTAAAATTGAATTTATTATTATTATTATTATTATTATAGCTACAGTAAGTAATCAGATTACAAACGAAGAATTTGACTTGCAGTGCAGTTCTTTAAAGACACCAGCTCACAGAAAGAGATGCGCGGTTGCTTCTTGGTTTTCTCTGTAAAGTGCAATTCTTTCACCGAGGAGGAAAATGAGCCTAGGCTGCGCTAACAACAATCCACAAATACACCAACCAATCCCAGCCTCCGTCTAGGTGTTAAAACACCTTAAAGAAAGAAGGTGCTGACTGGAATGGGGTCAACCATTGAAATGTGATTGACACTCAGTGACTCCTCATGCAGTGTGTGTGTGTGTGTGTGTGTGTGTGTGTGTGTGTGTGTGTGTGTGTGTGTGTGCGTGCGTGCGTGCGTGCGTGTGTGTGTGCACACACGCGTATGTGGTGCTCCATACTTTGTAGAAAACATTTTTAATCTCTTGCTGTTTCCTCATCCCGCTCTCCTCAGTTGCCACTGGGTCAAGGGTCGCAGGTTCGAGCCCCCGTGTTACCTCTGGCCTGGTCGGACGACGTCCGTACAAGTACAATTGGCCGTGTCTGCGGGTGGGAAGCCGGATTAAGGGTATGTGTCCTCCTCCTCTGGTCGGTCAGGGGGGGGCCTGTTCAGTGGGAGGGTAACTGGGGGGAATAGCGTGATCCTCCCACTCGCTATGCCCTGCCGGTGAAACCCCTCGCTGTCAGGTGATGCACATGTATTGGAGGAAGCACGTGCTAGTCTACAACTCTCCCCATCGGGGAACAAAAGTTTTCGTGCGTGTGCGTGAGACAGAGAGAGAGAGAAAGAAAGGCAAAAAGAGTCCCCTTGGAAGACAACATTTCTGTTCTTTGTCGCTGCTCAACCGAGAAGGGTGCGTGTGCGCGCCCATGCACGCACGCACGCACACGCACACACACACACGCACACGCACACACACACGCACACACACACACACACACACACACACACACACACACACAGGCACTGATAGTGCGTGTGTGAGTGAGAGTACCTGGTCTGTGAAGGAGAAGCCAAAGGGGAAACAGAGAGTGGATGAAACCTTCATAATGAGCTGGTCAGGTATCAGCTGAAGCCTCCTCTGCCCTCCTCTTCCATTGTCAATAGAAGAGAGAGGAACATCCAGCCCTCTGAGCCAAAACCAACCATGAGGGTACGAGGAGGACACACACAGGATGAGGATATATTTAGCTTCCCCACTTTAGCTTCTGCACTTGTCTTCCGACCTGCTCCCAAGGCCTCTGTGTGTTTGTTGTGTCAAACTAAGGACATCTGAATTGCAATTCATACTTTAGAACATTATGTCAATTGCCAACAGGCCGGTGTACTTAATATGCGATAGTGTGTGAATACTTTCGTGTTTGACTTTAGCATGCTTAGCTTTACCTAGCTAGGTATCAGATGACTTTAGCATGCTTAGCTTTACCTAGCTAGGTATCAGATGACTTTAGCATGCTTAGCTTTACCTAGCTAGTATCAGATGACTTTAGCATGCTTAGCTTGACCTAGCTAGTATCAGATGACTTTAGCATGCTTAGCTTTACCTAGCTAGGTATCAGATGACTTTAGCATGCTTAGCTTTACCTAGCTAGGTATCAGATGACTTTAGCATGCTTAGCTTTACCTAGCTAGGTATCAGATGACTTTAGCATGCTTAGCTTTACCTAGCTAGTATCAGATGACTTTAGCATGCTTAGCTTGACCTAGCTAGTATCAGATGACTTTAGCATGCTTAGCTTTACCTAGCTAGGTATCAGATGACTTTAGCATGCTTAGCTTGACCTAGCTAGGTATCAGATGACTTTAGCATGCTTAGCTTTACCTAGCTAGGTATCAGATGACTTTAGCATGCTTAGCTTTACCTAGCTAGGTATCAGATGGGTGCTGTTTGCCTCATAGGACACTGTAGAATGGCATTCTAAGCAAAGTCAGTTTTTGCTGTGATGACTGACAGCTTCTAATGTGAATTGTCCTAATATGGCAAACTCCACCTATAGCCTATCTGTTGCTTCATACACAATATAAGAGGATAAACATTATTTTGCAAACACTATTTGACCTATAGGTCTTAATGTATGTGTTACTAGAGAAGCAGCATTTTTACCATACCTCTATACCATACCTATATATAATGTACTGTATGTGTGTTCCTCCTCCTATACATACTGTATGTGTGTTCCTCCTCCTATATATAATATACATACTGTATGTGTGTTCCTCCTCCTATACATACTGTATGTGTGTTCCTCCTCCTATACATACTGTATTTGTGTTCCTCCTCCTATACATACTGTATGTGTGTTCCTCCTCCTATACATATGTGTGTTCCTCCTCCTATACATACTGTATGTGTGTTCCTCCTCCTATATATAATATACATACTGTATGTGTGTTCCTCCTCCTATACTATACATACTGTATGTGTGTTCCTCCTCCTATACTATACATACTGTATGTGTGTTCCTCCTATATATAATATACATACTGTATGTGTGTTCCTCCTCCTATACTATACATACTGTATGTGTGTTCCTCCTCCTATACTATACATACTGTATGTGTGTTCCTCCTATATATAATATACATACTGTATGTGTGTTCCTCCTCCTATACTATACATACTGTATGTGTGTTCCTCCTCCTATACTATACATACTGTATGTGTGTTCCTCCTATATATAATATACATACTGTATGTGTGTTCCTCCTCCTATACTATACATACTGTATGTGTGTTCCTCCTCCTATACTATACATACTGTATGTGTGTTCCTCCTATATATAATATACATACTGTATGTGTGTTCCTCCTCCTATACATACTGTATGTGTGTTCCTCCTATACATATGTGTGTTCCTCCTCCTATACATACTGTATGTGTGTTCCTCCTCCTATACATACTGTATGTGTGTTCCTCCTCCTATATATAATATACATACTGTATGTGTGTTCCTCCTCCTATACTATACATACTGTATGTGTGTTCCTCCTCCTATACTATACATACTGTATGTGTGTTCCTCCTATATATAATATACATACTGTATGTGTGTTCCTCCTCCTATACATACTGTATGTGTGTTCCTCCTATACATACTGTATGTGTGTTCCTCCTCCTACATACTGTATGTGTGTTCCTCCTCCTATATATACTGTATGTGTGTTCCTCCTCCTATACTATACATACTGTATGTGTGTTCCTCCTCCTACTATACATACTGTATGTGTGTTCCTCCTCCTATACTATACATACTGTATGTGTGTTCCTCCTATATATAATATACATACTGTATGTGTGTTCCTCCTCCTATACTATACATACTGTATGTGTGTTCCTCCTCCTATACTATACATACGTGTGTTCCTCCTATATATAATATACATACTGTATGTGTGTTCCTCCTATATATAATATACATACTGTATGTGTGTTCCTCCTCCTATACATACTGTATGTGTGTTCCTCCTATACATACTGTATGTGTGTTCCTCCTCCTATACATACTGTATGTGTGTTCCTCCTCCTATATAATATACATACTGTATGTGTGTTCCTCCTCCTATACTATACATACTGTATGTGTGTTCCTCCTATATATAATATACATACTGTATGTGTGTTCCTCCTCCTATACATACTGTATGTGTGTTCCTCCTCCTATACATACTGTATGTGTGTTCCTCCTCCTATATATAATATACATACTGTATGTGTGTTCCTCCTCCTATACTATACATACTGTATGTGTGTTCCTCCTATATATAATATACATACTGTATGTGTGTTCCTCCTATATATAATATACATACTGTATGTGTGTTCCTCCTCCTATACTATACATACTGTATGTGTGTTCCTCCTATATATAATATACATACTGTATGTGTGTTCCTCCTCCTATACATACTGTATGTGTGTTCCTCCTCCTATACATACTGTATGTGTGTTCCTCCTCCTATATATAATATACATACTGTATGTGTGTTCCTCCTCCTATACTATACATACTGTATGTGTGTTCCTCCTATATATAATATACATACTGTATGTGTGTTCCTCCTCCTATACTATACATACTGTATGTGTGTTCCTCCTCCTATACTATACATACTGTATGTGTGTTCCTCCTATATATAATATACATACTGTATGTGTGTTCCTCCTCCTATACATACTGTATGTGTGTTCCTCCTATACATATGTGTGTTCCTCCTCCTATACATACTGTATGTGTGTTCCTCCTCCTATACATACTGTATGTGTGTTCCTCCTCCTATATATAATATACATACTGTATGTGTGTTCCTCCTCCTATACTATACATACTGTATGTGTGTTCCTCCTCCTACACTATACATACTGTATGTGTGTTCCTCCTATATATAATATACATACTGTATGTGTGTTCCTCCTCCTATACATACTGTATGTGTGTTCCTCCTATACATACTGTATGTGTGTTCCTCCTCCTACATACTGTATGTGTGTTCCTCCTCCTATATATAATATACATACTGTATGTGTGTTCCTCCTCCTATACTATACATACTGTATGTGTGTTCCTCCTATATATAATATACATACTGTATGTGTGTTCCTCCTCCTATACTATACATACTGTATGTGTGTTCCTCCTCCTATACTATACATACTGTATGTGTGTTCCTCCTATATATAATATACATACTGTATGTGTGTTCCTCCTCCTATACTATACATACTGTATGTGTGTTCCTCCTCCTATACTATACATACTGTATGTGTGTTCCTCCTATATATAATATACATACTGTATGTGTGTTCCTCCTCCTATACTATACATACTGTATGTGTGTTCCTCCTATATATAATATACATACTGTATGTGTGTTCCTCCTATATATAATATACATACTGTATGTGTGTTCCTCCTCCTATACTATACATACTGTATGTGTGTTCCTCCTATATATAATATACATACTGTATGTGTGTTCCTCCTCCTATACTATACATACTGTATGTGTGTTCCTCCTCCTATACTATACATACTGTATGTGTGTTCCTCCTATATATAATATACATACTGTATGTGTGTTCCTCCTCCTATACATACTGTATGTGTGTTCCTCCTCCTATACATACTGTATGTGTGTTCCTCCTATATATAATATACATACTGTATGTGTGTTCCTCCTCCTATACTATACATACTGTATGTGTGTTCCTCCTCCTATACTATACATACTGTATGTGTGTTCCTCCTATATATAATATACATACTGTATGTGTGTTCCTCCTCCTATACATACTGTATGTGTGTTCCTCCTCCTATACATACTGTATGTGTGTTCCTCCTCCTATACATACTGTATGTGTGTTCCTCCTCCTATATATAATATACATACTGTATGTGTGTTCCTCCTCCTATACTATACATACTGTATGTGTGTTCCTCCTCCTATACTATACATACTGTATGTGTGTTCCTCCTCCTATACTATACATACTGTATGTGTGTTCCTCCTCCTATACATACTGTATGTGTGTTCCTCCTCCTATATATAATATACATACTGTATGTGTGTTCCTCCTCCTATACTATACATACTGTATGTGTGTTCCTCCTCCTATACTATACATACTGTATGTGTGTTCCTCCTCCTATACTATACATACTGTATGTGTGTTCCTCCTCCTATATATAATATACATACTGTATGTGTGTTCCTCCTCCTATATATAATATACATACTGTATGTGTGTTCCTCCTACATATAATATACATACTGTATGTGTGTTCCTCCTCCTATACTATACATACTGTATGTGTGTTCCTCCTCCTATACTATACATACTGTATGTGTGTTCCTCCTCCTATACTATACATACTGTATGTGTGTTCCTCCTATACATACTGTATGTGTGTTCCTCCTCCTATACTATACATACTGTATGTGTGTTCCTCCTCCTATATATAATATACATACTGTATGTGTGTTCCTCCTCCTATATATAATATACATACTGTATGTGTGTTCCTCCTCCTATACTGTACATGTGACAGTATGTATAGGAGGAGGAACACACATACCGTATGTATAGGAGGAACACACATACAGTATGTATAGGAGGAACACACATACCGTATGTATAGGAGGAACACACATACTGTATGTGTGTTCCTCCTCCTATACATACGGTATGTGTGTTCCGACTCCTATATATAATATACATACTGTATGTGTGTTCCTCCTCCTATATATAATATACATACTGTATGTGTGTTCCTCCTCCTATACTATACATACTGTATGTGTGTTCCTCCTCCTATAAATAATATACATACTGTATGTGTGTTCCTCCTCCTATATATAATATACATACTGTATGTGTGTTCCTCCTCCTATACTATACATACTGTATGTGTGTTCCTCCTCCTATATATAATATACATACTGTATGTGTGTTCCTCCTATATATAATATACATACTGTATGTGTGTTCCTCCTCCTATATATAATATACATACTGTATGTGTGTTCCTCCTCCTATATATAATATACATACTGTATGTGTGTTCCTCCTCCTATATATAATATACATACTGTATGTGTGTTCCTCCTATATATAATATACATACTGTATGTATGTTCCTCCTCCTATATATACTATACATACTGTATGTGTGTTCCTCCTCCTATATATAATATACATACTGTATGTGTGTTCCTCCTATATATAATATACATACTGTATGTATGTTCCTCCTCCTATATATACTATACATACTGTATGTGTGTTCCTCCTCCTATATATAATATACATACTGTATGTGTGTTCCTCCTCCTATATATAATATACATACTGTATGTGTGTTCCTCCTATATATAATATACATACTGTATGTGTGTTCCTCCTATATATAATATACATACTGTATGTGTGTTCCTCCTCCTATATATAATATACATACTGTATGTGTGTTCCTCCTCCTATACTATACATACTGTATGTGTGTTCCTCCTCCTATATATAATATACATACTGTATGTGTGTTCCTCCTATATATAATATACATACTGTATGTGTGTTCCTCCTCCTATATATAATATACATACTGTATGTGTGTTCCTCCTCCTATATATAATATACATACTGTATGTGTGTTCCTCCTATATATAATATACATACTGTATGTGTGTTCCTCCTCCTATATATAATATACATACTGTATGTGTGTCCCTCCTCCTATAAATAATATACATACTGTATGTGTGTTCCTCCTATATATAATATACATACTGTATGTGTGTTCCTCCTCCTATATATAATATACATACTGTATGTGTGATAATATGCTAATACATTCTGAACACATAAAAACATTATGCTGGCCTCTCCCAAAGCCCCCTTTCTCGCTGTTCCTCATCAATGCTTTCTGCTGAAACGTACCATTTGCAATATGCAGTTAATGAGTTGTTGAAGGCTGAGAATGAATCCCATTCTAGCTGTAATTGTGTAAGGGTTCCCGTGTGTGTGTGTGTGTGTGTGTGTGTGTGTGTGTGTGTGTGTGTGTGTGTGTGTGTGTGTGTGTGTGTGTGTGTGTGTGTGTGCATGCATGTGTGTGTGTGTGTATGCACTTGAGTCGTGGCATGTGTGTTTCCGTGTGCGCGTGTGTGTGTGTGTGTGTGTGTGTGTGTGTGTGTGTGTGTGTGGTGTGTGTGTGTGTGTGTGTGTGTGTGTGTGTGTGTGTGTGTGTGTGTGTGTGTGTGTGTGTGTGTGTGTGTGTGTGTGTGTGTGTGTGTGTGTGTGTGTGTGTGTGTGTGTGAAGGCAGCAGTGTTGCTGCTTGTCAGAGGAAACAGACGCGTCTTTAATCTTCATTTGATGACTCTCATTCAGAGCTGGGCAGCGAGGCTGAAAAGACTGAGAAAGAAAGAAAGAAAGAAAGAAAGAAAGAAAGAAAGAAAGAAAGAAAGAAAGAAAGAAAGAAAGAAAGAAAGAAAGAAACAAACAAAGAAACAAACAAAGAAAGAAAGAAAGAAAGACAAAGTAAAGGTAGAGATGGAAAGGGAGTGAGAGAGAAAGAGAAAGGAGAAGTGAATAGAGAGACAAAGTCACGCTCCTTATTGTGGTCTGCACGCACCAGCGTCTGAAAAAATGAGTGGCGGTGAACGACGAGAGACAATCATCTCTTTTTCAATTGTGCCATAGTACACGTGATGTTTGTCCATTTCAAAGATAGTGGCAAGAAAGTGGCACTTTGTCAGAAAAATGTTGCCCTATAAATGACTAATTAAAAGACTACACACAACCAGTCGCGTAAGTGACATCATAACTTTCTCTCCCGCCAGGCCATGTTGGTGGGGGTGTGACGTATATTGTGCGAGACGAGAGATGTAG
>NC_139632.1:14462271-14479771 GCF_964638095.1 Poromitra crassiceps
TAGACACCAAAACCACCTTTCTAGGTTGAATAGTAATTGAGATAGCCATTTTGGTAGCCATCTTGAAAATGGCCCCTTTCCTTTTGGTAGACTTTTAGTAGGCTACCGGTAGGCCTATGTTATTTAACATGCCCAATGGTAACAGAATGCATTGAAAACCCTTTTGCATTAATGTGTTCTTGGTTAGGTGTAGGTGTACAGATTTACTGGCCTATCAAGGAAGTTGTGGTGCGAATATCAAGAGTCGTACTTGTTCTATACGTTTACAAAAATATAGCCTACCTTATTTCCTATAGAAATCAAATTCTAAAATGGGGAAAGGGGAGGTGGAACAATGTGGCACAAGTCTTTCAGAGTTGCTCTATCTATCGAGTGCGCTCACTCAGGTGAGCAGAAATGAATAGAATCGCTGAAGCATGACGCACAGCCACAGATGCTCCTCAGTGACTTCGCTGTCCAAGGTGCTGAAACCTTGACCAGCATTAAACTGCAACAGAAGGAACAAACAGGGGGAGTCTAAGCGGAAATGCCTCATTCTCTAGGCTACTTCTTTCCAAACCATTTCAAACTAAGAACCATGTTTTCACATATTTTTAGTTTGAGCCACTTTATTGAGAGAATTGTAGTTTCTCCTGTGTGTGGGTTTAAAAAAATACATCTTCAGCAGTCCCTGTTGCATTGTTTCAGACACTTGCGTGAATGTCTGACAATGTCCTGGCGTAATTCTGTCTGTTTTTTGGGGGGTTTAATGTGTATGTAGGCTAATTAATCCGCTTGTTTTGGGCGTGTTTCTCCTCAAATATTTTGGACGGTTTTGTGTGCGTTTTTCATCCGCTGTATCTGGCAACACATGTATTTTTGTGACGTCGCGCAAGATGGCGGCTGGTGGATGCAAACGTTATTGAAAGGAGTAGCAGTAGCGTATTATTTTGCGGGGTTGATATTATGATATATATTCTATCCTTTCGGAAGTTTAATTTACAAACAGAAGACTCGTGTGTGCGGATGATATTATCACTATTATATAGACTGGAACGGGGGCTTTTAATTCTGAAGAAGAAGAATTTCCTCTTTTATGGGACTCAGGTTTAGCGGTGAAGCTAACGTTAGCTGTGAAGCTATTGGAGCTTTGGGGGATAAAGTTGGTCAGTAAATAGTTCAGTAGGGAAAAAGTTCCTGTCACTGTGTGAAAATGAAGACGTCCAAAGTCCAGAAGCTGAGAGCGGTGGTGAAGCAGCGCCTAACTGCGGCTGTTGAAGAGATATGTGGGCTGTTTGAAAGAACGATTGCAGAGTATGAGGAGGAAGCTAGTCATTCAAGGGAGGAGATCGACCGACAAGGAAAACTGCTGGACGCGGTGCGGTTACACAGAGAAGCCTTGCCTCTAGGCCTCCAGCAGCTGTTGGTAGAGCTTCCCATTGAGCTGCAGGAGTGGAGCTCCAGTCTGGACCAGGACCCAGTGCCCCCACACATTAAAGAGGAACAGGAGGAACTCTGGACCAGTCAGGAGGGAGAGCAGCTTCAAGGGCTGGAGGAGGCTCATATCACCAAGTTCCCATTCTCTGTTGTCCCTGTGAAGAGTGAATATGAGGAAGAGAAACCTCAGTCCTCACAGCTTCATCAAAGCCAAACTGAGGAGAACAGAGAACAGAGAGAACCTCTAGCCAGCAGCTCAACTGAACAGATGAAAACAGAAGCTGATATGAGGCATTGTGGAGTATCAGAACCAGCCAGGAACTTGTATCCAGTTAGTCATTTACAACCAACCAGTGAGGATGACAAGACTCCAGAGTTTTCTGGACCTGAGAGTGAAGACAGTGTTGATGAATGGAGTGAATCTCAGTCAGATTTAGACTCGCAGAAAAACAGTGAAGTTCTTCAGAAGAAACACTTGCGTTGCTCAATTTGTGGTAAAAGAGTTGGTTACAAATCAGCCTTGAAGAGACACATGATAGTCCACACAGGCGAGAAAGCATTTATTTGCTCAGTCTGTGGTAAAGGTTTTGGTCATGAAGTAAACTTGAAGTCACACATGATAATCCACACAGGAGAGAAACAATTTATTTGCTCAGTATGTGGTAATGGTTTTGGTCGTAAAGTAAACTTGAACAGACACATGATAGTCCACACAGGAGAGAAACAATTTAATTGTTCAGTCTGTGATAAATGTTTTGGGCATAAAGGAGACTTGAAGAGACACATGATAGTCCACACAGGTGAGAAACAATTTATTTGCTCAGTCTGTGGTAAGGGTTTTGGTCAAATAGCCGACTTCAAGAGACACATGATAATCCACACATGTGATAAACAATTTAATTGTTCAGTCTGTGGTAAAGGTTTTGGTCATAAAGGAGACTTGAAGAGACATGCAAAAATCCACACAGGTGAGAAACAATTTAATTGCTCAGTCTGTGGTAAAGGTTTTGGTCATAAAGGAGATATGAACAGACACATGATAATCCACACAGGTGAGAAACAATTTAATTGCTCAGTCTGTGGTAAAGGTTTTGGTCAAAAAGTACACTTGAAGACACACATGGTATTCCACACAGGAGAGAAACATTTTAATTGCTCAGTCTGTGGTAAAAGTTTTGGTCAAAAAGCACACTTGAACAGACACATGATTATACACACAGGAGAGTAAACATTGAATTGTCATCTGTGGTGGAGGGGGATTTGGGTGTATGTGAGTATGTACTGCAGATGTATTTTTATTATTTATTCATGTGCTTTGTTGTGTTATCCTGTGTTTACGTATCACACACAAAATGCGTTTAAAAAATGTATCACAAAAAATTGCTGTTTGTGATCAAACTTAGTCAAAATGGAAACAATAGCCCTGTTTGAAGCCATTCCCTATTACAGGAAAAAGTGGACTATATAGTGTGTTCACCATTTCTCAATTGTTAATTTAATTCACTATATTGACAGTTTCAACTCAACAACATAAACATTTGGGGCGTCTGGGTAGTGTAGAGGAAAAATCACCACCACGGAGACCCGGATTCAATTCCCGGTAGCGGTACTTACGGCTTGGTCAGATGTTCCTACAGGCACAATTGGCCGTGTCTGTCCTGGTCGCTGCACTAGTGCCTCCTCTGGTCGGTCGGGGTGCCCGTTCGGGAGGGGAACTGAGGGCAATATTGTGATCCTCCCGTGCACTATGTCCTGCCAGTGAAGCTCCTCACTGTCAGGTGAAAAGAAGTAGATGGTGACTGCACATCATGTACCGGAGGCGAAGGCTGGAGGCACCCTCTCTGCCTGTGATTGGCCTAGCGTCAAACGTTCATCCAATCACATTCGCTTGGCTATCCTGCGTCTCTTTCTACAGTCTGTGGTCAGACAGACAGCAGTTTCGCTTGCTAGCATACATGAAAGACGCCACTGTGTGTTTATGTTTTTGATATAGTCTGGTCTCTGGTTTATAATGCTGCCGCTACTCTTGGCAGTGCACGTATGTAGCCTACAGACAAATAAAAAAAAGTTAAAAGATTAATGAGAATTGATCAAGTCAAGTTTATTTGTATAGCACATTTCATACACAGAGGCAATTCAAAGTGCTTCACATGAGAGATAAAGAGGAGTCCCGCACACTGTCAATTACTTGCAAAAAAAACTTTTAATAAACACAACGTTTCGGTCTATCGACCTTCATCAGGTTAAAAGATTTTAACCTGATGAAGGTCGATAGACCGAAACGTTGTGTTTATTAAAAGTTTTTTTTTTTTTGCAAGTAATTGACAGTGTGCGGGACTCCTCTTTATCTCTCATACGTACTGCATCTCCGACGCACCTGCCTTTAAGAGATTGAAGGTGTGCATCAGCTTCTCTCTGACAAAGTGCTTCACATAAAATGGTTCACAAGAAAATAAAAGAGGAGAATAAAATGGACATTTAAAAGCATCACAACAAAACTTTAAGAAAGAGCATAAAAAGTGCATTAAGCAACAGGCGCAGCAGTTACAAAAAGAGCTAAAAACTTATAGAGGACTCATTGGGTTTGCATAATAGAATAAATCAATTTTTCTATATTGAATCCCCAGACGTGACATCATGACTATATAAGAAACATGACTACACACACAGGATTGGAAAAATTTCCATACCTTTATAACAGTTGGACTCTTAACCTTTATAGGCCACACATATCTCCTAAAAAACAGCTGTCAGCAGTTAAAATCGACGGTAAACATAAAAGTCTTTAGTCTATTTTTTAAAGTAACTAAAGTTGGGGCAGATCTGAGGTCTTCAGGCAGTTTGTTCCAGCTAGCAGAAGCATAGTGGGTAAATGCGGCCTTCCCATGATTTGATTTGATCCTAGGGACAGTTAGTAAGCCGGACCCTGCTGACCTGAGAGGTCTAGACGGTTCGTAGCGTGGGAGCAATTCAGCGATGTATTTTGGGCCTAGGCCGTTAAGTGATTTGTAGACCAGTAACAGTATTTTAAAATCTATTCTATGACACACCAGTGTAAGGACTTGGAGTGATATGATCAGCTTTCTTAGTCTTCGTTAGAACTCTAGCAGCAGCATTCTGAATGAGCTGAAGTTGCCTAAGTTCTTTTTTGGAGAGACCAGAGAAAAGGCTATTGCAGTAGTCTAACCTACTATAGAGGAAGGCATGAATTAGTTGTTCTAGAGCCTGTCTACATGTAGCCCCTAATTCTTGCTATATTTTTAAGATGATAAAAAGCTGATTTTCTGATTGACCTCATGTGGGAGTTAAAGTTGAGATCGGAATCAATAATAACGCCAAGATTTTTGACTTGATCCTTAGGCTTCAGGGATCGAGACTAAAGGCGTGCAGTGATTTTAAGCCTTAAGGGTTATATAAAAACAGTGTCAATGCCCATTTACTCATTCTAACACAAGAGTGACATGTAGGCCTATTTGAATTGAAATATGTATCAGTATGTAGTGTTTGCCCAGCCCTTCATTGGGAAATGCAGCTTTATGGAGTGGAAAAGTGTGTGTGAGTTTGGAAGAGGAATGCACCACTAGGTGGAGACATGCATCCATAGCAGTGTTGATTTCGTAGACGAAAACTATGAGGGAAAATGTTAGTCAACTACCTATTTTCACTGGTGAAAACTAGACTAAAAATGTTAGGGAGGGACGAATTGGGAAGAGATCCAATCAGAAGAGAAGAAGAAGTTAAACATCTGTGTCTGTATTGCACATTCAAACCTTAAAACAATTCCAGAATAACAGATTAATATATCTTTACAATAAGTTTGGAAATTCTAATGGTTTTCCTTGACTAAGATGAGATGAAAATACTTAGACACTTAGTTGATGAAAACTTGACTAAATAAAATCAGGATGAGGTTGACTAAATATGATAAGAGCTTAAGAGAAAGTGGATTATAGCTCTCTCAGATAAACATGTGAATGTTGTGTGATATGCAAATGTTGTTGGTTCAATCCCAGCCTCAGGCAATTTCTTAAAAAGTACTCACATTATAAGCTGCAGCAGTGATCCTTCTTTATCACCAGTAGTTTGAACACTGATAGAAATAAGCTGATGAAGGAGACTAGTCAGTCCCTGACTCTAGCTCAACTCACTGGTACAAATCTCACCTGTCTCACTCTTTATGCTCTGTGTTATTGTCAGTGTGAATACAGTGTGTATAAATCAGAAGCTTAACTCCCAACAGCTCATAGCTCAGTCGGCTGAGCGGCTGAGCGGCTGTGTCCCTGTCTCTGTCTGACAGGTAGATTGTTAGTTTGATTCCCGATGGAGGAGACATATTACAGCACTGCCCTATCTTTAACATCACCAGCGTAGCACCTCCTACAGGCAGATACACAGAGCGACACAGCGCCTCCTACAGATCCACAGAAATGGACACTGTGGACAGACTGCAAAGAGATCCAGACATGTCATATACTGAGTCTAGAGCAGTTTTTCAAAAACTTATTTTTACACCTAGCGGCAACAGCAAGTAAAGCATACTTCCGATGTCGGTAAAAGCTCTCTGTGGTTTTCTGTCTCATAACCCTCAGCTCATGTCTCTGCAGAGGTCAGGGGGGGAGAACATCCCCCCCCTTAGATCCAGGTAGTGCCAGCTGAACGGGATTAGAACCCACAACCTCTGGCCCCGGTGTCTCTGTGTGTATTATTCCTTCACACCACCAACTGCCCTTCACACTCACAGCTCTTCTCCGGGCGCTCTTGTCTCTTCCCTCTGCCTGTCACCATTCAAAACTGACTGAGGCTCGAACCCACGACCGCAAAAGTGGCTGAGGTCTCAATATTGCCAGGCAGCAAGCCTACTCTCTGTGCCACCAAGTCAGACTGATTGAATGAGGTTTTCTCAGGGCTTTAAATTACTCTTTCCTCTGGCTGTCGACATTGAAAACTGACTGAGGATCAAACCCACAACCTCAAAAGTCACTAAGGCTCAAACCGACAAGCTCCAAACTGCTAGACAGCAATCCAACTCTCTGAGCTAGTGGGTCATAGTGACTAAGACTAGAAGATTAAAGTATAGTCTTTATGCATCTTAAAATATGTTTTGAAGGGACCTTTAAAGTTGAAGTACTTTTTTCGTTTTACTTGAGTAATTAAGTTGAATCAGTACTTCTGCTTTACCAGTCTTTTTTTTACACAAATAACTGTACTTCTACTTAATCAGAGCAACAATGTGATTACATTTGGAATGACAAGAAAAAATTACACGTCTGTGCAATAGGCTAAGTAGGCCTAAATAACTCAGATATAGGGTTTGCAATTGTAACGTTCCATATAATGAAGTATCTCATGCTTGTTTATTTAATGATTGTTTTGCACCTGCTGCTCACATTTGAAATTGGGTGAGAGACCTAGAGAGAGTGATAAAGAGAGAGGTTTTGCTGAATAGCCCACTATATATTCATGTATTTATATTGTAATGTATTTATTTTTGGTACATTTTTATTATCAATCATAACTAAAACATATTCATCTGATAATTTTCACATAAATCACAGTCCAGGGAGTATCAAACAGGTGTTATTTATTCATTTTAAGAATGGTGTTTACCTGTTTTTGCAAATGAACTCTTCACATATATATGTAAGGGATAATGTATATTGAGGCGGTGATTACGGGGGAAATAATGACCGACAGGTGGATTGAGCCCGACGCGTAGCGGAGGGCTTAATCGTTCACCTGAAGGTCATTATTTCCCAGTAATCACCGCCTCAATATACATTATCCCGCTTAGAACACGGCCTACAACTAAATCATTCAATAATCTGACAAAAATAATTATTCAAATATATTTTTTAATAGCGTTTTCAACGACAAAGCGGTTTCATTCGTAATTGGCACACAAGACACCACAGCTGCAACTGGTTGGCCTAATTAGTAGTGGCTTGCTGACAAAAGGCTCTTATCAACTGATTAATCCAGGTGTGGCAGAGCAGCGGTCGGTTGTCGAGAAATAATGACCGGTGAATATTGTTGATTGACCAATCAGAATCGAGTATTCAAGAGAGCCGTGTTCTAAATATATATATATACCTTTGGTACAACTGTTGCTCAAAGATTGTTTAAATAGTCTGACTGCATCCATCTTTAAGTCAGCGGGCCACACTTTATAGAATAACAGTGTGTTTATCTCTATGGGATTTAGATTGCATAGAGATAAGCACTGTGCCTATCTCTATGGGATTTAGATTGCATAGAGATGAACGGATGGTTACACAATATAACCCAGGTTTCCTGAGGAAGACTTCTCTCTCTCATGAATTCCATTCATGATGAGATTACCTTTTCTAGTGGCAAATAAATAAGAAGTTACCCTGTTCCAGTAGTCAAACCACCTGGCCTAATGGACAAGGTGTCTGATTTTGGATCAGAAGACTGAGGCTTTGAGTCTCTTTGTGGTAAACTTTCTAGTTCAGCAATTCCAGAAGTTTCTTTTAGAGCAGCAGGCATGATAACTGTGATTGCTAGTGGTTGTAAGTTTCTAACCACATGTAATCTGTCAACATGCATTTGAACAAATTTTACACGGTATCGATAAACAGATGGGAAATGTACACACTTTCTTTTTACTTAAGTAGAAGTACAGTTAGTTACTAGGCTCGAACCCACGACCTCAATAGTGACCGAGGCTTCAATACTGCAGGGCAGGATGCCATCTGTGTGCGCCACCAGGTCATTCTTCTTAATGAATGTTTTCTCAGGGCTTTTCACTCTTTCCTCTGCCTGTCGCCATTCAGAACTGACTGAGGTTCGAAGGACGTCCTGATATCACCGTGATGGTATAGTTCCAGGACCATCATTTTTTACTAGTATAACCCAAACCAAGTGTATATTGTGGTGTTCGTGTGACAATAAAAGATGGGCTTGTCCGTTACGAGTGAGTTCAGGGAGTGGTCATCCCGGCCCATATTAGGAAAAAATGATGGTCCGGGAACAATAACAACACGGCGATATTAGGACCTGCGAGGCTCAAACCCACGACCTCAAATATGACTGAGGCCTGAGGCCTCAATACTACCAGGCAGCAAGCCAACTCTCTGTGCCACCAGGCCAGACTTCTTAAGACAGGTTTTCTCAGGGCTTTTTCCACCGCTGGCTGTCACATGTTAAAATAAATGTTCAAATGTTGCAAAGGAGAGCTCCCATGCACAACAGGTTTTGAACACAGACGACTGCACTGACCATACAGACAAACCCACAGACCTACCTGTCTGTTGTTGGAGAATTGTTTCTGATTGGCTGTTGAATGAAGTAATCTTACATAAAATTGACAAAGTAGCATCTGTCTGTCTGTCTGCGATTTTGGTTACGTTTTTGGTCCCACATTGTGAGATTTGTGATGATTTTGGTCAGTAATGATGTCACTGATGATGTCACAATGTCTATGACATCATCAGTCCAGGGAGTATCAAACAGGCTTGGCACGCGAGCAATTGTGATGTCATCAGTGAGTGATGTCATCAGTGTTGTGAAGTTGGGCAAATTGTGTGCTGCACATGCCAATAGAGCAGACGAGGCCACGCAGCAGCTGAGCTGCGGGTCCAATTAAGTAATGATTCAGTACTCATAAACTACTGAGTATGATGCATCACTTTACAATAGGGTACACAAAAAGAGTAACTAATGGACAGGTAATAATTAAGTAATGAGTAACTAACAATTAACTACTATACTCACAAACTGACCATTGACTAACCATTAACTAATGAGTAATTACTCTACTAAGGAACTAACAACTAATAATGAACTAATGATTAACTACTATACTCACAATGTGACCTTAACTATTGATTAACTAATGATTAACTAATATATTCACGAACTGACATGTATTAATCATTAACGAACGATTAACTACTCTACTCATGGAACTGACCGACTAATCAGTAATGATTAACTACTATATTCAGGAGCTGACTTTTAGTAATCATTAAGTAATGATTAGTTAATCATGATTAGTTAATCATACTCTACTCAGGAACTTGGATACTAATCATTAACTAATGACTACCTACTCATTAACTATGATTAACTAGTGATTGACTAATGACGAATTATTCATGAACTACTCATTAACTCATTAACTAGTTAATGATTTGTTTACTAGTAACTACTACATTATTTGTGTATGTTATTGAATGAATGAATGAATGAATGAAAATGAATGAAAAAATTTATTGGTCACAACCACCACCACCAACCATACACTTAGGTCATAACCAAAGGTTAGGGGCAGAAGCAAACGCTTATGTAAAGCCCCCCCTTTTCTTACAATTAAAATAAGAAAATCATCATGTTCAGACATTTTGGACATTGTCCTTACTTGCCATCATATAAACAAAGGATTTCAAGGAAAAAATATCCTAATACAGGAAACAAATATCCTAATACAGGATAAGGGTAATACATTGTAAAGTATTACCCTTAATTGGAGTGCAAGACCAAAGCTGGAACAAAAACTTGCAGGACGGGGGGAACTTTAGGGTTGGACTGGAACACTAAATAATCCAGTGTGAGGGTCAAAAGCAAGTAATCTAATGAAACAATGAATGAAACGAATCACTGATCAGCACGCCAGGTACCGCTCTCGCCGCTTGGTGGCAGTGTTGGTCAGGCAGTGAATGAATGAGAAACGTCATGTTACTCATCATACTAGCATTGGTTCGCCTGTAGATGGCACCATCTGCCTTTAGGTACTTTCTTTCCAGGCTTTTCACTCCCTGAGAGGAGCACAGACATCAGAAGGAACACTAAAGTGATCTAAACCCAGCGGTTCATCTGTGTCCCACTCCCAGTATACAGAAACACTGATGTCGAGGTAAAACCATGACCTCCGATCGGTGAGTGATGATCATCATGAATCTAGCCTGGCTCTCATGAATCAACAATATCAACAAAAAAATAAAAAAATATTTTCAGATACCCCCGAAATTATGGGGGTTTCTCATTAAAATACTGTTCTTCGTATACCTCACATCAGTTTGACACAATTGACTCGATACAATTAATTTAATCAGCATATACCTTAAAATACTGGTTCTTATACCTCACATCAGTTTGACACAATTTACTCGATACAATTAATTTAGCCAGCCTATGAAGAGTCAAAATATGGCTAACTCTATTCCGCAAAGAAAAAAGGTGTGCGGAATGAGTTTAGGGGGGGTTTACCTTCCGCTATGCTTAGGCCTATGCTGCTTGATTGTAATGATCTGAGATAGGCTATTCCGTCCCTTATATTGATCTATATACTATAGGCTATACTTTTTGAGAGATCTTTAGACTTAGGCGTTTGAAAATAGGAGCACTATCTTAAACGAAGTTAACGAAATCACTACTATAAATATTCAAAATGTATTCCTGCAGCATGCCTGTGTCTGTGGTACCGCAATAGTGTAATAATAGTGACATTGCCGTAGCCTACTTTAATAATAATAATAATAATAATAATAATAATAATAATAATAATAATAATAATAATAATAATAATAATTATTATTATTATTAATTTTATTTTATTTATTTATTTTACGTAGGATATGGCCTATAGAAAATTATTCTATTTTATTCCGGAGCCAAATCCCACGGCAGCTCTTTTATTGAAAGGTTTTAGTGCGATAACAATAATGAAAATATGGTGCTTCACTCACAGGATAAGTTTTGTGTGTGTGTGTGTGTGTGTGTGTGTGTGTGTGTGTGCGTGCGTCCGTGCGTGCGTGCGTGCCAAATCATCATTACAGGAGGGGTTCAATCTCTATTTCGAAATTATATTCGATCAGCTATAATTGCTAAGGTTTAAAAGGTCTAAAAAGCTGTAATATTCAGGTATTCTGCACAATGGGGTATTATATTGTGCATTTTCAATCAATGGATTTTCAACTACTAATCAAAGACACCAGAAGAGAAACTACACAATGAATGTGATTGATTGAAATTGATTGAAATTGAATCTGTAAATAAAATGTCATAAAATCTGTCATAAAATATAGCCATTTTTGTTCTATCTATCTATCTATCTATCTATCTATCTATCTATCTATCTATCTATCTATCGTGCTTTATACTTTTATTATTTAATGAAAAAATATCTTTCCATGCATTTAATGTACTACATTTATTTATTTTTGCCTATTTCAAATAGGCCTACCATATATATATATATATATATATATATATATATATATATATATATATATATATATATATATATATATATATATATACACACACACACACACACACACACACACACACACACACACACACACACACACACACACACACACACACACACACACACACACACGGGGCCGAAACCGTATGTGACTGAACATTTTGCCAGTCTCCTGTTCACTTATATGAAGAAGCATGATGCACCATTTAGTCAACATGTGAAATAGCCTAGCTTTTTCGGTAACACTTTACAATAAGGTACACAAAATGTACAGTAGTTATAGGGAACTAATGTGGAACGAATGAGCAAATAACTATTATTATTGATTAGTTAATGATGAATTAAAGTCAGTTCGTGAGTATACTAATCATCGATCACGAACTGACCATTTAACTAAACAAACGAATGATTAACTACTTAGGAACCGACTAACTAACCAACTATCATTAACTCATCAACTGACTTAAACTAATCATTATACTCAGGAACTGACCAACCAATCATGAACTACTGATTAACTATACTCACGACCTGACTCCTCATTCGTTCCTCAGTTCCTACTACTGTAGCCTAAATTTTTTACCACTTTTTCTCCTAGAGTGCGCAGGTTGATTCTTTTTATAAGAATGCAGTAGTAGCCTAATATTTTTACTACTAGTATTAATAATAATAATCATAATAATAATAATAATAACAATAATAACAATAACACTTGTCATTATATAAACAATAGGCCAATAATAATAATAATCACAATAATAATACTCACAATAATAATAATAATTCCACTTTTCTTCAAAATAACATTTATTTCCAGCAAATTCATACAATGCGACAGCACAGCTTGCAACATTTGAAGAGGAATTGACTTGATTCAGAACTTTACAAATGTCACAAAATATTGCAACTGACTAATAATGGATAAATGAAAGGTCAATTAGAGTATAGCGTTTCATATTACCAAATGCAATATACAATACAGGCAGTTGGAAACGAACTGAAAATAAATGAAATAAGTGAAATAAGACGTAAGGAAAGGGGTGGCAATTACACATAATTAGTTAAACTTTTACAAAATCTTATAGGGTTAAGGTCAGTAAGCTATGTTATAATAACTTAACTTTGCCCCATTTAACATTCAAAGCCTGGACGCTATAAGAGTCTGTGCATAATGAGAGAAATACATATTTAATTTTGATCTTTTGGAAAATAATTTGTTAAACTCAGTTTGCACCTTGATTCCTTTAGAACAAAATAAGTATAGGCTGTAAAAAGCCAAAAAGCCAAAATAAAGAAATTAAAACTTTCTGGCAAAACCATATATGATTTATTTTATGTGGCAAAATAAAATACTTAAAAATAATCAGTGGTCATAATAATTTTTGTGTTTTGTTTTAGCATTTGTGTACACCGCTTGCCTTTTTACTCTCCCAAGTAATCTTGATCAATTTCGGAATCTATTATTTATTTTGTAATCTATAAATATGTTTTAAGTTTCACATACTTTTATCGATAGCACAGCCTAATGGACCCATTTAACCGTTTTGAGGTGGTAAAAGCAGGAAGTAAAGCAGAGGTAACCAATACTATTAATTATGGTTCCAATCCGCTTAGGTGTCCCAGTGCCAGGGCCCTCGTTAATGTTATTGGTTACACCTGTTTTGCTTAAATTGGCAAGGGGAATAGCCTATTTGTACATATAAAATTAATTCTGAAAATTACACATAAGTGAGTTTAGTTTTTCCTCTCAGACCATTTGACTACAGGCCAGATAATAAGCATTATTATTTACAGCAGCCCATAGCCAAAACATCACAGATATTCTCCAGAACATTCAACACTTGTGGCTACAAATACAATGTTCTTAATGGGAATGTGTCTGTATGATATCAGTCCCGGTTCAGGAGGGTCATAACCAACCGCCTCCCTCACTGTTTGTCGGGCGTGTTGTTGACCAGAGGGCCGTACAGGCCGGTGGCGTAGCCTTGCTCCTTGTGTAACATTGTCCTGTCCCGTATCAGGTCGCTGAAGGCATAGTCCATCGGGGGTCTGAAGCCCAGAGTGGGCATCAAGCCGGTGGTGGAGTAGGGCGTCATGAAAGCCAGTCCCCGGCTGTGCGCCGAGTAGGCCAGCCGGAGCGGGTTGAGTCCCAGGTGGGTGCCCAGTGGATAGGTGCTGGGGTCGGCGCCGAAGTGCGGGGCGTTGGGCTGGAGAGGGGAAAACGCAGAGCGGTTACTCAGCGTCATGGCTCCCGGTAACATGGGCCTCGCGGGGGCGGTGGAGGATGAGGACGAAAGCAGAGGGTGGTGTGCGTTTTGGAGCATCCGCTCGGCCGTCCACGTCTCCTCCGGCCCAGCCTTGCTGGGGGCTTGGGCGCCGCTGTTGTTGAGGATCTGCTCGATGGCCTGCACCACGTCCTTCCCGCAGCCCTGCAGGACCAGCTCCAGCACGCTCCGCTTGTGGCTGGGGAACACCCGGGTCAGGATGTCGATGGCGTTCATGTGCCTGGAGGCCGCTGAGGAGGGGGAGGGCTCCTGCTCGTCTTTGTCGGTCTCAGAGCCGGAGTCTGAGCCCAGTGGACTGATAGAACGGGGAGTCTCCTCTCCGTCTTTCAGGGGTTTGGAGACTGGTGAGCTGATGAATGACTCGCTGTCTCCGTTCTCCGAACCCGAGCCTCCGTGTCGGCCGTCCGGGGACGAGATGCCCGGTGCCGAATCACTGTCGGTGGAGACTGGTTTGCCCACTGTCTGCTGAAGGGTGGATACGGACAGCTGGATCTTAGGAAACAGCTCGTACTTCTGGATGCTTGAATCTGTTGATAAAAAAACAACAACAATATAAAGTCTACAATAGCAGAATCTGCAGCAGCAGGACTGTGGACATAGCCCACAAGTCTAGGCCTACAAGAAAAAAAAGTGTCATTAGGCGCAGCTGGAATTAATAGGAACAACAAACTGATATAACTACATTTAAATTCCATGCTTAGCAAGCCCACAAACTGTTATCTGCTTGGTTTAGGCTTTATTATTATACATCTAAATAAATCCGGTCCTCAGTTCTGATTAGGCGTTGTGAAATAGCCGGTAAACTCGCACCTGTGACGGCATAACACAATTTGAATATTAATGCGCCAACTGCAACCACCCAATTATACGTTGTTTAGGCTAGTTTAGCTATGGCTACTGTATGCTAATATAATAACATAACTGTGGTGACTATATTAAAAAAACAAACAAGACTTGAATGCTGGCCATGGGCAGCCTGAAATGTGCCCTTCCATCAGCTGTCGCTAACGCCTTTTCTCTCAACATCATACTACAGCCTGGAGTGTATTATTGCTTAGATAAGTTGGGCTAATTCGTTAATTGGTTGGTTGCTTAGTTAGTTATCAGTTCGTTAATTGGCTAATGCTAGGTTGGCCCACTCACCTGAGTTGCTCTCGCTGTTGACCGAGCCAAACACGTCATAGTTCTGCCGGGGCGGAATGATGCCGTTGGCGGCGGCCAGCGCGAGCCCCTCTGCCGTGCCGTAGAGGAGCTGCAGCTCGCGTGCCTCGTTCTCCTCCTGCGCCTGCTGCCGCCGCAGCGCCACCTGCGCCGCCATGACGCGCTGACGCTCTGCGATCAGGGTGCACTTGGCACACATGCAGTCCTTCCAGCGGCAGTAGCGCTTGTGGCCCTTGAGCGCGGACACCACTCCATGGTTCCTGCAGCGGGCACACTTCGGGGTGCGCGGGTACTTCTCCGCGGCGCGCAGTAGCAGCGGAGGGCCGCGCAGCAGACTGCTGGCCATCGACACCGGGATGGAGATCGATGCTCCGGGGCAGTGCACTTGAGATGCCGAGGAGACGGTGGGGAGCTCCGGTCTCAGATCCATGGCCACGGTCCTCACTGATACAGCCTGACCTATAGCTATGAACGATAGGAAAATATGCTGTATTGTTTTTACGCACGACTTTTACGCGCAGCCTGGATAAATAATCCAACGATGAAACCGTTCACACCAGCTGAACACTTCTCAACATCTCTGGGCAACAGGTGAAGTCGGTGATGTCTGTCTATTGACGAAAATATCACACAATAAACCTACAGTCAAAATTATCTCTATCGAAACTGTCCAAGCAATCTCTCAGAATTATAATCGGATGAGGCGAATTTTGAAATGTGTTACAATCTATTTAAAATCCAAAAAGCGCTGAATACGGTGAAGTCCTCCTCGTTATAAAGTTAGACTCTCCAGGCAGCAGGAGCCGAGGTTGTTACTCGCAGCAGCCTGAGACACTAACTTCCTCCAGAGATTGTCAGTGGATACAGATCCCTCTCTCCCCCTCTCTATTGTTGCTCCTACGTTTTCATTAGACAAATTTGACAACAATGTGGCGTCTGTCATTGGCCAAAGGGGGAAGGAGCAATCTGATTGGCTTGCCTCTTTTTTCAACTGTGTCCACCTGAGTTCTTTTTTTTTTTTTTTCAAACATCAAGTGTTAGAATCTGAAGCGGGATCCCGGAAAGCTCAAATCGATGCCCTATTTCCCCTAGGCCTAAATAATTTTATAGATTTAAAAGAATATGTTAGCCTCATTCATGGGGTAAAGTACTAGGCATATGGCTTATCGTTAGCCATGCATGCTAAAATATAGCCAGATAGGACATTCAAAAATATTAAATAAGGGAAACTTTTCAGTCCTTAAAATAACATACATGTTGTAAATTCAGAATCACTTCGGCATCATTGTCAGCATGTTACAACACAACTATTGCGTATTTATTGACATGTAGCTCTGTGAATATCCCTGTCAAAAAGAAATATCTCGTTGGCTTCACTGTTTTTACCTCATCAACCTGGAAGGTAAGTAGGCTATCGCTTATTTTATTGATTCAAGAAGGGGCAAAATTGGCTCTATTTTCCGCCATGCTATATCGACTGCAGAAAGTCCAGCTTATCGATGACTGAATTGTTCAATGGTTAGCTGTAGAAAATAGGATACTCTCGGCCCTTATTTGACCTTATCCAAATTATATCTTGTCTCAGTCATGGTAATTACACTACATGCTAGATTTACATGTAGCAGCCTAGGACATTTGCTTTACAGTCCAGTAGGCTAAATGAAAATGATTATATCAAAACGCATGCATGTCTTGAGTCTATATTAGCCCATCAGCATATATTTTCTAAACTGTACAACATTTAATTTTATAGTATAGGCCTATATGTGTGCAATCCTATTTATTTATCACGTCTGATGCGGTGCAATGTGGCTTCAATTAACAGAGAAATATCTTTTTGTTTTGTAACACAGGGCTTTGCGAGTTGTCTAATCTGAAAATGACTCGTCAAAATATCTTTAATTGCCCCTGTGTGTGACAGATTGCCCTGTTCTGTTTGACCTATTTTCTGACATATTCTCACGAAAATGTTAAATTTTGTTTGTCTTTCGCTTTTCTTCATGTAGGCTAAGTTCAAGATCTGTGAGCCGCACAACGAAAAACAATATTTTGGGAAAATTGATTCGCTTCGCGTTTTGCATGTAAAGCTTTTTGCTAGGCCTATTAAAGTAGAATTAATTTGAGAACATAATTATTATTTATTAAAGGACTTTAATAACTTTTTAAATATCATTGATCAATCAATTGGTCAATAATGTTTGTTTTTAAATGTGTTATTGTTATCATTAGGCAACTTTGTCATGTCTTTACTAACTAATTAGGGTTAAACATTTCCTCTATTAGTCCGATAAATGGATAATGAATTTAGGATTAAAGATGATTCAAGGGACAACCGTCTAATAGCATTATGATGTTACAATAACAGCCTAATAAAACTAACAATTACAACAGGCACAATAATAATACC
>NC_139632.1:14484771-14504771 GCF_964638095.1 Poromitra crassiceps
TAATTAGCCTAACTAAGGCCCATATAGGGCCCATCATCACCTTAAAGGACAAGTCCACCCAAAAATGAAAATTCAGTCATTATCTACTCACCCCCTTGCCGATGGAAGGACGTGGGGAAAAAAGTCCATATACACTCCTTGTCCTGGAGTTTCACAGCAACGTTGCCAAAAAAAAAAAAAAAAAAGGGGGGGGGGGGGGGAGGGCTCCATACTGCTCGAGTCTGGTGTAGCTGCTAATCCAAGTCTCCAGAAGCCCCGAGATGCCAAGTTGACTTGAAAAGACGTAATTTACAGTGTTTTTTGCTGAAATCTTGGCACTGCTCCAAGAAGAAGAGGTGGAGCTAATTGTAGCCTGCTACAGTGAAGATTTCAGCTAAAAACAGGGTGTAAAATAACGGGACATAACCACCTTGCGGTTGTATGCATCCGCCAACACGGCCACTTTGCCCTAGCCCCACCCTCTTCCTTCACCATGCCCATCCCACCACATCCCCCTACTCACCCCTCGAACCCAAACTCTCTACGACCTTCCTATCCCTTGCTATGGCCCATTTCCCCTAGCACTGCCGCTTACTGACCACGCCCCCTCCCACCACCCACATCGCCCTATCCACTCCCCCAACCCACCCCTCAAATCCCGACTCTCTACGACCTTCCTATCCCTAGTTACGGCCCCTTTTCCCAATATCATGTAACTGCAGCGCCGGAGTGCCCACCGTGTATGTTCTCAGACCCGGAAGTGTACGTCGTGTACACATCTGTGTAGAGTGAAGTGTGTAGTGTGTGTGAAGTGTGAAGTGTATGTGTCGTGTAGAGACCCAAGGTACTTTTTAGACCTACTCGTTCAAAAACAACAGCCTAACTCATTCAGCTGTAAAATTACAAATTTGACCAAAACATTGTTTTCTATATATTTCTATATATATATATATATATATATATATATATATATACATACACACACACACACACAGACACGTAATGTATATACTGTATACATACATGCATACATAGAGCTGTGCGGCTAGCCTAGGGTTTCGACCCTGAGGGCCGATACCACCTACATATATGCATACATACATACATACATAGATCTACATACATACATACATGCATGCATGTATGTGTATATATATATATATATATATATATATATACACACACACACACACACACACACACACACACACACACACACACACACACACACACACACACACACACACACATATATATATACACACATATATATATGGTGCAGTGCCTTGAGATGAGTGAACTGGCTAAAACATGGAGCAAAGGTGCTAGAGGGTTTAAAGCAGGATTTTTTTTTAACCAATATTGCTTCAACAAAGTTGAAAAATTATATTTCCATTATAAAATCAAACCCTTTGCATGTCTATTTTTGCATATACAAACAAGTGTTAGTGAGAGAGAGAGAGAGAGAGAGAGAGAGAGAAGACCCTCCCTTTGTGCCCACCCAACAGTTTAAGCTGCATAGATTCTGTGTCTTTGGGCTCCTCCATTGACTGCCAGGCCAGCGTCTCTGAGAAAGTAAACTTTGAGTGACCCTCCAGGTTAGAGCAGTCTGGGACTCAACCAGAGATCCAGTGAGTCAGACGGCCGCCCTGCTCTAGGATCCCAGTGGGTCCCTCTGCCCGGACCCACTTCAAAAGGAGGGATGGGGGGATCACTTGTGTCAGGGATTTTGTTCCCTCGCCAGGGGGCTGCATTCTTGACCCCGGCCGGCGGAGCTGGTTAAACATCATCAACGCTTTCCTCTTTTGTCATCAGAGAATCAAGACAGCAATCTGATGTTGCCACCGCCAAGCCTGTCAGGGAGACGCACAGAATAAGCCCATCACCAGTTACCACACAGACACATTCTCACCTCCGTGTCACATTGAAGGGACCGTGCTGCTGGGGGGCACCTATACTGATGGAGACGTCCTCTAACTGTTTGACTAATGTCAAGGAGCAGCTGATGGTGATATTACAGAGTAGACCTAACTAACTGAGCTGATGGTGATATTACAGAGTAGACCTAACTAACTGACCTGATGGTGATATTACAGACCTAACTAACTGACCTGATGGTGATATTACAGACATAACTGACCTGATGGTGATATTACAGACCTAACTAACTGAGCTGATGGTGATATTACAGAGTAGACCTAACTAACTGAGCTGATGGTGATATTACAGACCTAACTAACTGAGCTGATGGTGATATTACAGAGTAGACCTAACTAACTGACCTGATGGTGATATTAGACCTAACTAACTGACCTGATGGTGATATTACAGACATAACTGACCTGATGGTGATATTACAGACCTAACTAACTGAGCTGATGGTGATATTACAGAATAACTAACTGAGCTGATGGTGATATTACAGACCTAACTAACTGACCTGATGGTGATATTACAGACCTAACTAACTGACCTGATGGTGATATTACAGACATAACTGACCTGATGGTGATATTACAGACATCAGCTGATGGTGATATTACAGACCTAACTAACTGAGCTGATGGTGATATTACAGACATCAGCTGATGGTGATATTACAGACCTAACTAACTGAGCTGATGGTGATATTACAGACATCAGCTGATGGTGATATTACAGACCTAACTAACTGAGCTGATGGTGATATTACAGACATCAGCTGATGGTGATATTACAGACCTAACTAACTAAGCTGATGGTGATATTACAGACCTAACTAACTGAGCTGATGGTGATATTACAGACCTAACTAACTGAGCTGATGGTGATATTACAGACCTAACTGAGCTGATGGTGATATTACAGACCTAACTAACTGAGCTGATGGTGATATTACAGACCTAACTGAGCTGATGGTGATATTACAGACCTAACTAACTGAGCTGATGGTGATATTACAGACCTAACTGAGCTGATGGTGATATTACAGACCTAACTAACTGAGCTGATGGTGATATTACAGACCTAACTGAGCTGATGGTGATATTACAGACCTAACTGAGCTGATGGTGATATTACAGACCTAACTAACTGAGCTGATGGTGATATTACAGACCTAACTGAGCTGATGGTGATATTACAGACCTAACTAACTGAGCTGATGGTGATATTACAGACCTAACTGAGCTGATGGTGATATTACAGACCTAACTGAGCTGATGGTGATATTACAGACCTAACTAACTGAGCTGATGGTGATATTACAGACCTAACTGAGCTGATGGTGATATTACAGACCTAACTAACTGAGCTGATGGTGATATTACAGACCTAACTGAGCTGATGGTGATATTACAGACCTAACTAACTGAGCTGATGGTGATATTACAGACCTAACTGAGCTGATGGTGATATTACAGACCTAACTAACTGAGCTGATGGTGATATTACAGACCTAACTAACTGAGCTGATGGTGATATTACAGACCTAACTAACTGAGCTGATGGTGATATTACAGACCTAACTGAGCTGATGGTGATATTACAGACCTAACTAACTGAGCTGATGGTGATATTACAGACCTAACTGAGCTGATGGTGATATTACAGACCTAACTAACTGAGCTGATGGTGATATTACAGACCTAACTGAGCTGATGGTGATATTACAGACCTAACTAACTGAGCTGATGGTGATATTACAGACCTAACTGAGCTGATGGTGATATTACAGACCTAACTAACTGAGCTGATGGTGATATTACAGACCTAACTGAGCTGATGGTGATATTACAGACCTAACTAACTGAGCTGATGGTGATATTACAGAACTGAGCTGATGGTGATATTACAGACCTAACTGAGCTGATGGTGATATTACAGACCTAACTGAGCTGATGGTGATATTACAGACCTAACTGAGCTGATGGTGATATTACAGACCTAACTGAGCTGATGGTGATATTACAGACCTAACTGAGCTGATGGTGATATTACAGACCTAAATAACTGAACATCTTGTTGGAATGAGCCCACACCATATACACTCAATGGTCGACACACAGATGCTTTTTGCATTCAAAGGTAAAAAGTGATATTTTCTTTACCCAAAGAAATGCAAAATAACACTAGACACCATCTTGGGATGGGATCACACCAGCCGCGACTTAAAACGAATGTGAGCCAGGGGGGTAAAGTGGGGGGCCCGGCCCCCCTGCTCGGATCAAACTCGACCTTCATTTTTATGTTAACTATACTCGTGTAAAGTTTCGTGACTGCATCCTGCATGGTTTTGACACTCTTGTGTTTGCAAAATCTGTCCACACCGACATAAACACCTGGCAAAGTACTCAAAATGGCTTCCGATAAACTATGTTGGTGAAAACCTCTAACATACTTTCCTAAAGCAATATCTCAGCCGTCTCAATTCAATCCAAAAACGAATTAACCAGCTAATGTGTGATGTGACATTATAACATTGAAAATTCGAGTTAATTCTTTTCTTCGATTCTAATTCTAATAGTGAAATTATTGTGACTACTATGACCAGAACCTGCCCAATCTGTTGACATCTCGTTACACAACTGTCATACCGCACAGCTTCACACAGTTAACAGATCATCATTCGGCAGTGAAACAAAACAACAAATGCCAAGTTTGGTCAGGTAAGGACAGAAATATCATTAATGTCTCATGGGCATTTCCGACCGCATCAGCGTCATCAGCTGCAGCAGTACAAAGGAACATGCCTGCGAGCGTTATTCAAAAGGCTGCGTGATAGAAACTGTAATCTCACACTTGAGAGGAGAGGCAGTATGCACACTGTTCCCTGAGGAAGACGCACACTGACAGACAGGCAATGATGCACCTGTCTCTTGCTTAACTGCACATGGCTTCATGCTCACTGAATTCTTTACCTGGCTCGGACCTCTCCCTCGCCCTGAGACACATGCTGGAGCCCTGAACTACATGACCCTGGCCTACACACCTACACAGCATCAGAAGATCCCAGCGCCCAGAAAAGGTACCCACGGTATGGTCTGGATGGGAAGAGTTTACATATAAGAGATTCATATACATGTCACCCATAGACATTTGACATGAACCCTTAAACCTTCAAAAGGTTCAATATTTCGCTTGAACAAAACATTAGACATTGCAAGGGTTTCCAAACCCACTTGTGAGATTAAATTAACTGACTTTTCACTGACTATCAAGGTCTTGTTTGGTTGAAAATCAAGGTTGCCAAGTTTTGGGCTAAGACTGGTCAAAAATATCCAGGTCAAGAAATTATGGCTAAATAATGTTTACACAGCAGCTATATCCTCAAGATGTGAAGTGTCCATGGTAGAGAGAGAGAGATTGGATAGGATGATGAATGTATAATTGCTGACAAGTGAGGAGAGAGGGGAGAGAGAGAGTCGAGAGAGAGAGTCAGGGTCAGTCAGAAGGCCAAGTCGTGCGGCGCGCAAGGCCCGACCGAGCTGGGAAGCGCCAGCCGCAACGCAAGTAGGGGGGTCAAGATCGAAGGCCCGACCGAGTTGGGAAGCGCCAGCCGCAAGTAGCCATAAGTCGTTAAAAAGGTCGAAGGCCAGAAAAGTACAATCAACTACCGGTGCCCGCAGATCTCAATTAACCTCCGGTAATCAGATCTTCCTTTTGGGGGATCTCCTAGCCTAAGCAGATGCCCTCCTCTTGCCTCAAGAGCAGCGCCACTGGCTAATGGAGTCATGCGCCAAAGTATTTGCCATGCATGCCGATTGCTAAATAAAGTTTGTTAAATCCTACCAACTGGCCTCTCATGATTGAAGTGAGGTCTATAGACCATATTTCAAGCAGAAGGCCATTCGTGCATAATCCGATCACCCCTGACGTCAGTCAAGTTCTAGTATGACGTGGTCAGTCAAAGTCTTAGTATGACGTCCGTAATGACGTCAGATATGACGTCAGTTAATTCTCATATATATAGCAAGGGTTCTACGTCACCTCTCTCTCTCTGGCCGATCATAACAGCAGCAGCTTCACGGCAGTCCATCTCCCTTGAGCCGTCCTCCGGAGCGTTGTTTTGCCCCACCCACCTCCCCAGTCCGCCACCAACGAGTCGTGACTCCTGATCCCCCACGGGGGGGGGATCTCCTAGCCTAAGCAGATGCCCTCCTCTTGCCTCAAGAGCAGCGCCACTGGCTAATGGAGTCATGCGCCAAAAGATATGTTTGGAAAAAAACGTCTATGTTCTTGACCCAACCAAAAAAAAAAAAAAAATTAAGAAAAGTAAAAAAAAAGTATCTAATTTAGAGAGGGGGAGTAAGAGCATTTGTCCCGTAGTGTTTGTCTGTCTCTCTCTCCCTTAGCACCTGCAGCAGTGTGTCTTGTCTGGTCAAACCTGGGGAAGTGTGGCTGGCTGGGCACATTAGGTCCACTCATTCCTCACGTGAGAACCAAGACAGACAGTAATGCTGATGAACACACACTGCACCGGCCTCCAGCTCTCTCCATCCCACTCACACTGTCTGTCTATCACACAAGCAGTCCCACAGTTTTAAACAGCAGAAATATAATCAAACTTTGGTTAGAACATAAGTGAGAGGACTATAAGATTGCCTTATACGATCTCCTGAGACTCCCGTTTTCCAACAATAAATGCTGCTGGAATTGATGAACAATATTCACAGTGAGCGTCATGAGATAATTGTCTATTTCACAAACAAGGATTAAGTCAAAGCCGACAGAACTCCAATTTGAAACTAGACTAACTTATAAACAGCTTTTACAGAAATGGTTTCAAATAGAATTAATCCAGTTCGTAAATAAGATTAGAACTACTCTGGGACTAAGAGAGGGATTAAATTATTCCCCTGAAAAGACAGACTTAACTTTTGCCGGTAGTCGGGTAAAGTGATGGAAAACTTCTTCTTTGAACTAGAAGAGGCCAAACAGTTCAATCCATGACTCAGTTCAGTACCTAAAGAGAATAGAATTTCACAATGACGTTGCATGTTGAATACACTCTTATAAAATATTGCTCATACAGTATTTGAATAATGTTCATGCATCATGCACTGCAGCATAACGATGTCAGATTACATTTTATTCTTAGTTGGTGAAATTAGCCCCAGGAGATTTCTTTTGTAGAAAAAAATATAAATATAAAGCTGTGATTTTCATCACAACACCCGATCATAATTGAATATCCAGTGCCTCATAAAAACTCTTTGCCTTTTGTGTGTGTGTGTGGCTACAGAGATCCACAGCATTTACAAATCTGTTATAATGCCATTACTTTATTTGGCCAGTCATAATTGTAAGTAAAAAACCTGCTCTCAGACTTTTAACAGATTCCTGGAGTGTCATTTTCCACATGAGGATCCTTACCACACAACCCACAGCAGTTCACCGTGCTGGACCCACTACGACTATCACCTCGCCCTTTCGTCTGCCTTATATAAACTCCAGATTCATTAAGTGTGAAAATGGCACATTTGGTGCGTCTGCTCGAACCCCTGGCTCGCTCTATTCTGGTCCCGTCTCATTAGACATGTGTCATTGTAATCCAGGCCCCTGTGATCCGCCTGCCTGCCTGTTTATTGATGAGGGAGAAGGGTTCTTGCGGAGGTCCGCTGGGCTTCTCAAACTTTGCCTTTTGCTCACAGCCGAGCCCTGCTGCAGATGGAGGGCTAAGCCGCTGTGATCTCTCAACACCGAAGGCAGGAAATTAGCTGTGGCTGATATTACTAGGTGGTGTCTGGGTGGGAATATTAAGTGCTAGTTACTAGGTGGTGTCTGGGTGGGAATATTAAAACACTACTTAATGAGAGGCATGCAAAAGAAGTGCTAGTTACTAGGTGGTGTCTCGGTGGGAATATTAAAACTACTTAATGAGAGGCATGCAAAATAAGTGCTAGTTACTAGGTGGTGTCTGGGTGGGAATATTAAAACACTACTTAATGAGAAGCATGCAAAATAAGTGCTAGTTACTAGGTGGTGTCTGGGTGGGAATATTAAAACTACTTAATGAGAGGCATGCAAAATAAGTGCTAGTTACTAGGTGGTGTCTGGGTGGGAATATTAAAACACTACTTAATGAGAAGCATGCAAAATAAGTGCTAGTTACTAGGTGGTGTCTGGGTGGGAATATTAAAACTACTTAATGAGAAGCATGCAAAAGGCATGGTAGTTACTAGGTGGTGTCTGGGTAAGAATATTAAAACTACTTAATGAGAGGCATGCAAAATAAGTGCTAGTTACTACAGTAGGTGGTGTCTGGGTGGGAATATTAAAACTACTTAATGAGAGGCATGCAAAATAAGTGCTAGTTACTAGGTGGTGTCTGGATAGGAATATTAAAACACTACTTAATGAGAAGCATGCAAAAGGCATGGTAGTTACTAGGTGGTGTCTGGGTAAGAATATTAAAACTACTTAATGAGAGGCATGCAAAAGGCATGGTAGTTACTAGGTGGTGTCTGGGTAAGAATATTAAAACTACTTAATGAGAGGCATGCAAAAGAAGTGCTAGTTACTAGGTGGTGTCTGGGTAAGAATATTAAAACTACTTAATGAGAGGGATGCAAAAGAAGTACTAGTTACTAGGTGGTGTCTGGGTGGGAATATTAAAACTACTTAATGAGATGCATGCAAAATAAGTGCTAGTTACTAGGTGGTGTCTGGGTGGGAATATTAAAACTACTTAATGAGAAGCATGCAAAAGAAGTGCTAGTTACTAGGTGGTGTCTGGGTGGGAATATTAAAACACTACTTAATGGGAGGCATGCAAAATAAGTGCTAGTAGGGAGTTTTGGTTGGTGCTAATGGATTAGTGAAGACACATGCCTAAACTTTGATATCGATAAAACCTGATTTTGAGGCTGAAGAGCGAAGCAACATTGGCCCTCTGTCCAAGTTAACTGGATTCTCATCAGATTGGGTTCTGTACCTCTATTAATTAAATCAACCCATCAATGGACTTTAATAAGAAGTGGAACATCAATATGAACGCCTTCTGTACCAGATATGATGAACTCCAGCAGCAAAGTGTCACAGACCTGCCTTTATGCTTGACTTCTGCCTTTTTCACCCAGACTTGGCTTTCTGGTGCCTCAGATGTTTTTTTTTTTTTTTTTTTTTTAACCTTTTATTTATACAGGGGGAGTCTCACTGAGAGCAATGCTCTCTTTTTCAGCAAACAGCTGTCATAGAGAGAGACGAAGACAGAGACACCAGGTATTCACAGCCAACCCAGAAACCGCAGATTTGATAAGATTGGGATCTCAACCCTTTTAGATTGTTTTGGAAAAGGAACCCCTCAAGAGTTTGCCGACATATTACGGTGGGCTCTGCAGATGTTTCTATTTATATCTTTTGATTAGGACTCTCAAAGGAAACCCCAAACCACCTCTCTCCACTAATAGGTTTATATGAATAAACCATAGCAGAGAATATCATAATATTTAATGACAATTAAGATGATCTCCTGCTTACTCTGGGCCCCAGTAAAAACACGATTTTGATGCCCTACATACCTTAGTGAACCTTGACAAACGAAAGAAAAACAATTCATACTCTTAAAGCCATCTGAATACGGGAAAAGACTGATGTGTGTGTCCTGACGTGCTTCAACAGATTGCTGGCCGAGACACATCCATGTTCATATATATTTTATATAATGTATATCAAACTAAAACTAATACAGCATCAAACTTAAAAAGGATCGAGAAAAAAAAAGAAAAAGAGAAAGAAATTAACAACTGAGCAATTTGTTGGCTTGTGGAAGAGCGGATGTTAAAACCAGGGGGAGCAGAGAAGGGGGGGGGGGGTCACAGCAGATCCTTGAGGGCATGGAGGGGGGTCCAGTCCGCAGAAGTGGGGTGCCGCCAGGGGTGGAAGTCGGGTCGGGGAAGGGGCAGGGGGCATCACTGTTGGGGTGAAAGGTGGAGTTTTGGTGGGTGGGTCGGGATGGGTTGGGGGGTCACCAGAGAGGCAAATACAGGTAGAGATGAGATAGTCCAGCCTTCTCTGGGTAACGTCTCTTCTTGCAGTTTATTTTTATTTTTTTTATTTTTTTAGCATTTCTTTACTTCAAACACAAAAAACCATGTTCTAAAAAAAGCAACCTCGGTGGAGGGTGTGGGGAGGAGTCTGTTGTTGTTTTTTCTTCACTGTGACAACGTTTTGTCCATTCAGTCTCTTCATTATTTTATCATACTGTGTTGTGTTTGTGTTGTGAGAGAAGACCATGACACAGCAGTCGGTTAGGTGAAGGAAGCGAGGGAGGGTGGGTGAGAGAGACAGAGGGAGGGAGGGAGAGAGAGAGAGTGAGGGAGAGAGAGAGACAGAGGGAGGGAGAGAGGGGAAGACCGTAAGGGAGGGAGAGGAAAAAACGAGTGTTTGGCTGTGTGCTTGTGATACTGTCTTTGCTCCTCTGTGCGTTACGTGTACACTTAGGCATTCATGTACCACGACCAGGCCGAGAGCAGAGAAGCTTACTTACACGAGTGTGTGTCTTCGTATGTGCATGCCGGTGGTGTTTATGCATGTCTGAGAGAGTGGTGGGTCTGTGTGTGTGTGTGTGTGTGTGTGTGTGTAGGCCCATGCTCGGTGACGGGTGTGTGTCCAGCCAGGTTGTCAGTCAGTCAGTCAGTCCCCTCGGCCTATCAGGGAGGGCAGGTTTCTACTCTTTAGCCTCCAGGAAGAGCGTCTCCTGTGGAAACAACTTGGCATCCAGCAGAGTGGACCCTGGATCCAACTGGGTGATCTGTGCAGAGAGAGAGGGGGGGGGGGGGGGGAGCAGAGAGGGAGAGAGAGAGAGGAGGGGGGGGGGGCAGAGGGAGAGAGAGGAGGGGGGGGGGAATGTTAGACCATCACCAAACTTGCCCACTTCATTCAGCACTGGGTGAAACCCCTTGGTGACTGTCCCACCGTAAATGTCCTGCCATCCAGTCTAGAGAAGTGTTTTAGCAGTGCACTGACTGCCTTGAGAGAGAGAGAGAGAGAGTGTGTGTGTGTGTGTGTGTGTGAGAGAGAGAGAGTGTGTGTGTGAGAGAGAGAGTGTGTGTGTGTGTGTGTGTGTGTGTGTGTGTGTGTGTATTATTCTAACGTACATCATGTTTAAAAGGTTAGACAGAGAGGCGGTAATCGGAGCGGCCGGGCCTTGGTTTCCCTCAGAGGTCCGTGGGGTTTGTTTTCTTAAGAAGGCTCCGATCCAGAACAATCCACGGTTCGAGCTTACAGGACAGGCCCGTCTTAGTGTGAGAGCGTGTGTATGTGTGTTTGTATGCGTGTGTGAGAGTGTGTGTGTATGTGTGTGTGTGTGTGAGAGATGGGGCAATTGGGAGAACAGTGTGTGTATTCTGACAGTTCATAATGGCTAATTTCCCTATCAGAAAAGCCAAACAGTAACACAGCCTACAGTACAGTGGGAGGCAAAGAAATACTCTCCACAACCAGCATTCTCTAAAAGAAGCACGGGGAATAAGGCAATACCACCCACAACGGAGCTGATCCAGTTAGCCGAGTTAGTTAACATGAAGGGGGTCTCACCGGTGCTGTTAAAAATGGGACACGCTCTCTCTCTCTCACTCACACACACACACACACACACACACACACACACACACACACACACACACACTCACACACACACACACACACACACACACACACACACACACTCTGACACCCACCCAGCATGCGGGCCTCTTAGCTTATGTGAGCTAATCGCTGGAGGGGTCCAGTTACATAGGGCCGGTCTAACACCTGGGCTGAATAGGCCGTGTGACAGCGAGGCGGTGTGACACGGAGATGTGTCCAGGGCTTATCTGATGCCTGCAGTGTCAGCCCCTCTGATTAGGACTCCCATTCTAACGCCATGGAAGATAATTAACCAGCTCGCCGTACCTGCTCCAGAAGGTCAAAGGCTAAAGGTCGACCTCACAACAGACAAGAGGTGACAGGACTCTGATGCCTTCTATTGTCGGGAGCGAAACATGAACTCTGACCATGAACCGACCCAGAACTTCACCTATAGCTTCACCTTCTGTAGAACCTGCTGAGTGTCTCCGCCACTGTAGGAAACAATCAGGACTCAGGCTTTTGCACACCAAGTCCGTATTTCTCGTCGGAAAATAAATAAATACGACCTCATCTTATGTCACTCACGTTTACATGATGACTCTGAAACTTTCGTCCATCATTAAAGTTTTCGGAACAGGTTCAATTTTCTGCGTTTTTCGCATCAGTCTGTTAGCCTATTTCACATGCCACCCAAATCAAGCCATTTTGTGTCTAAATGCAGGAAGTAAAACAGGTGCAAGCAAGACATTGCTTAGAGCTGTGGGACTGGAGCACCTAAATGAGTCCAGTGCTGGTGCTCTAATCAATGTCTTGCTTGCACCTGTTTTAGTCGCTGCCTTTAGACACAAAATGGCTGATGTGGGTGGCATGTGAAATAGGCGTATAGCCTTTTGCGAGCCGTTTGACCCATCTGTGTTTTCGGATGACGGATTAAAAAAATGTATACAAGTGTGTGCAAAGACCTGTATTATTATCATTATTATTATTTTTGGACAAGTCAAACCCTCCTCTGTGCACCGTTCCCAGTAAATGAACATATCACGATTGTCACTTGACAACTTTGGAACTCCAATGTTTGATTTTCATTTTTTTAAACTTGGGAGTTGATGGATGACATGCTCCTCCTATCTGTGGGTTCAGGGAAATTCTACAACCCTCGGTGCTTACAAAACCCATTAAAAACCCACTGAATAAACTCCAAATCGCATGGTGGTTGAGCTAAAAACAAGACAGAAAAAGTGGACATTTTGGAGGGACAGGGTTGTCACCCAAGAGCGACGATTTGTGCAAACTTTCAATATGATGAAGAACAGCCACCGACTAGAAGAGCGGCATCTAAACCCCAAAAACGTGTGGAACCAGAATGTTATGAGAGGATTCAAAGAAAAGGGTAAGAGAGGAAAGAAGAAGGGCAAGTACAGGAGGAGAAGGTGAGGAGGATATCTCAGCATGAGCCAACCTATCCGACTCCCAAGGGTGGTGGGAAATGTCGCACCAGAGGCAGCATCTTTGACTCGGTGTCTCTCAGCTCCTCGCCCTCATCTCGACGTGTCATTTATAGACTCTTGACTTCTCAGCAGGGGGGCCTGGGGACACCTGGCGCTGGCAGGGAGAGGCTGTCACACCAACCTCACACACCTCACATAGTTAACCGCCTCATGGCGCACTACCGGGGGGCCAGGATGGCACCGTGAGAAATACAATGGCGTGGGTCTTTGTGTGCGCGAGTGTGCTGCAAACAGCTTCCATCCCAACAGTGTGTGTGTGTGTGTGTGTGTGTGTGTGTGGGGGGGGGGGGGGGGGGGGGGGAGGGGGCAACCAACAAGGCTGCTTAGTTCCTTTTCCCACCTCGGCAGCAGCGCTTCGCAAATGGCTGCCATGCTAACGAACCCGACAGGCTGTTATGACACCACAGCATCAGGTAGGGGTAAATGAGACTTTGGGGTGGAGCAGGTGTGTATGAGGAGTGATAGAGAGTGTGTGTGTGTGTGTGTGTACTGTGTGGATGTGTGGGCTCTGAGTGAATTGGGAATGTGCACTAGTAGTGAGAGCAAACGGGGCGAGAGCAGCATCTGACTCTGAGAAGAGGGAAAAAAAAAGAAAGTAGGGAAACAAGATGCCACACTGACACAGGAGACGGGCGCCATCGGTGATTGTTGACATTGTTATCCAATTAACAGACCATAAGCATGGAGGCATCTGTCAACAAACAAAGCTGTTGTTTTTCCTCTGCTCTGCCTAAGCCATATTCTCCTCTCCTGCGCCGACACACAGCCCCGCATACATACATCCATAAGACAGACACAATCTAGCTCTCTGCTATGCAGTTTGTTCTCAACCATGAGTCAATATAGTTTCAATCAAACCATTTGGATCAAATCAATCAGTTACTTGTTGAAATAGGGAATTGTCTGACTAATCTAACTAAGTGATTTCAAAAATATTTTCAATGTACTCGATAGCCTTTGTACTTGTTCATTCGAAATCCATCTTAAATTCACTGAATAAAAACTTAATTGAACTCTTGTGTGCTTGAAATAATAAAATCACAAGGCACAATACGACACCAGCAAATCTCATTTTAAAACCTGGAACCAAACAAAAAGACAGATGGCATTTCTCGGCAATCTTTGATATTTTAGCTTTTTTTTCCCCCTATCAAAAATGATATGAAAATGTTTGTATATTTGGATGTATTGTAAACAATCTGCTATCACATTTCACAATAAAACAACCAGCAGATTTCATCACGGTTAATATCAGATCATTAGCACCCAAGGCGAAGTTTAAAATAAATACCGGAATCGTAAATCCCTTCATCTGAATGAATAAAACACGTTGATAACAGGGGAGGCGACGCTAAGCAACGGCAAAGAAAGGAAGAAAGGGAAAATAAACACAGGCCCTCAAGATGTCCGTTTCCAACATAATCAAACGCGCAGCTGAAATAACGCATTTTTAATGAAGCCATTACAGGCCCTACTATGTTAATTAAAACCAAATAACTTGTCTGTTTTAAACTAGTGTTGTCAAGTGTTTATTTGGCCAATTACAAAAGCAGTGGGAGATCATTATCTGGTGCCAGGAGCGATGACAACACGCAGCGCCGGGGCGTGAACAGAAAAGAACAGAGCAGAATACGGCACTTCAAAGAGACGACCGCGCCGCACACTCACAGGCGGGAGGGGGGGGGGGGGGGGGGAGTAAGTGGAGTGAGAGAAAATACGGACGAACAAGTCGGGGGGGGGGGGGGGGGGGCACATGGCGAAGGAGAGGGTATAAAGTGGGGCTGGGGGCGATATGGACAAAATCAACAAATATCACAATGAGATTTTTAATAAGTAATCATCAGTAATGCGGATATGACTAGGTGGGTAAAGGCAAATCATAGGACAGCTAGAACAGTCTGGTAAGTTCAGAAGATTACATCACTTTCCTGTAAGGCAGCCTTCAAAACCAGGAAAAGACAAGTTATCATATCACGATATTACAATATCCCCAATGTAAGACGATGCTAGTCTCATATCACGATATCGATATGATATTGATATATTGCCCGGCCCTAGCAGGAAGTGAGAGAAAAGCAGAGTGTGGAGGGAGGGAGGGATGGAGGGAGGCAGAGGGGCAGGAGGAGAAGGAGAGAGAGACGGGGGGAGAAAGGAGGGAGGGGGGCTGAGAGATCCCAGGGGAATGTGATGAAGAGAACAGAGAACATTGGGGAGATATGGCCAAAAGGCAACACACCCACACACCCCTATTCACTTCATATCCCTGTTCAGGGATGGGGCAGGCAGAGTGCCATACATAAAGCTACTACATCCTAACTGCCATAGGTAGACAGGATATTAGAAGAAACGGGCTTCAGGAAGCGACCGCGAATGAAACTACTTTAACAATAAGCTGCAATAGTTGTTCCTGTGAACATGACTCTTGAGACACCAGATACTGGAGGGGAAAACGCCGGTACAACAGATGTCAAATCTATTTCAGTACGGCGGAGAGCTTCTTCTATGGCACCGTTTATTTTCTCTGCATCTTAAGTTTGGTCTAAGAATCATTCTGGGCCAATGCACATGCTCCTAGCATTAGGTTGAGACGGAGCTGGGAGATGGATTAGCAGAAGGGGAAACCAGGAAGAGGGTACAGTATCACAGTGAGAAGAGGAATATGCCGGTTAGACGTTAGACAGGGTTTGTTTGGGTGCCTATAAGCGGATTGCTGAGTGGAACAAATGGATGGGTTATTACACCCGTGCAGTCTAAACATGCTCACCGCAGCTCTAGCTGTGGGAAAAACAATCTCAGGCCGCTCTGAACAGCAGATTGCGATCACACCCAGTGTCAAAGACAAGGGAGGATATTCTTGAATGAAAAGCTGAAAACTGAAACACTAATAGCTCACCGCCCCCCCCCCCCCCCCCCCCTTTCTCAAACTCACTGACAGTCATAGAAACTAAGAAAGGGTTAGTTCCCTGAGCACGGCTAAGCCTAGTACAAATGATGCCAGTGTAAGGCCGGATGTAGTGCTGAAGAGATAAGCCACACGTACCAAATGTTGAGGACGAGACTGAATCCAAAAAATCGGGAGACTAATAGACTCTTATTGGCTACGTGACAGGAAGGTGGCACGAGCACGAGACAAACACATCCCCCATTTGGCTCCATCGGTCCGTCTCGAGAATGTGTCAAGAAAAAAGTTGATTTACAGACAGGAACGCAACGGTTAGCAGACATTTAGACACACACTGGTACACATGATTATTGATTCACAATACAGTCCTTTCTCCTCGTCAGTGAAACATGAGTTTCTGCCACAGAGTGGGAACTATCAAAGTAAGACAACACATTCGGATGAAGGCGACGGAAAGAGGACAGAGAGGGCAAGGAAGAGAGGAAGGGTGACACTGCACAAAGTGACCGAAAGCTAGAAACGGGAGAGGAGCTGTCAACAGTTGTGGTGCATTTTACAAATGCAATAGTGGTCTATGGTCTCTATCCTGTGATCCTGGCAGAGTGAGAGCTCTCCACAGTGAGAGCGTCTGGACGGGATGGAGCCTCTCATTTAATTACAACACAGAGCTGCTGGATTAGACAGGGGCCTGTGTTCACCGCCTCATACTGGCGTCCCTCCTCTCTCTCTCCCCAAATCTCTCCCCTTTTTTGTTTCCTGGAATCGTCTCCCATCTTCCTCTTTTTAATATCTTCTCCGCTTGTCTTTTTCTATCCTCTCCTCTCCTCAGATTAAATCTTCTCTTTGTTGAGGCTTTCGTCGTCTCTGTTCCCGCTCCGCTCGTTCTGCACTGTCACCATCCACTTCGCTCCTCGCTAATCCTGCCGTCCTGTTTCCCGCCCGACTTTCATCTGCGACGCAGACACATCTTTATCTCTGTCTCAAACACGTGTTTACTCGCGCTTAGAAAGAGACAACTGTGAATCCTTTAAGTGACAAAGTTGTGAGCGGGGGCGTGTGCCTGCTTGAAAATATTTGCGTATGTGTTGGGGAAGTGTGTGATTGTGACGACGCGAAGTGTGTGAGCTGACGCGTTGACGTTGCGCGTTAGTTTTCGAGGTGTCTGTGCCCCAGTGGTCCCTGCAGGCTACGATGGCGCGCTGCCTGGGCAAGCCTTCACACACACACACACACACACACACACACACACACACACACACACACACACACACACACACACACACACACACACACACACACACACCTCTACCAACGACCACAACCCACCCCTCCACATGCACTCCTCTCTTGATTAATGGAAATCCCATTTTTGTTTCCAGCAGCACGGCTAATTAAGCCGCTAGTTAAAACCGTGCTCATTAGCTAGCTTCCCCCGCGCCGCGGCGACCCAGGCCTCTAATGACTGGTTGTAGCTGGCTGGCTGCTGCCGGGCTACAGCCGAAGAGCCACAGAGAATACTATTGTTAGTGCTGACAACTGTATCCTAACACAAGACATAGTGTACTGTATTCACAACGGACTGATACTAATTAATATGCGCTCAATAATACATGCGCGCAGGTGGATGCATTTACAGTTGGCTGAACTCGCTCAGTCGCAGGTTGCGAGTGCTGACGGCACGCGCCAAACCTAGACAAACTAATAAGGATAAACATCAAGGAAAACAAACAAAAACACAGAAACAAGAAAAGGTCCTCTACACTACCCATTTCCTGCCTGTCACAGCCGTGGGCGTGGCCTGAGGGTGAGAGATGAGCAGCACAGCCAGCAGCAGACCTCAGGATGGGACGGAAGAGCCAATTACAGCTGTGGATCTCTCCAGCAGAGATGCTAGCTAAGGCCCAGAACTGCTGCTGCTCATCTGGAGGTGACGGCAAATGTATCACTCGTTTGTGCTTGAAGGACAGAGTACTGTTGTGACGGACTACGTACCTTATACCAATATAAATGATCTAAATGCCCCGCTGTGTATTTAACAGCTCTAGCGTGTTAGTACGAAAAGCCATTTCAATGGATGTATGTTTCTGCGAGATTAAGTAGTGAACAGTTTGTGTGTGTGTGCAGGTGTGTAAGGTAAGAGTGTGCTTATACCACGTACATTTTTACGGGGGAAGGTGGTGAGCAGCTTGAAGTTGTCGAAGGGGTATCCCTTGGAGGCCACAAAGTCAAAGAGGACCTGGAGCTTACAGCTGCCCAGGAAACGCCTTTCCAGGAACTCGCCAGCCGGCGTGCGGATGCGCAGCTTGCTGACTGGCTCTCCTCGGTCCTCGACGGGCTCTGGCGGTAGGGCCTGCTCCAATGACAAGCGGATGGCCTGAAAGAAGGGGTGGGACATAGACAGTAAAGTGTCCAAATCAATGTGCTGACCCCATTTTTCAAAACACATTTTGGAGACAAGATGTGCGATCATTAAAAGACAGAGGCGAGAGAGGAAATATGAATTCTGTTGTTGTGTGCGATCGCGTTGGACAAGTGATGGTGTTGGAAGAGCTCAGGTGCAATCTTAATTAAACGGTTAAAACATTGCAGACAGAAGGCTGACGATGGCTCCAACTCAGACGAATATATTAATTTTTTTCCCACTTCACAAAATGATGGATGCTCTTTCAAAGCTTACAATGCCGAAGACGGGAATGTTCATCTTAGAGAATACGAGAACAAGTATTGCAAGACCAGTGTACAATAAATAGTCTTGAGACATGGCAGAATGGTTTTAGATCCTAGGCACACACGGCCCTTACAAATACTTGTGTGATACAGCTGTCTTTCCTGCTACTGCCTTTGCATTTCTCTCTCTCTCTCTCTCTCTCTCTCTCTTTAAGAATATATTTGGGTTACGTTGTGTTGCCATCAGCATTGTGCCCACATGACGTTCTCCCTGTTGACTTTTGAATGGCTTCACCAGAAAACAATCAATTTAACTTTATTCCAATGTGGGAGAACGTGAGCATCGAGAATTGAACCTTGGTGATTTTGTAGCTTGGATGCAGCCATCAGACGCATCACAACGCAGTGGAGCATCTTTCAGTGCTGGTAAAGGAATCATTCCTTCGATAGCTGATGGCAATGCTTGATGCCCGATGGCTGTAGTGGAGCAGGGCCGTTAGCGGTACACGCTCTACCAGGTGAGCCACTGGGGGGTGCCCTGCCATTGTCTATTTAATTTCATTAAATGTTTCCATGTTACAGTCTGCTGACAGCAGAGATAGCCCAATATGAAAATGGCACCATGGTTAGTATGTGGATGATGAGATTTGGCTCAATGATGGTTCAAGTATGTGGTTTGGATGGGAATCTATATGAGCAGAGGTCAAGTGCAAACGTGGCTTTTATGCTTTTGCAGCTTAGCCCTACCTCTCTGTGGTTAGCTCGTTCAGCTAGCCAGAGGCTTTTGACCGTTGCGGGGAAAAAACGCAGAAAATCAAACCCCGTTCCGAAAACTTTAACGACGGACGAAAGCTTCGGAGTCAGTGTGCAAACGTGAGTGACACAACATGAGGTCGTATTTATTTTTAAACGTGCGACAATTTCGGACGAAAAATACGGACTCGGTGTGCAAAAGCCACACTAGTCGACTAGTGATTAAAAAGATGATGACACACTGCAACCATGGATGACAAACGAGCCAAAGAAGTTGCCCCCACAGTGATTACAGCACTGTTGCTTCACAGAGGATCTTGTTGTCCTGAGAAATCTGATTAAATTAGTTGCCCTGTGTCTCACTCTGTTCCCTAATGCCTGCCAGAGCTCAAAAGGTTGCCAAGCAGCATTTCACTATGTAAAAAAACACAACAACAGAACAGCCCAGTGTACTCCAATTGTTTCATGCATCCTTCGTGATCCTCAATCATAAATAAATTGGCTCTTAGAAAAGAAAAGACAAAATGTATGTATGGTATTTGGTTCAAAATATGAATTAAAAGTCGCACCAACTTTACACGTAACTATTGGAGATGTAGATATTGAACAAGTAACAGATGCAACGTTAAATAACTTTGATA